>NW_011888783.1:29860299-29867863 GCF_000151845.1 Pteropus vampyrus | reverse complement strand
CCCCAGTTATTGTCTGAGTGTCTGTCTTGTGTTTCCCGCACAAGCAATGGGGGAAGGCCCAAGTTCACAGAAGACACCCTTGGGTGTCAAACAAGGGTTTGTAGAGGGAGCTGACATTTCAAAGAAGGGTTTGTAAAGGGAGCTGACTATGGCATAAAGTTTTCTCCAGGCAGACTAAGAACATTGTGTGAAGTTGAGTGGCTGTCTTTCGATGTGAACTGGTCTCCGGAGGGTTCTTTTGACAGGGGTTTAGTGAGGAATGTTTGGAAGATTGTCACGGGAGATCCGGGACATCCCGATCAGTTTCCCTACATTGATCAATGGTTACACCTTGTTCAGAAACCCCCTTCTTGGCTCTGCCGGTATGCCCTTTCTCTAAGGGCACGAGTCTTAGTTGTGGGCACCCCAAAACAAATGGCAACCGAATCTCCAAGACAGCCCAGTCCCTCGGTCCTCCATTCTCCACCGGAGGATAGTGACATCTCCCCACCCTATAATCCAGGACAACAGAAGCCAAATAGCACCGCCTCACCTCCTCGGACGCGGGCAGGTAACCCCTATGGGCCACTTGCTCCTGCTCCGGGTGGGGCACCAGCTGATACCACCACCCCGGCCATCCTCCCCTTGCAAGGAGCACCACCCTAGGGACATCACACAGACAGGCCCTTTATGGTTTATGTGCCTTTCTCGACTAGTGACCTGTACAACTGGAAGGCACAGAATCCGCCTTTCTCTGAGAAACCCCAGGCATTAATGGGACTCTTAGAAAGTGTCTTTCAGACTCACTGCCCCACCTGGGACAATTGCCAGCAGCTTTTAATTACCCCCTTCACTGAGGAAGAATGCAGATGCATTTGGACTGAAACACAAAAGATAGCTGCGGGAGGGAGGAGAGTTGAGGAAGCAGGGGAACAGATTGAGGAGGAATTTCCCTCCACTGGCCTAGACTGGGAACACAATTCTCAGGCAAGGAGAATGGCATTAGATCGGTACCATCATATTCTAATTGGGGGAATTAGGATGGTTGCTCATCAGCCAACTAATCTTTCTAAGGTAACTGAAGTTATACAGGGACCTCAGGAATCCCCTGGAGCATTTCTTGAATGAGGCATACCGGGTATTCACCCCCATTGATCCTGAGGCCCCTGAGAACCAGCAGGCAATTAATATAGCCTTTGCTACTCAGGCAGCCCCTGATATCCAGCGTAAATTGCAAAACATTAGAAGGTTTTGCAGGGATGAACCTGTCCCAACTTGTTGAGATAGCCCAGAAGGTGTTCAACAACAGGGAGGCACTGGGTGACCCCAAATGTATGGCTAAAATCCAAAGCTACTGTCATCAACCCAGCCAATCTGTTGCCAGACCCAGACCCCAAGTCCTCGTTCATGACTGCATAGATTTCATTGATGCTGTTTGTTCCTCGCGGCCAGACCTCAAAGATTCCTCTCTGCCTGAGGCCGATGAAGTTCTGTTCACAGACAGTAGCAGCTTCATGCAGGAAGGAAGGAGGAATGCTGGGGCAGCGGTTGTAACTCTAACTGGCACCATCTGGTCACAAGCTCTTCCCCATAGGACTTCTGCTCAAAAGGCCGAACTCATCGCCCTCACTGAGGCACTAAGATGGGGAAAGAGTAAGGCAGTCACAATATACACTGACAGCCGATATGCCTTTGCCACTGCACATGTACACGGAGCCATCTACAAGGAAAGAGGCCTTCTGACTTCAACTGGGAAGGACATCAAGAACAAGGGGGAGATCATAGCCTTACTTGAAGCCATATAGATGCTTAAAGCTCTTGCTATTGTCAAAAAAGGAACAGTCCCAAGGCTGAGGGAAACCGACCAGCCGATGCAGAGGCAAGAACAGCGGCCATAAGGCCAGTGGGGCCCCACCACATCTACTGACTGTTGTCCCTTACCCAGAACTGCCTCCATCTCCGACCTACACAGCGGAAGAGAACATATATTTTCAAGATAAGGAAGCCACTAGGAACCAACTGGGGTGGTGCATGACCCCAGATGGAAAAATCGGGCTCTCACGGCCTTTGGAAGGACTCTCCTCCACCAACTACACCAGACCACACACCTAGGGCAAACTAAGATGGTCCAAGCTTTAGACTCCTACTTTCACTTGTTAGAAGGGAGAAAAACTGCAGAGGAGATTGCCTCACAATGCCCGGCTTGTGCCCAAGTTAACCTAAAGAAGGGGAAGATAGAAGAACCTAGGCATAGGGAAAGAGGAATTTATCTGGGGGACCACTGGGAAGTAGACTTCACTGAGGTAACCCCGACTGTAGGGGGCTACAAATATTTACTTGTTTTTATAGACGCCTTTTCAGGATGGGTAGAGGCCTTCCCTACCAGGAAAGAGACTGCCTTAGTAGGTACTAAGAAACTACTACAAGAAATCCTCCCTCGATTTGGTCTCCCTGGAACTTTAGGGTTGGACAGTGGGCCAGCCTTCGTAGCAAAGGTATCACAATTGGCTAGCTACCTAAATGTGCAATGGAAACTGCACTGCGCCTACCGGCCCCAGAGTTCGGGCCAAGTAGAACAAATGAATCAGACCCTAAAACAAACATTAGTCAAGTTAGGATTAGAAACTAGTGGGACTTGGGTAGAACTTCTCCCCTTTGCTCTTCTCCAAGCCAGGCGTATGCCATATATTAATGGATTCACCCCATTTGATATTTTCTTTGGAAAATCCTCCATCTTTAGTACCTAGAATAGAAGATGAGAAAAAGGCAGAACTACGTAAACTTGGCTTACTTAAGTCTTTACAGGCCCTTCAAAGTGTACAGAAGGAGATTTAGTCCTGGGTTCATGCTGCCCACTTAGCCCTGGGGGACGGAATTCCCCATCAGTTTCAGCCTGGGGACTCTGTGTGGATCCAGAAGTTCACTTCCAAGGGACTAGAACTTAAATGGAAAGGACCCTTCACTGTCTACCTGACGATGCCCACTGCAGTTAAAGTAGATGACATCCCATCATGGATTCATCACTCCCACGTGAAGGCAGCACGAGAGTGGACAGCTCAGGAAGATGAGCCTTTAAGACTAAGACTCAAACATACATTAGTCTAACCCTCTGTTTCTTTCTTTTTTCCTCTTTAGCCCCGCATTCAACCAGCCACAACCAAAACCAGAAGGAGTATTAATAACTTTGCTAACGACAATATACAAGGTCTTAAATAAGACCATCCCGGACATAGGACAAGATTGCTGGTTGTGCCTAAACCCAAAACCCCCTTACTATCTCGGGGTAGGAACTCCCCTAAACTTAACTGAGCTCAGCAGGCTAGAACTTCAAGTCGATTCACTAGCAGAAGTAGTCCTCCAAAATAGAAGAGGTTTAGATTTATTATACTTAGAACAATATGGATTATATATGGCTCTAGGTGAAACCTGTTGCTTCTATGCTAATAACTCTGGAATAATTAGAGAAAGTTTACTACTAGTACAGAGAAATTTAGATGCCAGGGATAAACAAAGACTAGAATCAGAATACTGGTTTCATAGGATGTTCTAACAGCCCTCTTATCTGCTATAGCTGGACCTTTAATTCTCTTCCTCCTCTTATTAACTTTTGGCCTATGTTTCCTCAATTTCTTGTTTAGATATATAAGGAAAAGAATTAATTCCACATAAAGAATCAAGGATTTGATTTTCTGCTAAAGCCAGTGGGGAATGTGCTGGCTGGAAAATTACTGTTTATCACCCATGGGAACATAACGCTCTTACAAGAAGCTTTCTGCTTCTGTACCCACCGCTTGCACAACTGACCTGTGGGTCGACAGTTAGTACAAAGAAGAAAAATAGACTCGTGTGTTCAAACAGGATTAAGAATGGGGTTTAGGGCTTTAAAACCCTGTACCTCTACATTTCAGGGCTGCTTAATTTGGGGTCTGCGTACCCCTGGCAGACCCAGCTGGCTGAATAAAGAGTATGTTTCCTATAACTCACTGGTTTCTGGTGGTCTGTGTGTCTATCAGGGGCTGGCGGCTACAACACTGGTAAGACAGGAACAAATGGAAAGAAGAAAGCTTTTTAGATTTTGGTGGCCATGTGAGGCTTGAAAGCCCATGACTGTCCTGAAGTTTTCTTAGGCACATGAGAAAAGTGTTAGGTGGCACCAAAGTTATTTGACACCGTCAATCTGAAAGACAGTAAACATAGTTTCATTCCAAATGCTGAGTCATGCTAATGATGACAAGGAGAAACACTTAAGAGTCCAACTTCCCTGAGGCACTGGTCTTTAGTAGATTGATTCTACTGAAATAATTACTTCATGTTTTTAAGTTGAGTAATGGTGAAATGCTTTCCCTCCTACACCCTCAATCAGTTTTCAGTGTTCTTAGTCCCCGATATTTTTTTGTTTGGTATTGTTTTAATTCCATGAACAAAAGAAGTTGTAGCAAGTATATGTGTGTGAATAAAAGGTTTTTAAATATTGTTTATGGATCTAGTGTAATACTTAATGCTGCAGAATAGTTCCAAAATTTGATTATTCTCCCTCCTCCCACTCCCAATTATCTTAATAATGAAAAGAAATTGTTAGGCATCTGGGAAATCATGCTCCTTTTAGATACCCCAATGAGTAACCAAACCCTTTCCACAGAATTCTTGTCATAATAAGCAAGGTACAGAGGCAGAGATAGAGAGGCAAAAGGTCACTTTAGGTACTCATAAATAGTGTCCTAAATCTTAAAGATTTATGTATAAGGCTAAAAGGAAAAAAAAAATATTTTTATATTTTATTCCCTGTAGAAAATAATGATGAAGTTAATTGGAATGATTTTCTATTTTGTAAGTTTATTGTTTCTTGAAGCAGAAGTATCTTAAACCTTTGCATTTTGAAATTATCTAGTGTTTATCTTTAAAAATTAAGAATTTTTTTACCACTTTTGCCTTGAACAAAAATGGATGCCTGATTTATACTGAATAATTACAAATCAGCTATGTTTTCATGCAGTAAATGGAAGTAACTATTTTACAACAGTGTCTTATTTAAAAATTTTTTTTAAAGGTGTAGTTGAGATTAAGTGTGTGTGTATTGAGAGTGGGGAAGTGGAGGGTGGAGGAAAGGTTTAGAAAAAGATCCAGAGTAAACTGTAGGCTGATCACATTAAGCTTCCTTATCTCTCCTCCCTTAAATTCTTCTATACACATCCTTTTCCTTGGGTGCCTTTCCTGAATCCCACTAGATGCCTAGTGTCCTTTCGCTTTCCTTTGGTTGTTTTGGGACCCACCTTAGGCAAGAGAAATCATGTCCAGTGCTTCTGACTTTTTTCACCTCCTCAAAATTCTCTACCTCTTCCCATGTTCTGTTCCATCAGGGTCTGACTTGGGTTAGACCATCATGGATGGCCATGAGTTATTGATGAGAACTGAATCCCTCTTGGCTTGTTAGCTGGCAGGGTGACCAGGACTTCTGGGGAAAAACAGTAGACATAAGAGGGCCTGGAACAAATTGTTCACCTAAGCATTCATTTGAAAACAGTAAATACTTTTCAAACATTTATTATGTTACAGGCAGTGTGCTAGGCACCAGAGTACAGAAGTACTTTGCAAACACTGTACTGTCCTTGGAGAATTAGGCGGAAAGAAATCCAGAACTGGCATCTCAATTCAACTAGATTATTCCTTTACTGTGTGACATGTTGGTCTTCTAAATAAACGTTTGAGGTTTGAAAATGTATAAAAGCATTGGTCTATTACAGGGGGTTCTCAAACCTGCCTGCTCGTTAGAGTCACCTGGGGGACTTCTGAAACAGTGTTTCTCAAGCTTCGGTATTCATCAGGATCACCAGAAGTGTTTTTTAGATCAGATAGCTAGGCCCCAGCTTGAGTTTAGGAATCAGTGTGGAGTGAAGCCAAATTTGCATTTCTTTCAAATTCTCAGGTGACGCTGTTAGCTGCTGGCTCCCAGGGCTACAGTTTGAGAATCACAGTTTTAAAATTTAAGAAATTCGAGGTTGTATCCTCAGACTGATTTAACTGGTGTGGGGACGAGAAGCTGGCATTAATCATTTTCCAATCCCTCTTCATTCTAATGTATATTGTGGGGGAGGAACGAACGTTCCTCTACCCTTCTAAGTGCTTCTAGCTGGTCTAATAATCAAATTGACATGAGACAGATTAAGAGAAAAATAACCAAACTGTACCTATGGGAAGCCTGCATACATGAGAGAGTCAGAGACCCCACATGCAAGAGAGGTATCAATGGCATTCTGAACTAAAACCAGGTCAGGCCCTTCCAGCTTCAGAGGAGAGGAAGGTCATTCACAGGAAGATAAGCAGAGTAGATATTCAGTAATTAGATGTTTGCCCTGCTCTATAGATAAGTCATAAAAACTTATTTCAGGTAATAACTCTTATTATCTGTAAGGTCCCCAATTTAGATTAAGGGAGAGGTAAAAGTTTCTCCGTGAGCGCCCTCCTGCCCCTTCCCCCCCAACACAGGCACCCACAGTATTCATTGCCTCAGTTCAAAATAATCCACATGCTAAAGTAGCACATCTTGTGGTGGCCTGTTCTGAACCCCTCCAGAAGGCAAGCCTGATCACCATTGTCCCATTGGATACACTATCCACTGGGTAGGCTGGATTCCTGAAGTTACTAGGAATTTAAGATCCAATGTCGCTACGCATTTGAATCTCTTATCAATTTAAATAATTCTGCGGTATTTAAAAGAAATTAGTAAGTGATTTATTAAGTAACTGGAAAAACCCACTGCTGCGATTTGGGTTCTAGTTAATTTCACGGCCTTCCTTTGGAAGACCTTTTCAACCCTTCCATGGTTTTTTCCAACACGATGGTAGGTTATTTGTGAAGTGCCCAGAGCCTTTGGAGGAAAGGTATTAAAGAAATGGGTTCCAGTTGAACCCCATTTGTGCCCTCCTTGGGTACACCTGGGCTTGCCCAGCACTTGTAGGTCCAAGTGAGCTGGGCATGCTCAGTGGGCAGGGTCGGTTGGGGTGGGGAGGGTGCAACTGGGGAGTCTGCTGCTCTGCTGCGGGGCCCTCCGCCTCCCCCCACCTGTACGAGGCTGGGCCTGAGGAGCCTGTGCTCAGCATTCCACCCCCTGGTGCTTGGGCTTGGTCTTCCCTGCAGGTCTGGCGCTGACATTCAAGCAAGGAGTCAGGAGGCCGGGCGCGACTCCAGAACGCGCGGGAGGGGAGCCCGGGAGAGGGCTCTGGGCTCTGACGGCGGGGTCCCAGGGGTCCGCCCGCGTCCTAGATGCGTTTCTAGGCCTGGAGAAACCTGCCAGCCGAGTAGGGAAGCCTGATTCGTGGGCGCGTGACGAGAAATCAGGTAAGCCGTCCCCGCCGCGTGCTGGTGGATGAGTGTCTCCTCTCCCGCGGGCAGGTGGCGAGGGCGGCTCGCATGGCGGAGGGCAGAGGCCGTGGGACACCTGCACCACCCACCCTTCCCTGGCCTAGTCCAGCCGAAGCTTTCCTGCCCGGCAGCGGACTGCCCAGGCGGGTCGGAGGGTCCGGAGTGCACAAGGCCAGGGCGCAGGGCAGGAACCGCCAGCCGGGCCCCGGCCATCGCGGCCGCCGCG
>NW_011888783.1:29858272-29860154 GCF_000151845.1 Pteropus vampyrus | reverse complement strand
CCCGCCCCGCGGCCCCGGCTCCCGCCTCCACTTCCGCGTTTCCCCGCAGGGCCGGGAAGCTGGGCCCGCAGTGTCCCGGCTGCCGGTGGCGGCCGCGCCACCCGGGCCAGCCCTCGGGAGGGAGGAGGAGCAGCGGCGGGAGGAGGAAGTCGCCGGTGAGGCGGCGGCGCGGGGCGCGTCGGGTTACACTGGCTCAGCCTGCCCCGGAGTGACATCCACGCGCGCCTTGCGGCGAGCAGCAGGGCTGAGGCTCTGATTCCGGGGGAGGCCGACTCCGCCCCGGCCGGAGGAGCTGGGTGTCCCAGCCCTCTCTCCCCTCGCGCCGGAACATCAGTGTCAGGTGTGTGCTTCCTGGGAGACCCCGTTCCCCTGTCCCCGGGAGAGGCGGGGGCGCGGACCCTTTCTGACCCCGGCTAGGACTCCAGTGTTTGGGTGGGTGGTGGCGGGAATCTGGGAAAGACAGAATTTCTCCCCAGCAACTGGTTCTTATCCAGAGGTTAGTTGTTTACATTTTTGGACGGCTGTAGGGAGTAGTATCCATTTTATTCTTTAGTTGATTGGCAGGACTTTGCGGTGAGTGTCGGTGTCTCACTGAAAGTTTGCTGCAAACTTTTGGCTTGTCGATGGGGCTGGTCTGATTGTTGCTCCCTTCTGAAGCAAGGCAAGGAACGATTCTAGAAGGAGGCTGAGGCTTCTTTGAGGACCTTAGCTGCTGGAGGGTGACAGTTCTAGGCGGAAATGGAAGGCGTACAAAGATGAACTTAAAATATAGCCTCTACTCCCCAGGTAGTAACTTCTACCTAACAAAAAGATTAGCAAAGAATGCTTTGGCAGGATGGTGTAGCTCTTAGCTGCTGGTCTCTAGACTGCCTTCCACCTAATGCATAGGACCATTCACTCTTGAACAGCCTTCCTTAAGAGTTCCAAAGTAATTTACAAACACAGATTCTCACAGTCTAGTGGCATGGGCCAACCCAAATTACATAACACATCATGAGGGGCAGCTATAGAAATAGCTAACAGCTAATTTAGTCAATTTATACTCGTATAAATAAGGAAGGAAGGGTAAGTTACACTTAGTCTTTATTGAATTTTGCATATGTTTCAAGTTTAAGAGATGTGAAATTTCTTTTTAGAGTGTAGAGGGTAATGGCAGCTGCTGTACTGAGGCCAAGCACTTCCTGGTAGCTACTGAACACTACAGTTTCTGAGTTCTGTAGTTTTTGCTGACCATTTGCTGAGAGCTGGATGCCATTGCCCAATGGATACCATGCACGGCCTGGGGAACCTTATGATTCAGATGTTGAAATCTCTCTGTGTTTCTCATATAGGCATATGTTAAGTTAGAACACTCTCTTTACTTTTACAAATCAACTCTTCAAATAATACAGCAGTACCTTAGTGAATAATGGATAAAAGGTAGAATTTTAGGTTTGAGAACCAACATTGGTGGAACTGTCCATTCTGATATCTCACATAGTCACTTCATTTTATAAAGAAATTCTAAGCAGGATTAAAGCTCTGCTTCCTTTTCCCTCCCTTTGATTTATTAAAAGACTCAACAGTCTGGCTCAGTAATTGACAAAAGGGCCACAGGGTTACCAATTGTCAGTGGGGTTTAGACTGCCTCCCAGTTTAATTTTTTTAACTATTTAATCTCATTATGGATATTTAAAAAGATTCCACTATCGTTGTACAAAAATCATATTAAACTATTACAACTCTGAAATTATCCTGTTTGGTTATTTGGTTATGTTTGTTTTCTCTTTCATCACTAGCATGCAAGTTCTGTGAGAGGGCTTGCTCAGCCTCACATACTTTTATATTTCTAATGCCTGGTACGGTGACTAGCTTATAATAAGCATTCAATAAATGTTTTTTT
>NW_011888783.1:29855748-29858222 GCF_000151845.1 Pteropus vampyrus | reverse complement strand
GAAATCTCTCTGTGTTTCTCATATAGGCATATGTTAAGTTAGAACACTCTCTTTACTTTTACAAATCAACTCTTCAAATAATACAGCAGTACCTTAGTGAATAATGGATAAAAGGTAGAATTTTAGGTTTGAGAACCAACATTGGTGGAACTGTCCATTCTGATATCTCACATAGTCACTTCATTTTATAAAGAAATTCTAAGCAGGATTAAAGCTCTGCTTCCTTTTCCCTCCCTTTGATTTATTAAAAGACTCAACGGTCTGGCTCAGTAATTGACAAAAGGGCCACAGGGTTACCAATTGTCAGTGGGGTTTAGACTGCCTCCCAGTTTAATTTTTTTAACTATTTAATCTCATTATGGATATTTAAAAAGATTCCACTATCGTTGTACAAAAATCATATTAAACTATTACAACTCTGAAATTATCCTGTTTGGTTATTTGGTTATGTTTGTTTTCTCTTTCATCACTAGCATGCAAGTTCTGTGAGAGGGCTTGCTCAGCCTCACATACTTTTATATTTCTAATGCCTGGTACGGTGACTAGCTTATAATAAGCATTCAATAAATGTTTTTTTTCAATGAGTAACTAAACTGTGGGACACACTCTAGCTGAGTGTAGTGGGAGAAGGAGAACTAAAAATTTTGGCCTTAGGTAACCTATTCAAACTCACTGAGCCTCAATCATGTCATTGGCAAAATGTGGATAATAATATATGATAGAATATAGGTAAAATTGCTAGTGGACCTGTCAGGTAGTAGACTTCAAAATATTTGTTTCCTTCCTTCCTTATATTTTTTCTTTTTATGTTCATAAAGGGAAGATTTATACAAAGAATATGGTTAGCTAGATAATTTAGCTTTTGCATGTCGTGCATGAATTATCCAGACTTTAATTTGGTGTGAATGGTTGGGAGTTGGGAAGGGCAGGTAGTGGCAGCTATGATTATTAAAGAAGGGGAAGCAATTTCCAGATCGTTACCTAATGTCTCCTTTTTTTTTTTCTTCTTTTAAATGTGATGATGTTTCTGCTTAGGTTTTCTGAAACTTGATTCTTTCTACTTGTCAATACCAGGACTCACTTGGTTGTCCTAAGTGCAGAAACAACGCTTCAGAAAAAGAGCATTAGAAATCAAATGTATGTAACACTTGGCTTCTTAAAGGATCTTTTCTGTAGTCTTGTGCAGCTTTATATAGTAACAAGCGCTAGGTAAAGAAAAAGTATGGTTATCCTGCTTTGAAGAAGTTAGAGTTTGTTTAACAAGGTAAAACATCGATGTAAAACAATTACAGACTAACATAAGGTCTTGCATAGTCATATACCCAGTGGTAGAAGGTTGGCTTGTAACTTGTGATTAGGGACGAGAGATGTGATCATGGGCTCAAGTAGTTGAGACAGTTTTGTGGTGAAGAGAATGTCACTTCAGTAACAGAGAGAATTAAAGTTTCCTGAAGATTACAGTAGAAGAAAATATCTTTGTTTCAAGAATACTATTTTGTACTTCAGTGTATTAAAAAGCCAGCCAATTATATATTTTCAAAAATGATCTTTCTGTGAAAAAGTATGTTAAAAACCTATGCTAAAATTCTGTATGTGCACTAAATAATACTTTCACTATTTCTCTGATGTTTTAAAGCTCAGGATTGGAGTTAAAAATTGTAACTTCATTCTTGCCACTTTTAACACACTTGTGTGAAAGTGTCACATGGCCTGCCTGTTACTCTATCCATTTTGTACAATGGGATATAGCTTTCCTCTGAAATTTCAGGAGAAAATTGCTTGTCTTTAGGTTTAAGACCCCCATAACTGGCTAATTTCAGGGTTGTTATTTTGGGAGTTAGGGAAGAAATGAATGGAACAAAACTAAGAAGATATTATCAAAGTGGTTTTAGATAGTCATCAAAATATTTAGATAATTTCATCAGGGCTCATCACTTTTGAAATAAAATGGAAACTTGGAAGTTGTGTCACAGCGGAAGAGGAAACTAATAAATGGCATATTGTATATTTCCTTGATTTAGAATGGTCGACGTGATGGGAGGAAGAAATGCAGAAGGGAGAGATGATCAGATTCAACTTCAAGTGAGAAAGACAAGGGCTAAGGTGGCTGCAGCCAGGAAATCTCTAACAACTTTAGAGGAAACTTCTTGATGTATTTATTGTCTGACCAGGGATTGAATTTAGGGACATTTAAGGAAAAACAGACATGGGGAGCTGATGGTTTAAATACCTGACGATGTTTAGATGATTGTGGTCAGAGTTTGTCCAGAACTCTAATTTTGTGTCCTTACATGAATGTGACTGTGATTTTTTTGTTTATTGTTTCTTGTTTCCCAGGACTTTAATCTTTTGTTAGAGTTCTTACTGGTTCTTTGAGTTAAATATTTCTTCCTATATAATGTCTATGTTCTAGTTTTCCATTTTTTAGTTGAAACTTTTATGTTGATTCTTTCAAAATCAGATTTCTGACTTAT
>NW_011888783.1:29851046-29855698 GCF_000151845.1 Pteropus vampyrus | reverse complement strand
AAGAAAATATCTTTGTTTCAAGAATACTATTTTGTACTTCAGTGTATTAAAAAGCCAGCCAATTATATATTTTCAAAAATGATCTTTCTGTGAAAAAGTATGTTAAAAACCTATGCTAAAATTCTGTATGTGCACTAAATAATACTTTCACTATTTCTCTGATGTTTTAAAGCTCAGGATTGGAGTTAAAAATTGTAACTTCATTCTTGCCACTTTTAACACACTTGTGTGAAAGTGTCACATGGCCTGCCTGTTACTCTATCCATTTTGTACAATGGGATATAGCTTTCCTCTGAAATTTCAGGAGAAAATTGCTTGTCTTTAGGTTTAAGACCCCCATAACTGGCTAATTTCAGGGTTGTTATTTTGGGAGTTAGGGAAGAAATGAATGGAACAAAACTAAGAAGATATTATCAAAGTGGTTTTAGATAGTCATCAAAATATTTAGATAATTTCATCAGGGCTCATCACTTTTGAAATAAAATGGAAACTTGGAAGTTGTGTCACAGCGGAAGAGGAAACTAATAAATGGCATATTGTATATTTCCTTGATTTAGAATGGTCGACGTGATGGGAGGAAGAAATGCAGAAGGGAGAGATGATCAGATTCAACTTCAAGTGAGAAAGACAAGGGCTAAGGTGGCTGCAGCCAGGAAATCTCTAACAACTTTAGAGGAAACTTCTTGATGTATTTATTGTCTGACCAGGGATTGAATTTAGGGACATTTAAGGAAAAACAGACATGGGGAGCTGATGGTTTAAATACCTGACGATGTTTAGATGATTGTGGTCAGAGTTTGTCCAGAACTCTAATTTTGTGTCCTTACATGAATGTGACTGTGATTTTTTTGTTTATTGTTTCTTGTTTCCCAGGACTTTAATCTTTTGTTAGAGTTCTTACTGGTTCTTTGAGTTAAATATTTCTTCCTATATAATGTCTATGTTCTAGTTTTCCATTTTTTAGTTGAAACTTTTATGTTGATTCTTTCAAAATCAGATTTCTGACTTATGTAGCAGACAAAACATGGTTTCTGATTTTAATTAGGTCAAGCTTGGGTCTCCATTAAAATTAGTGGGAGAGAATTAGTTAATAGAAAGTATTTTCCTCTCAACTAAAAATTTATTGTGACATATGTATTAACAAAACTTTAAAACATTATTTGGGGACATCTTTTAATTATTCAGGCAAATTTAAATTACTGATGCAATAATTTTTTAGTAATGAGATACTGTTAAGATGTGTGTATTTTTTTATTAATTACTGTTTAATTTAGATTTTTTAAAGCCTTATGTTTTTTAAATAGTGATATGTCCTCTGTGGAATCTCATATTTGATTACCCACCCATATCTTTCTATAAAATGTTTTAGTGTAGAGGAGAAAACAAACCCCACAAACTACAAGAGAAAGATTGTTTTCCGAAAATGAGATTTCTAGAAGCTGCCACTGTCAAATGAGATGGCCTCTGAGTATGACTTGTTGACATATGCTTAGAAAACTTTATTACTTACCTGTACTCAACAGTGACCACTAAAGCCGCCTGGTTATATACAATAGGAATAAAAGTTTATGTTCAAGGTAAACATTTTAGGAAAATTTTAGTTAAGATTTTATGCCATTATTAGTTCAATAAAACAAAATAACCTTCTAAACGTATGTGGAAAAAATGATGAAAATAATAGAGCTCAAGAGTACTAGGTTCTCAAAAGTCATTTTCCTTTAAATGGAATAAAGAAAGGATGTTCTGTTTCATTGTGGTAATGCTACTGCTTTGATCATGTCACTCTCTGCTCCACCCTTCTGTGGGTCACTCTGTCCTATTGGATCAAGTTCTAAACATATGTCTTGGAATGTATGGACTTCTCTAGTCTTTTCTTATTTTTAAGTTTTTGTCTTTATCTTCCAGTCAGATTAGACTATTTAGAATTCCTTTAATCTATCTTATTCTTATGCTGACCCTATGCTAATGATCTTTCTTCTACTTCACTTAGCAATCCTTGAGTGTCCTGACCACTGGCTTCCAGTTTCATGAAGCTTTCTCTTGTGTACATTTTCTTTTTCTTTTTGTCTTAAAGTCTGTTTTTTTTTAGAATTTAAGTATAGTTGGCATACAATATTATATTAGTTTCAGGTGTACAATATAGCGATTTGACATTTATATACCTTATGATGTGATAATCCCACTAGAGTAATCATCTGACACTCTGCAAAGTTATACTATTATTGACTGTATTCCCTTTGCCCCCCCTTAGTCCCCAGTCTTCTGGCAACCATCAGTTTTTTTCTGTTTCTGTGAATCTGTTTTCGTTTTGTTTGTTTGTTACTTTAGATTCCACACAGAAATGAAATCATACTGTATTTGTCTTTCTCTGTCTGACTTATTTCACTTAACATAGCACCCTCTAGGTCCATTCATGTCGCAAATGGCAAGATTTCATTCTTTTTTATGGCCGAATAATATTCAATTGTAAATGTATACCACATCTTTATTCATCTATCAATGGTTGCTTCCATTATCTTGGCTATTGTAAATAATGCTGTAGTGAATGTGTACATTTTCTGACCCCTTCAACTATTCTTTATGCCACTCACAGTCTCTCATTTACTCTTGTGTGTGACAATTATTTGGAAACATGAATCATTTCCTTTCCTGCAGAAGATCATGCATAGCAAGGGCTGGATGTTACACAATTTTAAAGACCTCACATGCCCAACCTATGTGTCTCTCATGTGGGGGACACCTAGTAAATAGTTGTTGAATGAATGGTTGCCTCATAATACACTCATCACTTAATTACTCAATAAATACGTGATACAAATGGGTTGGGTACAATTAGACAGCATATAACACACAGGCAGATGCATCTCAGACAATCAGTTAAACTGGAAACTTTATCTTTTTCAAGCCTCCCTTTTTCCCCTACACATTTGGTAGTTTTGATAGCTAAAAGATATTTAGGAGGAGGAAAGGAAATTACTGCAGTTGAACCAAAGTTATAAAAATAATCCCTGAAGAAAATCAGTGGAGGAAAATAGAAATGAGGTCATTTAACATCTACTGAGTTCTCAGCCACCTTATCAGAATTCTTAGGGTTCCCTTCTCTTCACTCATTTCTCCCTTCTCCCCTCACTTGCCCACCTAATCCAGTCTCTTCAGAAAGAATCCAGAAAATTAATTCATAATAAAATGATTGATAAAATTAACTTGTCACCTTCTCAAAGGTCTGGATTCTAAGGGACAAAACCTTGGGGACCTTATGCAGGCTAGGTTGAAGGAGCTTTTGGGGAGCAGCGTTTGCTTCTGTCCATCCCTGAAGTCACATTATAGCCACTTAAATGTGGCTTTGGTCAGTCTCTGTACTTTCCAGTTTCTTCCTCTGTAAAACGAGGAGGCTGGACTGCATGGAATTTAAAGTCCATAAAAAGCACAGTGTTTTATTACTCTTGTCCAGCTTCAGAGGAAGCCAGTGTCAGCCAGTGGGTTCTGTTCACTAACTTTTTCTCTAACTTCCCTGAGTTCGCGGTTTCCTTTTTCTCAGCATCTCTAGATGTAGTATTCACATCTGGAAGATGCTGTGCTCTTCATCTCCCTACTGGCTTATGCTCATAGAATCTGTCATAACAAGTATATTTTCACTGCTTACTTTCATTAATGTTTGCTAGTATAAACCCTTTCCCTCCATCTCAGCCCATCATTAAGTATCTGGAATAGTTATCTAATATAATATAGATTCCCAGGTTTTTAAAATAGAGAAGGAGTTAGACATCTAACCCAACACTGTCTTTTTATTATTCATAATGAAGAGTAATGATAAGTATCATTTATTGAGCAATCACCATTTTCTAAGCACTGTGCTAAGCACTTTGTGTACATTATTTCATGTGTCAACCTTGAACCCTGTTATATCATTGAGGAAACAGTTCCAGAAAACTTAAGAACTTATGTGACTCACTCAAAGCCACATAGTTATTTTCTGGTATGACAGAAACTGCTAGGAAAACTGTGTAAAAGAAATAATAGAATCAAGAGATAATCCTACTGGCATTTCTGCTTTTTGCTACTTTGGATTCTATTCCTTGACTCATTGAACTTTGCCTTTTAACACGTCTACCTCCTAGTACTTTACCCTGTGATTCAATAGTTTCTACCTGTGATGTTGAACTTTTTCAAACACTGGATGCATAGCACAGTATGCTGGCCTGAAACAATACTACTTTTAATTTGACTCCTAGGAACCCATGACATTGTTAAAATCTTCTTTAGTCTTAATGGATGTGGAAATGACCTGCAACTTGGTATCAATCTGCTTTTTCCACTCATACACCTGGCTTTGTGAATGCTACTGGGGAAATGAACACAATCATGTAAATTGGAGGTACATAGAAATTTATCTTCTCCAGCTATAGCCATGAGACAATTCTTGCACCTGTTTCTAGATAGCACCTTTTTCATTTCTTGCTATAGTTTTTCTGAACCTTCAGCATTTTCTTTGAGCCTTTTACCCCACCTGTACATTTTTAAAATCAGAAGATTATTGTTAGTGGTTAGAACAGACTAAACTAGTAGAAAGATATAAAAACAGATGAAAGCATAAACACAAGTTTTTTTCTTGATCATGTTTATAGTTTTGGTTGCTGAATGGCTTCTCTCTA
>NW_011888783.1:29809091-29850996 GCF_000151845.1 Pteropus vampyrus | reverse complement strand
TTAGTCTTAATGGATGTGGAAATGACCTGCAACTTGGTATCAATCTGCTTTTTCCACTCATACACCTGGCTTTGTGAATGCTACTGGGGAAATGAACACAATCATGTAAATTGGAGGTACATAGAAATTTATCTTCTCCAGCTATAGCCATGAGACAATTCTTGCACCTGTTTCTAGATAGCACCTTTTTCATTTCTTGCTATAGTTTTTCTGAACCTTCAGCATTTTCTTTGAGCCTTTTACCCCACCTGTACATTTTTAAAATCAGAAGATTATTGTTAGTGGTTAGAACAGACTAAACTAGTAGAAAGATATAAAAACAGATGAAAGCATAAACACAAGTTTTTTTCTTGATCATGTTTATAGTTTTGGTTGCTGAATGGCTTCTCTCTATTGGATGGATCAGGCACCCTGCAACCTTTCATTTTATGACTCTGCTATGCCCTAGGACTTTATTTTCAACTACATCCAGCTAGTGGAAGGTGAGAGGAGAAACATATCTATTTTCTAAATGCTTAGCCTTGAAATGAATATATCAGTTACACTCACATACCATTGGCCAGAAATCAGGTGCACAGACACACTTATCAGCAAAGGAAGGCTGACAAATGTAGTCTAGCTGGGAGCCTAGGATGAAGAGAATATGGATTTTTAATGAAGAGTTAGCTATCCTTCTCACAGTGTTCTCACATCGTATTATACTAGAAAACACAGGTATGTCAACTCTCCACATCTTCCCTGTATCTGAATCCACCAATTCCAACTTAGTGGTAGTTATCCAAATTTGATACTTTCCCCAATACTCTGGATCCTCCCTTCAGGTACCTTACTCTATGAAATTTCTTCATGTTTACCTTCATTTAAAATATTTACAAGAATGCTCAAGATTCTTCCATCACAAAGACAAGACTGAAAACCAAAACTGTTCTTTGACCCTATACTCCCTTCTTGCTACATGCTCACTTCTTCCTTTCTTTCAAGCTACGCTTTCTGAAACTATATTTTATATATTGTTTTTCTACTTTTTCACCTTCCATTCACTCTATGACTTCTGGAAATTTGGCTTCTACCTTAGATGAATCTGTTTTGGTTATTATTATTGGTGTCCTCCTGACTGGCAAATCAGCGGGACCTTGCTACTTGAAATTTCTGTGATTCTGCTCATTCCCTCCTTTGTGAAATTGCACTTTCATTAGGCTATTATGATTTTTTGTTTTTCTCTTGGACTACTTGTTATAGATCTTCTTGAAGGTTATTTCCCTTGATATTGAAGTTCCCAGGGTCTGTCCTTAATTCATTATTATCTCATTGTAGATGCTTTCTGCACCAACAAGTTTTACTTATATACCATTTCAATGATTCTGAAGTCAACATCCCCAACCAGAGCTCTTCCCTGAGTTCAGACTCAGTGAATATTTCCACTTGGATGTCCCACAGTCAAGACAGGATCAACCACCACCCCCCTGCCCCATGCTGTGTCTCCTCTCATTGAAGAGCACCACCATGCTTTCTTCCACCTATATCATCCATTCATTTATTAAGTTTATTAATCACTTTATTATGTGCCAGGAATTTTTTTATAAATTAAGATTATAGTGGTGCACAAAACATATATACTCTCTGCTCTTGTAGAGTTTACATTCTGGGGATTGGGGGAAAGAAAGAATAATGATTAAATAAAGAAGAGACATCTAAGATGATAATAGCTATATGATCATTTTGGATTTGGATGGTTTGGGAAGGCTTCTCTGAGGAGCTGACATTTAAGCTGGGTCCTGAATGACCAGAAGGAGCTAGCTGTGCAAAGATGAGGAGCAGAGCATTCCAGGAAGAGAAGACAGCTGGTGCCAAAACTCACGAATTTGATGGGCAGAAGAAGGTAAATAAACCTGGAACTTAGTGGATGAGAGTGATAGGTTTCTGTATTATTTTCCTATGGCTGCTATAACAAATTAGCACAAATATGGTAGCTTAAAACAATAGACATTTATTCTCCCATAATTTGGAAGGCCAGAAGTTCAAAATCAGTATAACTGGGTCAAAATCATTGGCAGTCTATGCCCCGTTCTGAGACTGTAGGGGAGAATCTGTTCCTTGCTTCTTCCAGCTGCTGGTGGTTTCCAGCATTCATTAGTTTGTGGCTGCATCACTCCAATCTCTGCCTCTTGGTCAAAATGCCTTCTCTGCTATGTGTGTCAAATATCCCTTTGCCTCCCTCTTATAGTGATATATGCCAACCCTAGAAATTCAGGATGATTTCTCTATCTCAAGATCCTTTATTTAAACACATTTGAAAAGTCGTGTGTGTGTGTGTGTGTGTGTGTGTGTGTGTGTGTGTGTGATAACACTCACAGGTTCCAGGGTTTAGGATGTAGATATCTTTTGGGTGACACTATTTAGTCTACCACAGTGTACACGAGAATCTTTAAAAACTAGGCAAGGGCCAAATCCTATAGAGCTTTATAAGCCAGGATAAGGCATTTAGATTTTATTGTACAGTGATATTAGCCATCGAATGATTATATGCCAGTAAGTGAAACAATGTGGTTTTGCTATAAAACAGAGTCTCTCAACTTTTTCAAATCATGTCTAAGAAAAGTTAAATTGAAATTAATAAATATTTAAATTAATTTCTCCCTAGCAAGAGAATATTTCTTAAATATTAAGGAATAAGATTTTGTTGGGTAAAGTTGAGCTTCAAAGGACAAGAAATCATGGATATATGCCCCCTCATCCCCCACCCCCAAACCAGTTTTGTCCCCTTGTGGATGTTACTGCCCCTATTGAGGATGCATGCTATCAAAAATTGCTCTGGCTGCTAAAACTAGACTGGATTAGGGTATGTCGGGGAGAGAACATTGGAAGTGAGACATCAGTTAAGGGTCTATTTCAGCTGCCATTGCTGTTTATACTGCCTGAACATTAGACTAAAATGTGAAAGTGTAAACAACCTCCTCTTGGTGGGATGCCTAACAGTGTTGATAGGCTGCAGCCTTCAAAATTCAAGTTCAATCTTGCTTTCTCCATGTTTTCAGGGTTTTACCTGGTGAAAGGAATATTTAGAGAAGAGAACATTATTCATTTTGCTGAGAATAGATCGTGAGTTTCAGAGTACAGAATAGGAAGGGGGAAGGCCTGAGAAGATGAGAAATGGGGTAGATTGGGCTTCTGGTGATGATGGAGGTAAAGAGGATTGTGGGGTGTGCTGAAATTAGTCCTGTGATGTCTTGCAGGAAGCTAGGTGCAGACTTTGTGGCAGATCCTATTGACTTGGTGGCTAAGGATGAGCAAAAGCTTCCTCAAAGTATCTGTAGCCCTACGGCATCTCTTGATGGCCTGGTGGCCAATTGTAGTATAAATTGGGTACTGTTCTCAAGTGGCCATGAGCACCAGGTGCTCCGAGGGCCTCTTCCCAACCAAAATGGTGCTGTAACCCCTAGGGGGAGGTACTTTCTCCTATTTGGCAGAAGCTAAGGAGTGCTGCTTCTGGAGATAATCATTTTAGCAATCTTCCTTCCAAAATGTATTTATATTCTTATGCTCTTCACTCCACTGTCACTGTCATAGGCTTAGTATATCCTTAAGAGTTTGTTTATGTTTGGGTGTTTACATCCCATCTCCTGATTTCCCTACTTCCAGACTCATGTCCTTTTAGTTTATCTCTCAACACTGCTTCAGGGGACTGAGATTGAGAGAATGGTCTTTTAAATACAAATGCGATTGTGTCTAATCCTATTAGGAATGCTGTAGGGATTAATATAACACATATAAACTGACTAGTGCTGTCCTTATAACACAGCGTGTAACCAACAAATATGCTTAAACTCCTTGCTTGGCAATCCATTGCCTACTGGACAAAGGACAAAGTCATCTGAATGGCATATAAGATCTCCAGATCTTACTCCTGCTTGCCCGTCAGTCTCCTCCCCTCCTCACTTATGACTACTGCGAGCATCCTATGCTGCAGGCATACCATGCCTCCTTGTTCTTGAAAATGAAATATTCATTCAGACCATCATGTCTTTGCTCATGTTCACTTTGGACTTGGTGAACTTTCAACATTTGAGTGTACTGCTTTTTCTACAAACCTTTCCCCCAGGGATAATTAGTCCCTTAGTCCCTTGTCCAAACCTTTTTTGTATCACTTGTATTGGTTTTCGAATCTTCTCTAAGTTGTGAGTTCCTTAAAGGCAGAAATGATAAGTTATTCATCATTGTTTACTCCCAGTAGGTGCTCGATGAATATTCGTTGAATAAGTGAAAATTCAATACATTTTTGAGTTTACATATCGCCTTTCTGTTGTGAAATCTAAATTATATTTTGTATATTCTCTTTTTCTTCAACAGCGGAGGCAAATTTCTGAAGTAGAAGATGAATACAGAAGAAAATTGGTGATTGTGTGGTTAGGATGGGAGGCATACTTAATCTTGAGTTATTTTTCTTTTACTGAGTGACTTATTTACTTGAGTTATGGAGCAATTTTGCTCATGGATGTTATTTTATTCTAAGTCGTAATCATTAACTTAAAAAATTTTATTGAAGTATAATTAGCATGCAATGTTAGTTTCTGGTGAACAACATAGTGATTCGACATTTATATACCTTGTGATGTGATCACCACACTAAGTCTACTAACCATCTGCCACTGTGCAAAGGTATTACAATATTTTTGACTACACTACATCTCCGTGGCTTATTTATTTTATAACTGGAAGTTTGTACCTCTTATTCCCCATCACCTTTTTCACTCATCCCCCACCCCATCTCTTCTTTGTTTCTATGAGTTTGTTTTTGTTTTTTGTTCATTTTATTTTATTTTTTTAGATTCCACATATAAGAGAAATCATATGGTATTTGTCTTTCTCTGTCTGAATTATTTTACATAGTATAATAACCTCTAGGTCCATCCATGTTGGAAATGGCAAGATTTCATTCTTTTTTACTGCTTAGTAATAGTCCTTGTATATGTGTATTGCATTTTTTTTCTATCCATTTATCTGTTGATGAATATCTAGATTATGTTCATATCTTGACTATTACTATAATGCTGCAGTGAACATAGGGGTGCATATATCTCTTTGAATCAGTATTTTTGTTTTCTTCACGTGAGTACCCAGAAGTGGAATTGCTGGGTTGTGTGGTAGTTCTATTCTTAATTTTTTGAGGAATCTTCATACTGTTTTTCATAGTGCTGCGCCAATTTTCAATCCCACTAATATTGTACAAGGGTTCTCTTTTCTCCACATCCTCGCCAGCACTTATTTGCTGACTTTTTGATACTAGCCATTCTGACAGGTGTAAGGTGGTATCTCATTGTGGTTTTGATTTGTATTTCCCTGATGATTAGTGATGTTGAATATCTTTTTATATATCTTTTGACCACCTGTATGTCTTCTTTGGAGAAATGTCTATTTATGTTCTCTGCCCATTTTTTAACCAGGTTATCTTTTTTTTTATGTTGAGTTATTTGAGTTCTTTGTATATTCTGGATATTATCCCTTTATTGGCTATGTCATTTGCAAATACCTTCTCTCATTCGATAAGCTGTCTTTTCGTTTTGTCAATGGTTTGCTCCTTTGTGCTGAAGCTTTTTAGTTTGATGTAGTCCTGTTTGTTTATTTTGCTTTTATTTCCCATGCTTGAGGAGACATGTCCAAAAAGATTGTTAAGACAGATGTTAAAGAGTTTACTGCCTGTGTTTTCTGCTAGGAATTTTATGGTTTCAAGTCTTATTTAATTTTTTAATCTATTTGAATATATTTTTATATATGGTATAAGAGAGTGGTCCAGTTTAATTTTTTTTGCATGTATCTGTACAGCTTTCCCAACACCACATATTGAAGAGACTGTCATTTCTCCATTGTACATTCTTGCCTTCTTTGTCATAGATTAATTGAGCATCTAAGCAAGGGTTTATATCTGGACTCTCTGTTCTGTTCCATTGATCTATGTGTCTGCTTTTATGTCAGTACCATGCTGTTTTTATTACGATAGCTTTGTAGTATAGTTTGAAATCAGGGACCATGATACCTACAGCTTTGTTCTTCTTTCTCAAGATTGCTTTGGCTATTCAGGGTCTTTTGTGGTTTCATATATATTTTAGGATTATTTGTGCTAATTCTTAGAAGAATGCTGTTGGTATTTTGATAGGGGTTGCATTGAATCTGCATATTGCTTTGGGTGGTATGGACATTTTAACAATATTAATTCTTCCAATCCGTTGAGCACGGATTGGAAGAATTTATTTGTGTTCTTTTCAGTTTCTTTCTTTAGTGTCTTATAGTTTTCAGAGTACAGATCTTTCACTTCCTGTATCATTAACTGTTTTAGTTACACATCCAAAGAAATACAAATGTCAAACAAATGTGGTTTTCTCAAAATGTTTAATATGATGATCAGGCAATTTCTAGTATCTGCCCACAGTTGAAAGATTGGTGTGGGGAACCTTTTGGAACCATGGTTAAAAAGTCTAATTACTTTTAGTTCTTTTCAAACCTTGGTTTCCTTGATCTAATGTGAACTAACTGATTAATTACATATAACAAAGAATTGAAATAATGTAAATCAGACATCAGCAATAAGAATCTAGTAAGAGAAGAATGAGAAGGGCATATGCGAAATGAGGCGGCAGGAGTGAGTCACTTCTTAGTGCATATAAATAGAGAATGGCAATGGGGAGGGCAAGAGTAGATTGAGGGGTGGTAGAGGAGTTTGGGAAATGGAGGGGATTCTGTGGGCATGAGTAAAGGTGGTTTGGGGGATACAGTAGACTACTGGGCAGTGGTTGACATGTGCTGAATGAGTGACCAAACAAGACTCATTGTGGCACTTAAGACGGAGTCACTGACCCTTGTTCCCATAAGATTATCAAAGTCATGGTGTATGTTTTTACATCTGACATCAAGATATCATCCTAAAAGTAACACATTCCTGAGAAATATCTTGATTTCTTTAAAAAAATTGACTCAGAGTTAACTGTTTCAATGGCATTTTGGCTTTATATTAGTACTTTCTTTAAGATAGATAGTGTTCAGAGTTTGTGACTGAGCCAGAAAGCAATTCCTTACCCTCTCTGAACTAAAAATAAATTCCAAGAAGTATTCTGAATAGAGGACACAAAGACATTCTGTGGGTCAAAATTGCCCCAGTGACTTGGGTTAACTCAGGCCACAAACCTTTGCTCAAGCCTCTTTTGGAGAATGTTTTAAATCTATCAACTGAACTCTATGTACCTACCGAGGGGGTAGGTACAAGTGCACTAGTGGAGATAGGCATATCAACATTGGACTCCATGTGATTAGAGCCTGACCTCAAGTGAAAGAGTGCCTGCTGCCTCCCTCTGACCTCTGTAACAGATAACCTGTGGCCTGGAGTTAGAGTTGCATTAGATGTTGGGCTTTATACGGTTATTTTTGGTTGAACTCATCACAAATAACAGTATCCTTTCTGTTTGAGAGAATGTTTATTTCGGGGAAAAATGTTAGAGAAATGCCAGAAAAGGCCTGCCTACTGTTTTTTTTGTTTTGTTTTCTTTTGTTTTGTTTTGTTCTTTTCCTCAGGGAAATGATAGGATTTATTTTACCAACCTATGAGTCTTAAGTGCATTTGCTTGATCAGAGTCAAGTGCCACTTAGGCTAAAGCAGGGCTATGGCCCTGTGCAGATTGGCTGCTTTTGTTCTCTAACCACAGTCTTCACTATCACCCCAATTTGGCATTGCAAATGTGGGAGCCCATTGTAGGTGTTTGGTGATGTTATGTGCTAGTAATGGGAGTTGTTGATAGCAAATGTAGTTTTACACCTTATTTGTATTACCTCAAATTCTCAATATAATTTGTGAAATAGTTGAGATTTTATGGATGAGAAGACTAAAGCTTACAGTCAGTCACATAGCTAATAAGTGGCTAGGTTGGAATTCAATCCAGGGCTTTCTGTCTCTGGCCCCCACACCGCCTGCCTCCTGCAGAGAATGTCTTATTAACTGGTCAGTGGTGCCAAGGACAGCACCTCATGACCAGAAGGACCCCAGCTGTGCTTAGAAAGCGACTGTGTTCCTGCACGTGAGCACTGAATTGTCTGTCACAGGGTGCGGAGAGAGAGGGAATGGTGGCTCCGTGGAGGATGGCCTGTCCCTTCTCTGTATCTATAGGTTTCCTTCAGGGCCTGGCATAGTGGAGGGGCCCCCTGGGTGTGTTGTTGGCTGAAGAGATCCTATGCTTATGGAGTTGAACCCTAGGGCACACTAAATCCCAGTAAATTCGATCAGCCTTGCAGTCACTGGTTTAATTAGTTGTTGGGAAATTTGATGCTGTGTTAAACTTTAAATCCTTGAAAGCATGTAATACGAAATAACTAAAAATTCAAGATTAATTTAGATGTAGTTTAACTTGGGCTTAAATAGTTATTGTGTCGGTGGTCAAGGCACATTCATTCTAGTTAGCACAGAGACTGTTCCTCAGAATACGGTAGATAATTTGGTGACATTTTCCAGTTCTTGCTCCAAGATTCCTAATAAATTGTAAAGGCAAACTATCCTTTTCCTTTCTCTGTGTCGATCTTTTACTTTAGTTCATTAAAGATGAGAAAAGTTGTATAACAGGAAAATCACTCAAGTAATGGTTAAATGATATGGGATTTAGTCAAATGTCAGCTATCTATCTGCATGGTGCTCTTAAGAGTTCATACTTTTTTTTTCACACACTCTCTCTCTCTCTCTCTCTCTCACACACACACACACAAACAGACTGGGCTTTTTTTTCCCTTATTATAAAAATAATATATGCTCATTTTAGAAAATTAAAAAATCATGCACACAAGGAAGAAAATAAAAATGATTTACAACTTTACCATTCAAAGATGAGATTTTAAACATTTTTGGGTATAATCTTCTAGCCATCGTGTGTGTGCGTGTGTGTGTGTGTGTGTGTGTGTGTATGTGTGTGTACATAGGTATGTATACTTTAAAACAAACACACACACACACACACACAAAGATACTGTTTTGGCTACTTTTGTTTTCTTCATAATTAATTTTCTACTTGCCCATTACCCCATCTCTATCTAGAGTGTAATAAACCCAGAAAAAAATCCTAAGCAATAATTTCTAGAATGTCTAACTTATTTAAGGCTATCCACTTATTTCTAGACCTTTCTTCACTTTATTATAATTATTGCTAGCATAACAATGTTGTTTTTTCAAGTCAGAGTGGGTAAGAGGATGTTGATAGCATTTTGTTGGTGAGTGACTTACACCCATTGTCCAATTTGGAAAACAGGAAAAGGCAAATATACAGATAATCTCAGTCTTTTATGTGAGGAGACTGAAGTCCAGAGAAGGCAGTGGCTTTGTGCAGGCTGAGATTGTTGTAGGGTGGGGGTGTAGAATACAGTCTGAAAACAAACTATGCTGCTGGTGACTGCCAAACTAATGACCGAGGGGGTAGGTACAAGTGCACTGGGTGAGGTCAGGCCTGAAGGTCAGTGCATTGATATTGAACTTGGAGTTTTGACAGGAGTCCTATCAGAAATTTCAGTTTGTGAGTCACTTGCCTCCTGACTGTCTCGTGGTAAGAGTGTAGGCTCAAATAGGGGCTAAATTCTTTGAGTTAACTTTGAGTTTCACTAAACATTATCTCAAAATTTATGATTGAGGAGAGGCTGTTAAGTATAAATTGCTAATGTGCTCTACTGATTTCCATCAGCTATGTGATGTGACTGACAATAGTGCGAGCCTAGCCCACTGGGGTCTGGTGAATTACATCTGCTCAGCCAGAGTGTTTTCTGAGCTGGAATTGAAATGCATGGCCCTTTAGTTTCCAGTGTGATGCCAACACTCAGGCAATTGACTTTTGCTCTTCAGTCTCCAACAGGGAGAAAATTATGAAATAAAATGGGGAGAGGCCAGACATACTCAAGATTCAAACCCATAAATATAAATAACTGCAATTAATCATATGCAGTCTCTCTTGTCTATTAAATCTATACTCAGTGGGTCAGTAAGTTTCACACAGCTCTTTAGCTTCCCAGCCTGGGGTTGGTGAGGAATGTTCTGGGTGCCTCAGCTTGTTGAGACGTGACACAGGGTTTTTTTCCAAGATCTCAAATCAGTTCAGGATATAATGCGTTTTAGTAGGAAAAAGTCACCTGCAAACAACACCAGCCCAGGATAAATAGAAATATAAAAAAAACTTCTGATGTTGGCTTTTGAGAGGCTCTCTCAGTTGACACTTAGTGTTCTTTGTTACCAGCTTGTTAGACTGAATGGGATGGAACAATCTTTCAAGTGTGTAAGTTCAATAGATATTTATATTCAAGATTATCTCTGAAATATTTGTTTTCCTCTTATAGAATCCTATTTTTGATTGCAGTTTACACTTTTGACTATCTTCTCATGCAGTTTGTTAATTCTTCCTCTCTCTCTCCCCATTATTTCCTTTTTTCATATTTTCATCTACACATTATGAACATGGCTAATGGTGTCCTTAAGAAAAAAATAACTGCTTTTACTCTTACTTTCCTAAAAGGTGTTCCTTGCACTGTAGCTAAGGTATATCCTTTCTCCCTCTCTCCCTCCTCCCTTTTCCCCTCCCTTCCTCCTTCTCTTCCTTTCTTCCCTTTCTCTCTCCCTCCCTCTCTTTCCTCCCTTTCCTCCCTTTTCTTCCTTTCTATAAATACCTCCATATCATTGCACTGATTAAGACCCTCTATCTTGATTTTTTATCTGTATCTCGTCAATAAACACCTTGCTAGGAGAAAGTCACATGTGACTCAGGACCTGTCTGGCTCTCTGACCTCATGTGGAAGCCATTGCTCATAGTATTCATTGTGTTGCAGCCAGAGTGGCTTTCAGTTTCCATAGAGGCCAAGTTTGCACATGCTAATTCTCTTTGTGTTCCTGACCTCTCTTGTGTGGAAGGCCCTTTTCTCAGATCCTTGTGTGGCAGGCTCTTCCTCGTCAATTACGTTTTTTTTCCCAAATCATGAATATTCTGTCTAAAGTGGATCCCTCCTACCCCCAGTCAACCTCTAACCTAATATACCATCTTAATACACCAAAACCAAAACCAAAAATAAGATTTTAAAATTTATCTACATGTTTATTTTACTTTCCCCCAATCCATGATAGCAGAGTAAGCCCCTAGAGCTGTGGTGAGGATATAGCAGGCATTCAGTAAATCTCAGCTGAATATACACATGTTGCAGGAAGGAGCAAATGTTCCTCCTTTCAACGTCTTGCTTGAATAGGTCCTTCAATGATACTTTCTTGAGTAATTGATTGAACTCTTTCTTTGGTTATTTTCTTAGAGTATACAATTTTTAGCTTTCCCTCAAGTGTGTTTTTCATAAGCCAGTTCCCAGCAAGGAATTTTGAAGTTTTTTTAGGAGTGGCAGATTCTTTTTTGGCCCATTTATCTGTAATCTTTAAATCTAAGAGAGTACAGAAAAAATGTTCTAATTGTTTCCAGAGCAGAAGCAAACAGCTTTGCCACATTTTTTTCCAGATAATGTGTGTCTGTTCAGATGAGACAGAATTGAAATAAGAATTTTCTTTTTCTAATCTTGGACTATGTACTTGTGCCTGGTTAGAAATTCTTAATCTTCATTCTCATGCAGTTTATATAGTTTGTTTCATTTATACTGTGTACAGCAAACTTCAGAAATTATCTGGTAAGCTCCACTGACTTAGAACACAGGAAGGAAAGAGGAAAAGGCCTTTGAATAGATAGAGCCAAATGTTGAAAATCCAAATGCTAAAATGCTAAGAAGTTGCTCCTTTTGCCCAGTTCAGAGTTATTTATTTATTTTAAACATAGTTTTAGCTAATCTGGCTCTCATTTTTTTCTGACCACAGTAGTAGCAAGTGAGAAGTGAGCTGGAGAGCTCAAAGATCAAAAGGAAGAATTATCATTAGCCGAATAGTTCGGAAGGAACAGGAAAACTTTATAAAATAGACAGAGGAAGAATTCACAGGGGAACAGTCTGTGGGTTGGGGCCATTTAGTAAAGGAGTTAATAGTATTGTTCCTTCTACTGTTCTTGAGGGCATCACACTCTGATAGCATAGCCTGATGTTCATATGGATGGCTCTAAGTCGTCAGTTGAATTCATGGTTAATATTCTTAATTTAAGAAGACAAAGTGTGACCTACAGTTTTGAAATATTTTAATACAAAAATAGTTCAGACTTTTTTTTTTTTTTTTAACTGTTAACTCCACACAAACGTAAGTTCTTGAAAGGCAGGGATTTTTGTATGTTTCTTTTCAGTTATATGTTCAGTGGCTGGCATATGTTAGATGATCAGTAAATAATTACTGAATGAAAGAAAAAATTGCAAGTCTTAATCATCCAACAGTACTAAATAAATAGAACATTAAGATAGTACCAAGTTTAATGCATAAGAGTTATGTTTTTTCTTTCTGTACTTATTAGATGAAGATAAATAATAAAATAATGCGAATTTAAAGTCAAAATAACTGAACATTTTCAGAAATACTTTATAGGTGGAATGAAGATCTGCAAATTCAAATGATTTCCTTGAAATCACAGAGCAAGTTAGTGATAGAGACAATTATAAGGCGCAAGGCTCCTTAATATCATCTTCTTGGTTTTTTTTTTTTTTTTAATTTGGTGTTTTGAGAATTAGAATAATATAGTTCTTTTTTCAGCAGTAGCAGCTCTAAAGAAAATATTGAGTAAAACCCTTTATCTTCTAATGTGCATGCTATTTAAATTTTAGAATGGCAAATGTAAGACTGTCATTAGCTATGTAATATTGGTACACAGTATCTCATGCACAGTGACTAGATTTGTTTATAGTCTAGTATTTGAATGCTTTCCACTTAGTGTGTGTGCCAGTTCTTTTCAAGAAGAAAAGAAAAATCTGAAAAGGAAAGTTTTGGAGAGGATGCCTCATTCAAGTGAGGAAGAATAAGATCTTATGACCAGATTGTTTTAGCCAAGATGACTGAGATGGAGATACAACTTTGGTATTATTTTTGCATAGGTGAAGGAAGACCTACTATATTTTCTTTTCCTTTTTGGGGGGTGAGGGGACAGAACGTTTACAAAATGTTGTATGATTTACATTCCATACTTGTGAATGAAATTATTTTTAGAAATATGAATTACTGTAATCTATCTCTCCTGTTGTCTGATTATTACTTACTTATGGGTCAATCTTTTTTAGGAGGTATGAGCACTAGGCTGAAAATACAATAATGATTATTTTGACTACAGTATATCTTAGATTTGCTTTGTGTGCGTAATTTGGTCCTTTGTTGACTTACATTTATACATGCAGTGGATTATTAGTTGTCTAGGGGAGTAAATTTTAAATGCAAATTTCAACAGGCTATAGGGGAAAAAAGGCTACAGGATTAAAGATGTGGTTGGCTCTATTTCTTGGGAATCTAGAATAACTGATCTCCCACTCCAATATGCCTCTAGGTCTCTTATAACTCACAGCTATGGCTTGTGCATTAATAGAACTGTAATAGAGCTATAACCAAATTTAAAAGTATTTTTTATAATGTAAGTAAATTGAATTAACTGAAATTATTGTGCTATAACTAATCATCATAAAAATTATCAGTCATAGTTTTCTTTTTTATGAGTTCAGGATTTCATGAACTATCTTCAACAGGTATTTCCTAAAATGCATTTCTAATGACATATATATAATGCAATTTCAACTGGAACTTTTGAAAGAATTGGTACATTTTCCTCTCATTCGGTGATAAAAATAATGAGCAAAAGCTAAGTAAATCAATTGGCATCAGTATTTTGAAGCTTAAAAAAGCCAGCTTTTCAAAACTTTGTCCTTATTACATTTTAAGGCAGATCCTCAAAACTTCTTCATCTGTGCTATTCCAAAAAAAAAAAAAAAAGATTTCAAAATAATGATCTTGAGTCTCTTTTAAGATTTTTTTGAGTCTTCAAAGAAAAATGCCTACATTCAGTATATGGTTCTTCCTAATTCATATGCTATATTTCATAAAAATATAAGATATTGGAAAACAATGAAAGAGATCTCTGAATAAGATCTAGACAAATAGAAAGTTAATTATCTGAAGCACTTCTTTCTCTGAACATGCTATATAATTGAAATTTTCTTAGGGTTTATTTTTTTTGACTATAAAGTTCATTGTCACCCATATATGTTAAAATCCTTTTTATTTGATTCACAATGTCTACACACTATTTTATAGAGTCTAAGCCCTTTTAAAATATGTTTATTTATTATAGAGGTAGATGTTTCCTTATGAAACATTTTGGGATGTATATTCAACAGCCATAATTGTTATAATTGTAATAAATCTAGATGAGAGGCTTGATATATTTTAAAGAGATATTTTGAACTCTGTTGTCTGGTATGCAGTTTATTTTATAACAAAATAAAGGTTTTTTTCTTGTTTTCATTACTGAAGTAGATTCTAAAACATCATGAAAAATCTAAAAAAGGGTTTGTGCTGCCAAAGGAATGTGAACCATTTTCCTAACCCGATAGTAGGGTTAGTAAAGGGTCAGAGAGACTGCAAGACCTAAAGAACTTTTTTTGTGTGATTCATTGGTAATAGTCCTTCCTTCTCAAGGCAGAATTCAAGTTTTTATTCAACGTCTGCTGTACTCTTTTTCAAGTGAGGCATTTCCTATTAGTTTATATATAAGTGCAAGTTTATTTAATTTCATACTAAGCATGTTATACACTCAGTTCGTTACCCTGACTTGTGTCTTTTTAAGGGATGGGCATTTTCAGGAAGGAATATTCTAGATTTTCACTTATGAGGGGCATTTTATTTTATGCCTCTCAGAATTACCTTAAATTACGTATATGGAAAACAAAGTAGGCAGAAGTATATCTCTATAGAAAAATAAAGATAAAATTTTACAACTTTAAACAAAAATCTTTTAACATATCTAGGGTGCTAGAGAATATATATTAATTTTGGTTTTAAAATAAATTTAAAATGGAAAACAAGTTCACTTGCATGAACTATAGTTTTTTTTAAATGATTTTTAATAGCAATTTTATGGAAAGCAAATACAATAGAAATCATATCATTATGAATTAAACTGATCATTTGCATTTAATGAATAGAAATCTGTTGTTAGCTCAGATGGGCTTCATTGATGTCTTGTAAATCTACAGTGAATCTCATGAAAATAAGAGAAAAGAGACAAATTTGTGACTAGTACTAGTATGCATTTTAGAAGTAGCAGAAAACATAAATACATAATATGGAAGTTGTCTTAGAAATACTATTTTTTTAAAAAAAATTGAGTCTTACATAACAAATGACTGTTAGAGTGAGAGCATGTATCCTTGCGTTCCTCTTGGTCCCTCTTTAATGTAGAGGACTTTGTTCAATATATGTTTTCAATGTAGAGGACTTTGTTCAATAAATCCTTTAATTGGTTATGGCTTTGTGTATTAAAAAAGAAAAACTTGTACACAAAAATAATTCATATAATACTTTGAAACAAATAAAATTTGAGGCAAATTTTTAAATCAAATAGAGCCTTTAACTGGCTCACTTTAAATGGTTGTTGACCTTATTTTTCATCTCTTTTTTTATGTGTGCGCTTTTCGCTTATGTTTCTTAAACTCTAATTTGAACCTCTGGAACCAGCTCAACCCTTCTGTGAGTCAACTCCTCCTTTGTCAAGCTTCCAGGCTCTTCCCCTCCTTTGAGCCTGAGGAATGGTTCTGGGCCAAACTCCTTCTCCCTCGTCTACGGCTGTGTGTTTGCTCCTAAAATAATATAACTGACCTAAGGGTGTCCCAGAGAATCTAGCAGGACGCTTTTCCATAGTTCTTTTTGGCTTGAAGTTATATGAACCAATACAAATATAGTATTTGTCTTTCATTTTTTCATTGTTTCCTGATTTTCTCTTTCATTTTTATTAAAATACTCTCTCCTTCATTAAGATTATTTTTTTTTTCCCATCTTTAGGGTTGGGCCCTTTTGAATTGCGATTTCCTGGGGAGATTGAACATACCCTTTCCTAAAGCAGTCTGGCTTTCTGATAGGGCATGAAAGATGGGGACAAAACTAAAGTTTGAATGCTGTGCCAGCAATGTGTGGTTAAGTAGCTTTAGCTTCCTATTCAGCTACAGTCCGAAATGAGACATCCAGAAAATGAGGGTTCATTATATTTCTAACTCTTCTGCTGACTTTTACGTTGATTTTTAAATTTACCTTGTTTTATCAGAATGTTTTCCTCAATGACTTCAGAAATACCTTTTTGTTTGTCCTTTGATATCCTGTTCAATGTATGTATTTTTTACAACTATAGGTTGTCATTGTTATTGTCGTGATTTTGGCTTAAAAATATTTTTTTATAATAGGGGAAAGACTAGAAGAAGATGATTTAATATTCTTTAAAAGTGTCTGCTGTTTTCTCAGGACTTGATACATTCACTTATTTCTGTATTTCCATTGGGATAATCTTTTGTGGATAACCCTTTGGTCCATTTCCTATCCAGATTGGCCTAAATTCTTTTAAAAAATGTTTAAAGCAACCAAAAATAAAGGACAATTAATTTTCAGATTATGAACTAGACTCCTTTGTTTCCAGAGAACAAGTTGATGGGCCTCTGATGTTGCCTATTTTGTTCATTTATTTCTGACAGCTTTCAAAAAACGTGTTTGAAGGCTGGCTGTGTGTTTCTGTGAGGATCACGTACGGCTATGTGAGATGTATGTGTGTAGAAGTGCCTCTCTATTTGTCTGGGAAGGATTTGTTTGCAGTTCTGTTACTGTAAAGTAAACGTTGGGGAAAGAGAAGATAGTACATTGTGGGCTTTGGTTGTTACTGTGTAGACACTTTATCAGCACATGTTTGGTGTGCCTGAACCATGATATACTTTCTTACAGAGAGGTATACAGAACATTTGATATTGTTTCAATTGGAATAATAAAGAGTTTGCTTTGTTGAAACATTTCTAGTTCAAAGCACCCAGAAATCTTGACTTTTATAGTTCAAACTGAGCTGCTGGGTGAGAAGGTACTTTTGAGCTTACTCCCTCTTCTTCCATTTTTCTGTAGACTGCTGCCAAGTTCCATGGTTGCGTGGGACTTTCTCTGATGAGATTTTGCACCCTTATTTTGTAAGATTTATGTACCTTTTTCCCATAAGCCACTGAAATTGTATTCAGGTGTACCTTGAGGCCTGGCCCTTTGAGTTGTGCCTTCTGTGGATCTGATAGAGTATCATGACTCAAAATAGATGAGGGTGAGATTTTCCATGCACGGCTGCAAGGTGAGTGACTGCACAATTGAACTGTAAGGAGCTTCTTACCACCTTTGAACCTGCGTATACTTACGTAAAGGATTTAGCGAAGTTGCACATGCTATATCTAGATTACATCCCAGGGCTTTCATTTTATGTTTTAAATTCCTTCTCATCTGGATTTCTCAGTTTCGGTGATCAGAGTACATGGGATGCCTTTATATCTTGCTAGAGAACACAGATCCCGAAGCTTAAGGTTAAAATTACTCTTGTGAAAATGATCTTTGAGCTGTACTTTCTTTCTCCCACTCCTCCCCCCCACCTCTACCCTCCCAACCCCCCATCTCCACCCTGCTGCCATCTATCCCCCGAGCACCCCCCATCACCCACCCCCACCCCTCCAAATTATTTTCTTTCTTCAAGATGCTTCTCAAGTATCCTGTTTCCTTTGAAGCCTTATTTAATTCTTTTAGTTACAATGAGTCTCTCATTTTACTACAAAGATATAGCACCTTGATTTCTTTTATATCAGAATATGTATGTATGTGTATATTTTTTCTTTTTCTATTTGATCTGTTATTAACGTGTTTAGAGCATTCAGTATGAGTCAAAGCATGAATTCATTGTGCCATCTTGACTGAATATTCTACTGATTCTTTTTCAATTTGATATTGTTTTGGTTTAGGAAATAATATAATTTAACAGTCAGCTTTAGTTAGAAACCCTCTCAGCCCTTCCAGTCCTTTTGAGGGATCCCAAATCACAGAAGTTCAGGTGAAATATTGTCACTCTCCATACAGTGGTTTCATTCTTTTTTCGAGGGCTTCATAACTCAGTACTTGAGTTAGAAAACCAAGGCGAGAAAGCATCCTAGCTATACTCCATCCTATATCTTCTGGTTGATGAAAATGGTATTAGGTAGTGCTTTAGCACCATCTCCACCTCCATTTCTAGCTACTCTTCCTTTCTTTTGGCTATAATTTAAATGTTTTCTTTCTTCCAGTTTTGTCGGGATATAATTGACATATAATGTAGTATTAGTTTAAGTTGTAATCATAATGATTTGACATACACATATATTACAATGTTATTATCACAATAAGTTTAGTTAATATCCATCACCTCACATAGTTACAATTTTTTCTTGTGATGAGAACTTTTAAGGTTTTTTTCTTAGTAATTTTCAAATATGCAATTCAGTATTGTACTATAGTCACCATGCTGTGTATTACATCCCCGAGACTTATTTATCTTGTAACTGGAAGTTTGTATTTTTTGACCACCTTCACCCATTTCCTTCTCCCTCCACCCCCTGCCTCTGGCAACCACCAATCTATTCTTGGTTTCTATGAATTGGGGTTTTTTAGCTTATATAAATAAGCAAGATCATGTAATATTTGTCTTTCCATATCCGACTTATTTCAGTTAGCATAATGCCCTCAAGGTCCATCCATGTTGAAATGGCATGGTTTTCTTCTTATTTTATGGTTGATATATAATATTTTCTTTATTCATTTCTCTGTCAATGAATACTCAGGTTGTTTCCATGTCTTGGCTATTGTAAATAATGCTGTAGTGATCATGCAGGTGCAAATAGCTTTTCGAGATAGTGATTTCCTTTCCTTTAGATACAGACCCAGAAGCGGAATTGCTGGTAGTTTTATTTTTAATTATTTGAGGAACCTCCATAATGTTTTCCATAGTGGTTGTATCAATTTATGTTCCCCCCAGCAATGCACCAGGATTCCCTTTTTACCACATCCTAGCCAATATTTGCTGTCTTTTGTTTTTTTGTGTGTGTGTGAGGTGCCATCTCATTGTAGTTTTGATTTGCATTTCTCTAATGATTAGTCATGTTGAGCACATTTTCATGTATCTGTTGGCCATTTTTATGTCTTTGGAAAAAAATCTATTTAATCCCTCTGCCCACTTTTAAGTTGGATTATTTTATGCTGAGTTATGTGAGTTGTTTACATAGTTTGGATATTAACCCCGTATCCGATATACAATATTGCAAATATTTTATCCATTCAGTAGGTTGCCTTTTCATTTTGTTGATATTTTCCTTTGCTATACAAAAGCTTTTTAGTTTGATGTTGTCTCACTTGTTTATTTTTGCTTTTATTTCCTGTGCTTTTGATGTTAAATCCAAAGAATTATCACTAAAACCAATGTCAAGGAGCTTACCCTATGTGTTTTCTTTCAGGGGTTATATTGTTGCAGGTCTTACATTTAAATCTTTAATACATTTTGAGTTGGTTTTTGTGTAAGATAGTGGTCCAGTTTCAATCTTTTGCATGTGGCTATCCAGTTTTCCCATCACCATTTTATTGAAGAGACTGTCCTTTCCCCATTGTATATTCTTGGCTCCTGTGTTGAAAATTAATTGACCATTATTTGTGGGTTTATTTCTGAGTTCTCTATTCTGTTCCATTGATCTGTATGTCTGTTTTTATGCAATTACCATACTGTTTTGATGACTGTAGTTTTGTAATATAGTTTGAAATCCGGAATTCTGATGCCTCCAGCTTTGTTCTATCTCAAGATTGCTTTAGCTATTCAGAGTCTTTTGTTGATCAGAGTGTAGATAACACTCAGTCACTCAATATAGCACAGTTGTATGACAGAGTTACAAGACAGACTTTGATATTTAATCTTGAAAACTGATTGTGATCCCCTTGAGGGCAATTGAAAACTTCTCAGATATATTTAGTTGAATATTTTTTTGTTTAGGGTTTTGTTTAGTTGGGCTGGTGTTCTCCAAAGAAGAATTAGAGGGCTCAGACTGATTTTTGCAAATGCAGGGGCTACTCTTGAGTCAGTGGATTTGTGATTTAATTTATAGGCTATTAAACATGCAATCAGGCTATGATAACTGCGATAATTTTATTTTTGGATGATTTTTCTATCTCCAGTTTTCTTTTCCACTTCCAATTTTCTCACACTTTTTGTTGCAAAAGGTTAAGATTTGTTAATATTTTTGTTCCCCTTCTTTGCTAATTTACTGGTTATAGCTTTTACTTAGAAGGAAACAATCTTTTCTTCTTGTAATCATTGTGAAAACTTTTCTCCTTAGAATGAAATGTTTTAGATGGATACAAGTAGTTCATAGCATATGGTTTATATCTTGTTTAAATTTCTTTCAACATTAAAACAAAGTTCTTACATTATCTGGCAGAAGGTTACTAGTAGATATTTTACTACAAACTTGTTCACTGCCTTAGCAAAATCCTAATGTCAGGGAGCTGTACACTTTGGGTGAATGTTTGAGAATAGGGCCTTATTTTGGGAACATCAGCAAAATATGGTGTGGCTTTTGGAGAGAAATTGCTTTTTGAGAACAGAGGCAGGACAGAAAAACTCAGTGCTTAAGAACATAGATTAAGTTGTAGATTTGTCACTTACTAGGGAATGACCTTGGGCAAATCCCCTACTGCATGAAATTAGGATATTATGAAGTTGATATGAGCTGATATATATAAAGAATTAAAAACATGGTACCTGTTACCTAGCAAACACTCAATAAATGACAACTGCCATCATTATAAAATTCATCATCATCGTCATCATCACCGTCATTATCATCGCCATCGTCTTGGGAGGGCCAAGTAAAATTGATTCTGTGCTTTTGTTTTTGAATTACCTGTAATAGTGATTTATTCATTATAACTAGCTAGATGATCTTATAGATGAAGTTGATCACAATAAAAATAATGATCGCATAGGTTATTTTATGAAATTATTGAAAAAAGAAACTATTATTATAGTCAATATTATTGCTAACTTTGCAAAATAATATAGTAATGCAGTTTTTCATTCTTATCAGTGGCTCATTAAGAAAATCCATGAAAATATCCCTTTAGCAAGTTTTGATTTCAAACAAATGAAATTGAAGCAATATAGTAAAGTGAGCAAAGAATACAGGGACCTTGGAAATACTAACTTCAAACTTAACTGGCCAAATGAATATCACTGCTGAGACATTATCATTGGCTGTGATATCACAACCCTCAGTTGGCTATGTTGATGTGTGCTCTTTTGTGAGGTCATCAATGACATTATCAATAAGACAGAAGCAATGATACTGAACTAAAGTCAGTCAGCTACAAAACATATCCAAGAGACCACCAGGCTGCTGTGTATATGGGGAGGGCACATGCATTGTTTAGGTAAATAGAACTAAGTCTCTATTCTCTGTCCCAAATTGTCAGGAGTACTCACCCTGGAGATAGCATGTTCTCTCTGGGCTTCCAGGGTTTCTATTGTGTGATAGGCACCCATGTGAACATTTGCAGCAGTACTAGGAATGGTGATGGTGAGCTCTCACAAATTGGTACCCTCCAAATTGTCTAAGTTATGGTTTTTTCTATCAGAGAAACCTTGGACGTTAGGTTTTGTTTAGGGTTGACTGAATGGAGGCCCCTAGCCAGCATATACCAATTGTTTTGCATAAACTGGGAGAGGGGATAGTTGATATAGAGAAGGGACAGGAAAGAAGAGACCTCCAGCAACAGAGAAAATATGCATGTGAAATATTTTCTGGTGAGAGTTTAATAATCAAGATGAGCCTTAGAACTTAGGAGTTTGTCAGAAGGAATGAGATCAGAGTAAATATAAAATTTTAAAAAATGCCAACTTTTATTTTAGTGTATAATTTGTACTATTCTAAAATGAATTTTCTGTGGAATCATAGTTACCAACTGCACTGAAATTCCTTGATTTAAGATAGTTATGCTAATAGATTCTACATATCCAATATGGACCCAAACATTTTCACTGTATCATAATTTACATTGAGAATACTATGTGTTCTTTAGTATCCCAGGTTAAAACTGACTTTATGTTAAATACTTTCTTTAGTCATGAGATATCTGTGGAGTGTAAGTTGTGTTGTCCAGACAGGTAAGACCTCCGCCCATCCAGGAAAATAGGGAGTGTCTTTCCTGAAAGATGTGGGTGTGCCACTTGCTATCAAGGATATAAGTCTTAGGCAGGTAATATTAACTAAGAATTTTTTTAAGTGATCACACAGAGTTATTTATTTATTTATTTTTTGTTTAGCAGAATAAACCTGACAAGAGATTTTTTTTGGTGGAATTTTCATTTTTATGCTTTTCCTTTTTTGGTCTTTGAAAAAGTTAAAAGAATATTTAAGTCTTCAAAAAAAAAAGATTAAAAAAATTCCATAAGTCTAATAGTAGAAATATATCTTTTTAAAAAGGCGAAAGACAGTCAAGAGCTAACACAAAGCAAGACATTATTTAGAAATGTGCAGTGAGCACAAAAGAGTACTTGATCTGGAGGGTTTTCCTTTGAGATGGTGGTGTCATGCAACTCTGGTTAGAAGATAACTTTTTTTGTTGTTTAAATTTCTTTAATGAAAGAGATTAATTACATCAATGTTAAACTGTCACTTTGTGAAAGGATCAAGGCATGCCATCCTTTGATCTTTTATCCGAAAAGTGTCAACTCTTCTAGGGATAGAAATGTAAGTGTGTGGGCTTTGGGCTCTAGTGAGAACTTCCTTAGGAAGGGGGAAAACTCAGGAAGGGAGTTATACCACAGTCTGAATTAAACACTTTCCAAAGAACCTGGAGCAGGCCTGAGGTTCATTGTCTTGTTGAGTGACTGAAGACTTCTGCCAGTTCTGGTGGAGGGGATTAGCCATTGAACAAATCTGCAAGGACAGCATGCAGTTTTGTCAGATACACAATGACATTTCTTTTCACAGCTCTCTTGACTTTATACTGTTTAAGTATCCTCAGTTGTCCCTTCATTTGCTTTTTTTCCTTTAATTCCTGTTGGAATTAAATTTTATGTAGTCAATTTTGTATCTAGGTTTTTTTTTTTTTGTATTGTTTTCGAATTGTTTTATTTAAATTGGCATGTTAGTAACTTCCTTATTTTGTGTTTTCTTTTCTAGTTTAACATAGTTTCATAACCTACAGTCTCTCTCTGTTATTGAGACTGTTAACAATAAAAATCTCAATTAACTTTTCTTGTTTCCTTTTTCTTTTTCTCTTTGTAGGCTGAAACATGGCATTTAAAAAGGCAGTGAAAGGGACTATTCTAGCTGGAGGAGGTGCTCTTGCAACTGTTCTAGGTCTTTCTCAGTTCGCTCATTACAGAAGGAAACAAGTAAGTAATGGTACATGTATTGATTGATTTTAACCTGAATCTTAAATCTGTTAAAGAACTGTATATGGGGCATGTGTATGCTAATGGTTTTGCTTAGAAATTACTGTCTCAGCTTGATTTGAAACACACTAATTTAGAATACTGCCTTAATGATCCTTGAGAACTGTGTGTATCTCATTTTTAAAAAGTAAATTTCTTTATCAGAAAGTATTATATAATTTAGCCTCTGTTTTGGCTCTTTGTTTTTAAAAGACTGCTTCGTTTCCAAGTGCCAGGTTTGTTCGTTTAGACTTTCTTTGTCTAATTCATTCAAATGTCTGGATACTTTTTATATTCCTGCCAAAGGTTTGTCTTATTAGAAGGCGGGTAGCTGAGAAAGGAACTGGAAAAGAAAGAGCCTATATAAAAGGCTCTACTTTGAATCTTAGTTTTATTTCTTAAAGATTTAGGTATTTATGTAGTATTATATGGTATTTGGTAAAACTTTTATTGGGGAAAGCATGAAAATGAGATGAGTATGAAGTTTCTAAATCATTTAAAACGTTCAGTTTATTTTCATTTCATTTTTTTCCCTTTACACTACAACTATGCCTTCCCATAGTTTAAATTAATGCCAGTAAACTACTTTGGTGAATGGTTTTGTTCTTTTCAGACTTGAAATGCTGGTAGTCACCTCAGTAGTTAGTGTTAGTCCCCCATGGTGTTAGGGCATTTTGTGATATCAGCTAAATGGTGCATTCCTAATGCAAAGATGGAGGTGAAGGAATTTTGGAAGCTATTTGTTGCTGCGCTATCTATGAACTACTCACTTTCTACATTTTTTGTGAAAACCTTTAAGCCATGGATGGTTGTCTTGCACTGGTTGTTTTGGTAACTCTGTGCTACAAGGCAGTGGAGCCAGACACTTGCTTGGAGTCATGTGTCTTGCATGGGAAATACCATATTAAAAACACATTAGAAAGAATCAATTCACTAGCTTATAATTTTTTTTTCTCTTTTTTTAAGCAGCTCCTTTTTAGTACTTCTTTTAAAGATGGAAGTCTTTTAGTCTTAACTGTGAGCACATTACCCTAAAGATTTCCCTAGGTGTGTAGGTCGTGGGTGTTATTAATTGACTAACTTGTTATTGAAGCTCATCCTTATCCATTGATCATGCTTGAGTGTGTTCTTTCTTTTAAAATGTTTTCGTGGTTCCTTAAAAGTGAATGTGAAATAGTGTCACTTCTGTTGAGGCTATTTCAGAAGTGCAGTTCTGTTTAGGACTTGGGCTTTAATGGATTAGATTACTTCTGCCATCCTTAACCTGTGCTATCTGAAACGATACTGGAAAATGCCAGTGCCAAAGGTCACAACATCTAATATGATGAGTTCAGTTGTTGCTAAATTTGTACATGGTTTATGACTTAACCACAGTAAACATGTTCTACCTCAGAGTTTATAACTTAACTTTGTACCTGTGTAATACTGTTTTTCATTTGTTTGATTTCTCTTTAATCTGAAAGGAATAGAATAAATAGTTGATATTGCCTCCAATCAATCAATCAATTGATTAAGTTAAGGGTTAATTCTGGTAAAATCAAGGCAAACAAGGGTCTGTTGATTTCTGGGACGTTTTGTCATTTTCTCTTTCCTATGTTAGACATCCTGACCACCCTAATAGCCAAAATGAAACAGATACCAGCAGTTCCAGTCATTTACAATTTTAAGCTGACAAGTGTTTTTGAGAAAAATCACCATAGGCATATTCAATCAATGAGTTGCATAAGATATGTATCTGACTGTGTGCATTCTTTTGCAGTGATTCCTGTCCCTTTAAGCCACTGCCATCAGCATATTTTGGGTAGCAGGTTGAGATGTAGCCATAGGGACTGGCAAAAAGAGAATGGGGAGATAAGCGTGGGGGGCGAAAAGACCAACTCATTTGAGCCATTGACATAAAATGACCACAGGCCTCAGCTGTCTTCTCTCAGAAAATATCTGCCAATCAGAACCATTCTAGGGGGGAAATTTTCCTGACAAAAATAGTCAAGAAAAATCTGCCCCTTAATACCCCTTATTTGGCTACATTTTGTAGAAGTGTGGCCTTAAGTATGACTAGGCATGCTCCATTTTTTCTACAGAGCAATGCTTAAAGTATTGGCTTGTGTTTTTATATTTTTTTCTAAGATGATTACAACTGATGAACTCTCCTTTTTAAAAATAAGTTGGTTTTGAAAGCCCAAGATGCCGATGTATAAGAAAGCAGTCTCTGCTCTTGAAGTTCAGGCACATTTTGTTGGCATTCTCGTACCCGTAGCTCTGTCTTCCCTGGCCCCTAGCTTGTGCTCATATATTCCCAGTACAAAGCTAAAATACAGGCAGGGGTTGTATTCTAAATACAAATGAGTTGATTCTAAAAGTTGATCAATTGTTAAATTGTGTTTGGTAATAAGATAGTGCTATAAGTGATTAGATACCAGATCGGCTCACAAAAATTTTAAAATCAGTTCTACAGTTAATTTAGCTTGCATTTTCAAGAAAAAGGATGGAAGGAAAACTATTATATATACTTTTTTGATTAAACAGAAAACAATGAAATTGAACGTGATTCATTTACTTTTTACCCAGTTGCTTGACTAGGTGAGGAAATAGAGATATTTGTGAAGACGTTGGCATTTCTGGGGGCAGGTTGGGAGTCAAAGATGATAGCAACGATTTTCTTTTTTTGTCTCATTTTACTTCATAGTATGGCTTTTCTTCATACAAGCATATTATTTATATTATGTTTTTCAATGGTGAATAGCATCCAACGTTGACCCAAGTGAACACTCTCTCTCTCTCTCTACAGATATATATATATATGTGTGTGTGTGTATGTATGTATATGTATATGTATATATATATATATATATATTTTTTGAGATGAAGTCAGACTTAGAAGGGATGGAGATCATTGTATAAGGAGAGACTATTATCAATTATTATTATTATTATTAAGAATTATTTTCTTCAGGAGCTAGGCAACCTAAATCTTTAGTTCCAGTGAGGAAGATGATAGAGGAAAGGAGACGAATGTTGGTCATCTTTTGATTGTGCCCACCTGCAGGGAAGGAGGTTTGTGGCCATGATGCATCTCCATTCCAGGTCCACTTCAGTTATGCATGTAGGGCTGTTTTGAGTGGTCTTAGAGAGGCTTCCTATTCATTTCATTTCTCCCCTTTTATTTCCTCACCCACAAGTATGTGACTAAGTTTCCTCAAAGGCTTTTTGATTTTTTCTCTCCCCAGACCTTTCATGTGGCAGGAGACAGGAGGCTGAATAGTGGGATATGCAATCCTAGCGCTTAAGTCCCACCAGAGACATAGTAAGCATACACCTCTGCAACGATGTGCAGATTTTTGAGAGCAAGGTATTTGTCACTCTGTATTTAGTTTAGGTCTGTTTAATAATAAACTTTTAATTAGAAGACATCCAATCTTCCTCTCAGAACAAGGTGCTCTTCTAGCGATTCCTTAATACCTCAGGGAAGGAAAGTGTCACTTCATGGGAGATCCTCCTTTTCTAATTCTCAGCTGATAGGAGAATGGAATAGATGAAGAAGAAAATTTAAATTAGGAGAGACGGCCTTGAGTATTTTTTAAGCCAGTGAAACTTAGTGAGGGGCAGAAGCGGAGAGTGTGAATGTCAGGGCTGCATGAGGGTTCCTCAGGTGGGTGGAAAGAATGGGGGTGGCCAGAGAGACAATAGGGGCAAAAATTGAGTGGGAGTGCAAAGATTTAACTGAGGACTGTCCCAGGCTTTTGTCTTTGTTGTAATAGACCAAGGGCATTTCTTGAAACTTTTTTTTTTTTAGACTCAACGTTTATTTTATACCTTCTAGGTCGTAATTGGAAACATTGGTGTGATAATGTGGGTTTCTTTTTAACCCCAGTGGTATGGCTGATGTAACAATGATCTATTTAGGTCTGAGGGTGGGCCCTGTCACGTAACACATGCTAGATTTGTTCCTTCCATTACCCACTGTGAAGGTGTAGTGGGCTTTGTGAACCAACTCTGAGGCGGAGCCTGAGAACCACTGAGAGCTTTCTCAAAACCCGGATATGAAAGTCTCTTCTTTTTTTTTTTTCTTGCACCAGACATAGGCATAGAGTGGGCTTCAGAGAATGGAGATCAAGATCTTTTTCAGTGTGAGGAGTGGTATTATTAGAATCAAGGAATTGAGAGATTCTCATTGATCGATATTTTATTCCTGAGCAACATAACAGAAAGGACCAGAGCATGATCTTCGGAGCAGTCTTTGCAGGCTGCCTGTATCTAACACCTAACTCTACTTCTTAAGAACTAAATGACTATGGGAAAATTTATTAAATTCTCTGGGCTTCATTTCCCCCTGTCTGTAAAACGGGGAGAAGAGTAGTGATATAGTAAGTCTTCACATCTTCCATAGGTCCTCTGAGTTTAAGGGAAATGACGAATAAGGAAAATAATTTTACTATAGGCTAATTGATATAACCAAGAGTTAAGTTCCTATGGATGGTTCTTGAGAGTATTATGCTAAGCAAAATAAGTCAGACAAAGGACAGGAACCATTTGATTTCTCTCACATTTAGGATATAAAACAGAAAGTAACAAAGGAAGAAACAAACTTATAGATATGGACAGCAGTATGAAGGTTACCAGAGAGAAAGTGGGTAGCGGAGGATGAAGAGGGTTAAGGGGGTCAGATACATAATAAGAGACTAGACTTTGGGTGGTGAGCACACAATGCAATATACAGATAATGTATTATAGAATTGTATACCTCAAACTTATACTGCTATTAACCAATGTCACCCCAATAAATTTAATTTAAAAAATAGTTAAATTTCTACGGAATCTCATAAATGTTATAACAAAATGAAGTATTGGACAACCCCCTGTACTTCCCTGTGCTTGTTGAAGAGCAATAAAGCCTGGAAGAATTCCTGGAACATAGTAAACTTTCAAAAAACATTAGCTATTATTAGATTTCCAGGTGATATAAATATAAAGCATCATGAGCAAGAAAGTTGCCCTTGTCCCTGGAGATCCTTGCATTCAGGGACATCTTGTTAAGACTTTGAGGATACTAGCAAATGGTATGTCCTCCATCATATGTCCTTCAAGTTGTAGGGGAAGGCTACAAAACAGTTATACACGCACCTTTCTGTTTTATTTCTTCCTGATCTGAAGATGAGCCAGTAACAAGGTGGACAATCCCAATTATTGACTTCAACTTTTCTCTTGCTGTAAGTAATAAATTCCTAGTTCCCACTGTTTCTTTTCTTTTTCTATTTAGGCTTATATGAGTTATGGTGGACTTGATTTATATAGCTGATATGTTCCAAAAAAGCTATTTGAATATAGTCTTTAATGATACATGAATTAATATATAGTACAATGCTATTTATTGGAATTCTGTGGTGAAACATTAAAAAACAATATTTTTAGAAAGCTCTAACTTTCTTTTGTAAATCAGAATTGTTATATATCATTTAGCTTGAGGTGGAATGCAATTAAACTTATTCTTTCCCAAAGTCAATGAGATAATAATAGTTTGTTAATGACAGGATCTTTATGCTTTGCAAAATAGTCTCTCACTTTGTAAGAGACAGCAATTCACTATACTTTGAGTGGTTTACTAAATACTATAGTTCACTTTGCTTTGTGTATTAAGGAACATGAAAAAAAGATAGTGGCGATATGTTAAGTGAGTTGAATTATGTAGCCTTATTAGCCTCCTCTGACCTGTCCCCAGCCCCGTGTCCCCTGTCCCTCTCCTACTCTGTGGCAGTTTCGTATTAGCTAAAACGAATTTGCTCATTAAACATTTTGTTGTTGTTGTTGTTGTTGTTTTAAAAGTTTCTCTCACACAACCTTTGTTGTTAGTATCATAGAACCACAAAGATGGACAAAGCAACAAAAAAAGATGAATAAATGGAGTGCAGAGGATTTGGGGGGCAGTGAAACTACTCTGTATAATATCACGATGATGAATATATGTCATTATACATTTGTCCAGACCCATAGAATGCACAACACCAATAGTAAACCCTTAAGTGAACTATTGACTTTCAATGATTATGCTGTGTCAGTGTAGGTTCATCCTTGGCAAAATCAATCAAACAAACAAACAAACAAAAAGTGCCATTCTGGTGAGTGATGTTGGTATGCATGTGTGGGGGCAAGAGGTATATGGGAGATACCTGGATTTTCATCTCAATTTTGTTGTAAACCTAAAATTACTCTAAAAAATATAAAGCCTTTTAAAAAAAATTATACATAAAATCCTAAGCATAGCATCTAGGATATAAGGTCAATTAGAAAATTTAAATTATAAAAACACGAATTAAGCGTCACTTTTCAGTAGTATCTTTGATGGAACATAACTATATATTTTTTGATCGCACTTAATTTCGTTAAGAATTTAAACTCGGTTGTAATTTTTCTTCTGATTCCTAAGCTAAAGCATAAAGTGTGTTTGAAATTAGTATAACTCTTCCTAAGCACTGATGTAGCTGAAATTATCATATGACTTGTTTGCTTTATGCTTACCAGATTGCTTTTAACTTCGTGAGTCAATTTAGGCTACCAGACTTGTTTGTTCTCTCCGAGTAAATAACCTTCCATTTCCAGAGGCATTTTTCATAGATTCATAAACAGCCCTTCCCTTAAAAAATCTTATAGAGTGCTGTAATAGCAGCTGTTCTTAAAACAGTCTTCATTTTGGTTGATTTTAATGTTTAGGTGGAAACTATATTGTTAGATACCATATGAAGAATGTATATTTAGGAGGAGAAAGGACCAGTCATTGAATAATAGGGTTCTTGGTTCCACCTGCCTGCTTACAGAGCCGTTAGCATCAGCATTCTGTGAAATATCTCTGTACCATGGTTTGATGGGGCTTGCATTTGATGATCTGTCTTTTTGGAGCATTATCATTTTGGATTTATTTTTCCATAAATGATGGGACTCACTCATCAGAGGAAAATTCTGAACCACATATGGAGTACATACAAAGCAGGCAAGTTGTGAATCTTGGGCTGTGACGCTAAATGTATCTTGTATTTGTGTATTAAGTGGAGTAAGCCATTTGATGTAATGAATAACTCCAAAGCTGGTTTATCACAGTGAAGGTTTATTTCTTGCTCAAATTACAGTTCAATGTAGACGGGTTGGAGGCTTGTTTCTTGCAATTATTTAGGAACTTGTCCCTTTACTCTAGTGGCTCTGCCAGCTTATAGAGATTTTTGACCCCCTGGATCATTTCCAGCCAACTGTAAGGGAGAGTGTGAAATGTAATTCTATAGTGATCTCTGGAAGAATTTTTGTTAAGCTCCAGCCATTACATCTTTAGTTTCTAATGTAGTTGACGCATGAGCTATATTTCTTTTGATGGGAGTTTTATTGTAAGTGTTTACGCCAAAGACTCTATCACCTATTTGCTTCCAGGAATCTATACCCAGGTTTCTAAACCCTGGGCACCTGGGGATTGATTCCTGGAAGAACTGTTTCTCTCCCAGAAACACAACAAATTGTTGAGGCTGTGTCTGATATCTAAAGCTTGATGAGGACTCAGAATACACTGTAATTTCGATAAGGCCAGTTGAAACTATTCTTAACTACTCTATATGGTTAACTGTTTCTTCAGAGGCATGTTTCATTAAAGCACTAAAATTATGCGGACAGAGCTGGAAATGTTCTTTGAAGAGCATCCTATCATCTTCCTTATAATTTTGGTTTTTATTTAACACTTAGCTCCCAAAGTGGGGCCATGGCAATATCTTTGAGTTCTAACTCACATCAGGCCTTCTAGGAGTTTGTGATGCTATTTTACTGCTGGCATACAAAATCAGTGAGGTTAACTGTACTGCTATAGGTCACACAGTGAGTCAACGACTGAGCTATGATTAGCGTTGACAGCTGGTGAGCTTCTAGGCTGTTGCTAACTGAGCAACACTGACATTCATTTTGATTTGACTTTGCATTTCATTTTCAACTATTTATTCATTTTAAGGCCTCTAAGAAACTTTTTAGGGATATTGTGGGACCGAAGAAACTTTCTATAAATGCTTTGGGGAGAGTCCTTCAGCTTCCCTCTCGCCATCTTCCTGTTTGTCGTTGTGTTTATGTTAAGAACATTTCCTCTAGAGTTTTACAAATTAAGACGAACATAGATACTTTAAGATAAGTTAGGTAATATTAATTTTCCTTGCTTTATTTTGCAATTTGTGATTTTTTGACAAAGATATTCTGAGATCTAATTATAAGCTTGTGAGTACAAACTTATTATAAATATGCATATATTTGAATTATTTCTGAATTATTTCAGAGAAATGAAATGTGTGCATCACAAATATGACCCTAAGCTATTTTGGACATAAGGTTAAAATGCGGCTAAGGGCCATCTGGATTGTAAAGCTTGGAAACAGTCATTTGGTTCATTGGGTCACCGTTTTATTCACCTGAGAGGAATGGAGGAAGAGTGAGCCTTGTTTTAGTTCTGTATCCAATTCCAGATGTATACGTTAAGGACGTTTGTAAGGAAAAGTGCTGTTTCATGGAACCCTAGGTCTCAATTTGACTGTCCAGTATGACTGGCTACAGTCTAGGCAGGTTCGCTACGAATTCTGATTATACTGGCTGTCATCAACAGCTCCCTGCATTGCTGGTGCCAGAGAAGCTAGTGGATTCAGGGTCCAGGTAACCCACACATATAGGTAAAGATAACCTAGTAGAGCTGAGAACATGCGATTTGGAGTCAAACCTGGGATCAAATTCTAATTCTCTCAGTTATTTGCCCAAGGAATAACAAAACTCAGTTTCCTCACTGGTCAAACGATGCCTCTCCTCTGTGGTAATTGTGAGACCTAAAGGAGCTAACGTGTTAAATAAAGAGTGTGGTATAGCAGCGACCAGGCAAGTGATAGTACTGTGTCTTCTTCTTTGTCTGCCCTCCTTCATCTCGAACTTTCTCTCCAGATCCTCTAATTCTTAGCACACTATTGGAATTGAAAGCAATGTCAAGTTTAGACATCTACACATATTCTATGTTTTTAAAACAGTTATTTTCATATCGATAAAATATATCCCTCACACTGCAAATCATGTAGTCTATTATGATGTGAATTTATTTGGAGATTTAGACAGAGCCAAAGGGTTTCCCCTATTTTTCAGCTGTATAAAGTTTTATAATGATAATTATGATTGCTATTAAAAGAGTTTCTCTGTGATTTCTCAAAGGCATCCCAGCCACTTCGAGGCTGGATAGCACTTTCAAGGTGAACTAGAGCTTTGTTCTCAGCTGCCCCAGAAGGATGGACTGGTCTTGTTTTCTCTTGCCTGGTCCCCAATGGAGATGACAGTCTACACATTTGCAACTCTTTCTACAAAGTAATCATGAATTCCTCACTATGTATGTTTACATTGAGAAATGTTGCTTACTGTCATATATGTACAAGAAAAAACATCATTATTTAGAATCACAAAAGTGATTCAGGAGGTGAAGACCATTAAAACATCTTAAATCTCACTGTAGGGAGATGCTTGTTGCTTTTTCTTTCCAGGAATATACAAATATAGTTAGTCTATTTCAGTGACAACAAAATACAAAACCAATTTCCCTTAAATACATAAAGGTTCCATTATCAATATGTGATTGAATCACATAACATGGGAGAGAGAGTGGTGGTTGCAGCATGAAGTGATTTGCATGAAACCCTACTTTATACTCCAATTATTACTCTACATGATTACAGGACAACCTGGTTGTTAATTGCCTGTGGTCTTTAAATATGCACTTCTTTCAGAAATAGACACTAATTATTAGATCTTGTTTTCGGTCTCACCCGAAGTTGCAAATGTCTAGGATTTTTTTTTTTTTTTTAATTTGCAATTCTAATGGTGCAGAGACATAGTAAAACTGATCTCATTCTGAATCCTGTTCTGTTCTCTGGAATGTAAACTCTCAGAGATTATGAACTTGGCTTTCGATTCTATGCCGGTGTTCAGCATGCTACTCTCTTGACAAAAGCTATATGTTTGCTATCAGAATGCTAGAGGAGTTTTATCTTTTTCAAATGTAGATGAAAATTTGCTTACAAGTTAATAAAAACATCTATTTCTTCTTAGCCCATCATAATTAAATATAATTAGCAATAATAACATCAAGATAATATTAAATATTAGATATTCTCCTAATTCTTCCAGGATAAGAATTTTTTGTTTGAGAGCTGTGGTTGGAACAGTGGTAGGCAAAAGACAGCTTTGTGTCTGGCTTTCCTTTCTTCAAATGGCATCAATACCTGAATTAAGAAATAGATCCTAAATCTGGTAGTACTGGGCTTGTCCTGTCTTAAGCCAGGGCCAGGGCTGGCAAACTTCTGTGCTTACAGGGGCCAGGCTGGTAAGATGACATGCGAAGCCAGTAAGTGGGAGTCCTGGGTTTAACTAGAGCGCACTAGCCCCGCCTAAGGGTAGCAGTGCTGTTCAGTTTCAGCAGATTTATCTCAGATAGAAATCCTAATTTTTACATGAAATAGGGTAATTTTAAATTATTGGATATATAGCTCATATTTTTAAGAAAGTAGTGTGCTGACCAATTCGCTAGGAAGACTTTTGGTTTTAGCACATGCTATTCCTACTTCTTTCCTAGTATTCTTTCCTAGTTAATGTCTATTGATATTCCTTGACCCGATTTAGCTATCATTTCTAGGAAACCTTCTCAGGTCTGGATTGGGGGTGCCTCCTGTGGCTCTTGTAGCTTCTTCTCTATCTTAAGTCCACCTATTAAGCACTATTACAATTTCCTCTTTATCTTTTGTTTTGTCCTTCAGTGTATAGAATCCTTGACGGCCTCCAATACTTATCGATTGGATGAGTAAGTACAGTGGGCCAGGTGTCTTCTCAGGACACATGTGCGTTTTGGTCTCTCAAGTGGTTTAGGGCATGGTGCCTTTCCAAGGCTTCTCCCAGAATTTCTGGATCAGTCCTTTAATGGAGCCTGTCTCTCCCATTCCTCTTTAATCAAACTGCTTTAGAAAGAAGGAGGGTGAGAAAAGGGCAGGTCTGAGAAGATTCAGAGCACAAAGGCCTCTTTTCTTGAGTGTGCCAGTTACTTACCGCTACTATTTTATTCCTGCTGCTTTTATTTCCCCTCAATCAACATATTCTAGAGAAGGTAGGGTGCAGATGTGTTTTTGTGACTCAAAGCCATATGAAGCCAAAATGAGTCTTTCTCTTGTCATAATTAGAAGTAGGGCCTTAGGCTGTGTTTACTGCCTCTAAAATAAACTTGGTGTTTAGCTTCTCAGTTGCAACACTTTCCAGCTTTTATGAAAAAAATAAACAAAAATAAAATGTTATTTTAAATGTAGTGTCAGAAATTAAATAAATTACCCTCAATAGTGCCTTATTTTTAAAAAAATTTTGTTTTGGAAGGACTGTTCAGCAAAACCTTCACAACAAGACCAAAAAAACAACAAAAAAAAAACTTTCTGCCTTTGACAACTGGTGATATCTCATCTCATTATAACTATTTAGTCTGTTTCTTTCTTTTTTTTTCCTCAAATTACATGTAGAGTCAGCATGGTATAGCAATGTAAAACTCAGTGTTTATTGCCAGGGTGCATAGGTTCAGTTCCCAGCTCTACCATATATCAGTGGTATAATCAGGGCCAGTTATTTAACTTCTCTTTGTCTTAGTCATTCTGTAAAATGAGATCATAATGGTACCTAACTCATGGAGCTATTGTGAAGATTGAATGAGTAGAAAAAGTAAAACTTTTATAATAATGCCTTGCACATAAGGCTATCTATATCTTTACTTAAGTAAAATTTATTGATGTCTAATCTGGGGTGTAATTTGCATGCAATAAAATTCACTCGTTATAGTATGCAGTTCTGTGAGTTTTGACAAGTACACACAGTTGTGGAACCACCACTATGACCAAGATATAGAACATTTCTTTCATCCTCAAAAGCTCTCCTGTACTCTTTGTGGTCAGTCTGTCCTTCCCCCACCCCAGACCCGGACAATCACTGATCTGTTTTCTGACCCTGTACATCTCCTTTTACAGAACATCATAGAAACCGAATCATGCCATATGTAGACTTCTGAGTGTAGCTTCCTACACTTGGCACAGGGATTGGCAAACTTTTCTGTAAAGGGCCAAATAGTAAATGTTTTAGACTTTCAGGCCATAGAGTCTCTGTTGGAACTGCCCATTCTGTTGTTGCAGTCATGGGCTATGTTGTGGTCATGTTTGAATAAAACTTTATTAAAATAAGTGGCATCCAAATTTGGGTGGAAAACTATAATTTGCCAACCCATGACTTAATGTAATGCATTTGAGATTCAGTCATGTTGTTACATCTATCAGTAGTTTCTTTTTTATTGTCAATTATTACTCCATTGCATAAATGTACCACAGTTAATTTAGTCAGTTGAAGGATGTTTGAGATTTTCCTAATTTTTGGCAATTATAAATAAAGCCACTGTGAACATGACCTATGGGTTTTTGTATTAAAACAGGTTTTCATTTCTCTTGAGTAATTCCCTAAGAGGGGGATTACTGGTTGCATGCATGTTTCCTTTTATAAGAAACTCCCCATTTTCCAAAATGGCTGTATCACTTTGTATTTTCACGAGCATTGTAAGAGAGTTCCAATTGTGTTATATCCTCACCAGCACTTGTTATTGTCTACTCTAAAAGACTGTGAAGAATCTTGGAAATTGGAGTAAAGATACTTACTTTTAACCTAATTGAAATTGGAAGCTCTTGAAGGGTTTTATACATGGAAATGATGTTTGTTGGGTTTTAAAATGATTACCCAGCAGCAGTGTAGAGAATGACTTGGAAGCAATCATGGTAAATGTGTGAAGGCCTGTAGGAGGGTATCAGATTTGTGTGGCGGAAAGAGAAGATACCTTGATTTGAAAGGTGACCATGAAGATGAAGCGACTAGATGTGAGAATTTTTTTAGGAGGCAGAGTTGATAGAACTCAGTGATTAATCAGATTTATGGGATTTAAGAGAGTGGAACAAGCAACTAGATGTATAATGGTACCTTAACTGAGATGAGGAACATTGACAGGGAAAAAAGTTTGATGAGATAAAGTCATCAGTTCAATTTTGAGATATAGATGCGAGACATCTAAATAGAGATGCCAAGTAGGTAGTTTGAAATCTAGGTCCTGGAATAGGGGAACAAAATTGGTATCAATGTGATATAAAAGATACCTGACGATATGGAGGTAGAAGAGATTCTCGAGAGAGAGAGTTTTTAGTGATCTGAGAAGAGAGACTAGGACGGACCCAAGAGAATGTTGGGCAGTAGAGGAACATCCAGAGGAAATTAGAAGAGAATGATTAAAAGAGGCACTGTGCATGTGCATGCACACATGTGAGATAGAGAGGGAGAGAGGGAGAGAAAGGAATATCTCAACAAAGAAGTTTGTCTCCCAGATGCCCAGGTGAGTGCACAGTTGTGTGTGTGCTTAAGATGACAACTAAACTGAGGGATGGAAAGTGCTCACTGGATTTAGCAGCATGGTGAACATTAGCCAGTTTTGGTGGTGGTGGTGATGAGGGTATATACGTGATATTCACATTACAGTGAGTTGAGGAGTGAGTAGGAGGTGAAGCAGTAGACAAAACAAGGATATATGGGTCTCTCAAGAATTTTTAAGGTGGTTACTAGAAACATATAAGAGCCATGTTATGATTATTATTATTAATTATTTATTATTATTATTATTATTATTATTATTATTAAAGACAGGTTAGAGTGGGTTGGTGAGAAGGACAAGGTAGGGAATGAGGACAGAAAAACAGTGTAGTCAATGGAATGAGATACCCACAAGGCATGAGAGATGTTCATCAGATATAGCACTTCTGTTGGAGAAGAAATTCAGTTGAGTTTAATATTCATAGTTATGACCTGTTAGCAGAGTAAAATATGGGGCCTTTAGTATACCAAGTTCTAATGAAGTATATCACAACACAGTCCTTAGACTTATTTTTCAAGTATTTCTAGAAAACTTACCAAACAGAAAATGTCAGCAAAATTCTTTTGATGTGTGAAAATGCTCTGGCGGTTTAGTCACTTGTCAGTCTCATGTCCAAGTCCTACCCATCTGTCATGGCCCAATTGAAATCCTCAAATGGAAGACTCTCCCTCCCTCATCTGAATGGTCATAGCCTGGTGCTTTTTTCTTTATTTTGACATTTGTTCTTTTTACATGCTTGTTATGTGTGTGTGTGTGTGTGTGTGTGTGTGTGTGTGTGTGTGTGTGTGTGTGTATACACACCCCCATATAGATATATATGTGTGTGTGTGTGTGTGTGTGTGTGTGCGTGCGCGTGTGTATATACGGTATCTTTGTGTGTGTATATATTTTCGTCTCATTAAATGATGAAAAGCATAGACCATAACTGAAAAATATTATGTTTTCCATAGCACCTAGAAGTTACATTTATGTAGTTTGTTATATTAAATATATGTAAATGTGAGCATGGGGGAATGGATGTTAGCAAATAATTAGGAGGAGTCATATAAAGGAGAATACAATTTTTGTGGCTTGGCATCTGAATTAATATCCTGAAAAACTATGTTACCTGATTATCGCCTTTTGTTTGAATGATACTTAGTAAAATAAGTTTCAAAAGTTCCCTTTTTTGTGCTATCAAGGAATCACATTAACAATAACTCTTTGTTGATACTTTGTAGTTGACCAACTACTTTCATATTTCATTCAGACTGAGAACAACTCAGATATAGAGATATAGACATCACAGGGGCTTTATCCCATTTTGCCAATGAAGAAATGAATTCTCAGAGAGATAATGTGTCAAAAGTCACATTACTGGTAAACAAGATGGCTAAGACAAACTGAAGACCCTCTGGCCCTAATTCAGTTTTCTTTCAATGTACTATATGGCTTCTGGATTTATTTTTATAGACATTCGATTGGCTCACTTATAATTAAATCTAACTTTAAGGAGCAATTTGGTTTACTTTATTTAAATGAGTAAGAAATAACTTACCAGAACAGTCTCTTGGTCAGAGCTAAGATCACTTTTTTCTTGAACGACCTTTGTCTTTGTGGTTCAGAGCTTCATACATGGCCCCTACAGCAAAATAGGGAAAACACTGCCATTATGGCTAATGTTGATGCTGTGATTTAAAGAAAAGAATATAGAAGTCATATATCTGTGAATAACCTTGTTATTAGCATTTGGGAAAAAGAAAAAAAAAACAGCAGATACTGATCTATTTTTCTAGACTTTTAACTCTGACTTCTGGCAACTGCTTTTTGTTTTTTTTAAAGACCAACATTGTTTTGGATTTAGGATGATAAGTTACATTCTAATGAAGAAACTAGAAATGGAGAAGGTCATTATTCTTTAGAGGGATTATGGCTGGCTTTAATTATATTATAGTTAAAGCTTTCCAAAATTGAAATGGTGGGTATTAAATATATAGTATCTGTAATTTTATATTAAAACACTTAATGAGTAAGCCTCTGACTAAAAACTGAAAGATATTCTTATTGGCCTTAACTGATTATTTAAACTGGTTAATAACTTCTATTAAACAGATTTTTAAAAATTGTACTGACTTAAACTTATAGACCCCAAACTAGAATATATTTTTGTTAGGGGAGTTAAGGAATGAAGAACACATACTATTAAGAAATTGCAGAAAGTCATAAAATGCTTTTTCTTCCTCCTTTTAACACTTTTAAATGTTATTTGAATGAATTGCTGCTACTGGATAAAAACATTTCCTTATGTTTTTTATAAATTGTCTTAGACAAGGTATTTGGAAATTGCTGTACAGTGCAGGAAATAATTAAACTTGTCTGTACGTGAAACCAAAACAAGTAGTTGATATATTGAATCTGAAACCAAATGTTCCATGCCTCAATAGTTGTGATTCCTGGGGTGGGGGTGGGAGGGGAAGCACGTAGACTTTAAAGACCTCTCCCGCACCCAAGGCTGTTGGTGCTATAACTCCATATGGACTGTGGACTATGGTCTAGTTCTGTTTTCCTTTTCTTCCTCACAAATCTCTTCTTTTTATATATTGTACAATTTATTAAATTGGCGTTCCAGATGAACAACTGAAAATGGTCTCCTTTTATATCAGATGAGCCTGGCCTATGTCGAAGCAGCAGAGTACATTTCAGAACCTGTTAACAGAGAGCCTCCTTCCAGAGAAGCTCAGCTGTTGACTTTGCAAAACACGTCTGAATTCGATGTCCTTGTTATTGGAGGAGGAGCAACAGGATGCGGCTGTGCACTAGATGCTGTCACCAGAGGTAAGTCCTGATGCGGATGGATGTGACACAGGTAAAGAAAAGTTTCATCTTGCCTTCCCAGTATAAATACACAGTGGGCACTTTGTGCTAGTAAAGTTACATTTCTGTTGTGTTTACTAATTTTGCATCTTTTGTGAAGCACTTTTATATTTTTTCCATATAGGCACTTGTACAATTTTAAAATGTAACACTTTTTTAAGTTAAATGAATTTATTTAAAAAGAAAATTTTGTATTCCTATGAATTCACCGATTTGATGTTCTGGTTAATTTTTTAAATACTTAGTAAATACATCTCTATGAAATAAAAATATTTGGATATGACCTGAAATCACATTTATGTCAGTGAAGAATAGAAAAGATTTATGAAAGTGAATTATTAAAATAATTCTTCTTCATCCTATACCTCTTAAAATCATTTTTATCCAATGAAATATGAACTGCAGTTTGGGAAATTCCAGTTTATATGGATAAATAGACTTGCTAACCTATACTTCTGTCACAGTCAGCATTAGGAAAGACATGATGAGAAGTTCTTTAAAAATGGAAATGTGACATGAAAAGAAAGTTTAGTGTATAATACCAATGCTCTCACATATGATATGTTTAATAAAATAATTTTTTTCCTGTGGTTATTCGTGTGGAGTCAAGGGAATCTGAGTACATATCCTGGCTCACCTGGTTTCTGAAATATGTATGTATGTGTTCACACACATGCACACACACACAGACATACAAGGGCAAATTACTTAATTTCTCTAAGGTTCCTTATATTTCAAATAAGGAAAAAATAGCATTTATTAATGATGTCGAGAGGATTAAATGTGTAATCATGAAGAGGACTTAAAACAGTGCTTGTCGCACAAAGTAGAAACTCAATAAATTATAGGTAGTATTATAGCTATTATTAACATGAAGGCAAAAGACTTTTAGAACCAGTTGTCCTGGAGAAATAATTCTTTGTGATATCCTTCGATACATTGGCATGGGCTGTGTACTGCTGCAAGAAATTTTGACTCTGAATATTTTAGTTAGGGTTCAATATTCATTACAGTTTTATACTCAATAGTAGTAATTTGTAACATGGAGTAATTCTTCTCAGATTAAATTACTACCACAGCCACCCTAGGTTTAATTACCTTACATACTTGGTAGAATTTATTCTTATAGAAACAAAATAAATTTAAGAAGATTTAGGCACACACAAACAATGACAGTGCCCTAGATTTAGGATAATTGCACAGGACCCATACTTAAGTTTTGATACAGGTGGGCTTCACATCCTAGGTCCTTTTTGTCACTTCGAAATAATGGTGAATTCAAAATATAGGCACTGAAATATATTCTGTTACCAAGCAAACCCCAGTTTTCATATAATTTCCTATCTCTATCCATGGTTTATAATTTGAGCCAGATGATTATTGGACATACTAAAGCAGATAGAAAGAATGGTTATAGTTATCTCAAGGTATTTGAACCCAACTCTCTCCCCCTGGAGGTCTGGGAAAGAGAATGTACATTCCCAGCATAATGGGATGCCTTGTTTGGGACTATCCCAGGTTGTCCTGGGGCTACCCCAGGAATTAGAATTTACCAGGTGACAATTTTCTCTGTTAAAGAGGATCTTTTCCTCTGTAGGATTCAGAAAAATATATTTCTTGGTGCCTTCGCTTATGTTCATGCTATGTACGAAAATATATAGCAATTCTTTTTATTTCAAATCCTCTCTCCCCTTCTCTTTCCTTCCCTTTTTCCTCCTTCCCTCCCTTCCTCTCTTCCTTTCTTCCTTCCTTCCTTCTATTCTCTTTTTAAAAATAGAAGCAATCTGAATATTTCCGTAAACTCAGAGAAAGCCTGTGCAGGAGGAGAACTTTAATATGCAAGTAATAGAAGGCAGCATATGAAGCAAGGTCTGGAGAAAAATAGAAGGAATGGGGTATCAGAGATGTATCTTCCCTTTGGCAGGGAAGTAAGAGACATTTCTCAGGGACAGAAACAAAGGGCAAAGATTCTAAGATATAAGAGGGCTTGTGTGACTGTGAAGAGCTGTTTATAAACACTGCGTTTTCTACTTGTGGATAGGAGCAGGGGATTTCCATATAGAAAAGGTTTAGCACTACCTTGTGGAGAATGTGATAGGGAGAAGGGGTTACTTATCTGAGATTAGTAATTGTAAATTGTTATCTACACAATTTACAAGTATGTGAGTGTGTGTGT
>NW_011888783.1:29802816-29808186 GCF_000151845.1 Pteropus vampyrus | reverse complement strand
AATTATGATTTATAAAAGGGATGGAAAAACCTTAGTGTATTTCATTTATTATACTGGTAGCCCTTTGGGGTAGCATTTATAATTAAAATGTATAGAGATGTTGAAGTTAATCTATATTTATCCTTTTACTACAATTTCTGATCATATCAGTAGCCCTCTGAAGTGTGAAATAATCATGGGCATTTGGTTAATGAATTGTGCATTGTTGCTGTTCATTCATGGAATCTGCTCTTTTATTATATTTGATGCTTCACTTAACAACAAATTTTGCTTTCTCTGCATTTGATATGTTTTTACCAAATTATTCCTGATTGTATCCATTAATCTTTAGTCACATTTGACAAAAATAAATTACTGTGATCTTTTAAAGTTACCAGTAATAATTAGATTTTTCAGGACATCAAAGTTTTAGGGGAACCACTAGATGTTTAAGGGCTTGTATAAAAATGTTTGCACAAGCTTTTTGATAAATACTATGCCCAAATGCAATTTGGGTAATGGATAAACAAAGACTCTACAAGGAAGAAAAAAGTCATGAAATCTTCATAATTAACATTTATTTGCATTCTTATCATCTGCATTTTCTTGAGAATCAATTTCCATTTGTTTCATTTGGGAATATTATTTTATAAACATAATATGCACAATTCTCACGCTTTCCTGCAGGTCTCCAGGATCAATAGAAATTGCTTCACTGTTTAACACCTCTGTGTTCTGGGCAGAAATACAACCTTGAAGCCCAGTTGTAGGCACTTTGTCCCTAAAGAGAACTGGAATGAGGAGAATCTGAAAATGTATTCACTCTCCCAAGGTTCTTCAAGGTGTTTTCTTCAGTTCTTTTTGTTCTTTTGTGTGACTTTACCTGTATGTATCAAGGATCACCTAATATATTTTTGGTTAAAAATTTGATTTATAAATATAACCTTTATGGCTTCTATTCAAATTCCAGAGAGGATTGCCTCTTGCTGAAGGAAAACATTAATTATCATTCTCTTTTTAAAAAATGTATGTACATTTTTAGTTTATGAATGGTGTCCGGCTAGCAATTCAGGAATTCTCACTACAGTTCCTTCAAGTCTACGCATTATAGCACAGGGATTAAGGACTTGGGTTGTGGAATTAGAATGAACTGGGATCACATTTTGACATCATCACTCTCTAGCTTGACTTTTAACAAGTGTCTTAACTTACAGAGAGCCTCAGGTTTCTCAGACACAAATGAAGGATGATAATAACACTCTTCTGCATAAGTAAAAGGGATGTGTATTGCAGAAAAAATGTGTATTGCAGAAAAAATGCAGAAGACAGCCATGGAAGATAGTGCATTGTAAGAATCATAGGTCTCCACCCCTCTCATTCCTTCTACCACCACCCTGTCCCACAAAGGAGGAAAGAGAAAATCCTATTTCAGATCAGTAGAATTGTAGCAGATGAAAGTTTGCTGTTTGTTGGACACTGCAGATTATGCCAGATTGCAAGTTTCCACTAAAATTAATCTGGAAATTTAATGTAACTTTAATATAGTGATTTTCTTTGGCAGGAGGCGGGGTGGGCACATGAGAAACTATGCTAAAGTTTATCTGGAAAGATAAGCCAATGAGATTTACTAGATTAATTTTGCTAAATGAATAGAGGGATAAGTGAAACAAAAGTAAGTGTTTAGAAATAGATCTAAATACATAAAGTTTAGAATACAGTAAAGATAGTGTTTCGAATCTGTCATTATTGGCTATTTAATAAGGGATGTTGGAGTATTCACTTCCCCAAATACACACATACACACACACACTTGTATGTATATTGTTTATCGTATTCTATGTAGAGCAAGGATTTAACAAAATACCACAAAGTCATTAGAAGAAAGTATTGTGAATTTAAAAAAAACAGTTGAGTAAGAAAGGGGTTTTTAAGCATGACACTAATAAAGCCATTTTTCGTTTGGAAATGCCTGCTAAATTTGGAAAGTATTTATAACATTAAATGGGGTTTGTGTCATAATTATTTTCAACTTTTCTATATCTTTTAGTATGTCCATGATAAACATCATGTACCTGGATTTTTTTTATACCTTATAGATAGAATCCATCTTTTAATAGGTAAATTTAATCCATTTCCATTTATTTGATTTCCTATGCATTTATTTTGTATTTTTTACCTTCCATTTTTTTCTCTTTGCTTCTTCTTTGATCTTCCTACGTATTAAATCAGTTTTGTATCATGTTCTGTTTCCATATAGTTTTGGCCACCATCCAGTCCCATCTGAGACTTTTCCCAGAACCAAATCAAGGCTTCTGCCCTGTTGATTGATATTAGGCATCCTGCAGATAAACTGCTGAGCCAGCTGGTGGTGCCTTGGCTCAGGTGCTGCTCTCCAGGCTGCATCTGCCTTCCTGTCTCCGGAGCATGTCCCAGCAGCTAGTCGCAGCCTCAGACAGTGGTCAAGAGAAGCCTTTCAAGCTCTTTTCACAAGAGGTGGAGGCCTTTTGCAATCCCAGCATTCAAGTGCTAGGCTGGCTCCTTTACCTTTCCTTACAGGGAGGCTCGTATTCGTCTTATTCTTCAGGAACTGAAATCTCGGTTGTCTTTGCCCGTTTTTAGACCCAGAGCCCAGCAAGACAGAGGTTGTTGGCCTGAATACTGTGCTCTGAGTTTCTGCAACATTTCTCATCCATGGAGTTTTTATTTCTGACTCAACCATGTCCTTTAAAAAGATAGATGGATAGATAGATAGATGACAGATAGATAGATAGATAGATAGATAGATAGATAGATAGATAGATAGATAGATATGTCTACATATCTATGTCTATTTTAACTCTCTGGAGGAGTTCAAGGCTGAATTTACAATGCTATATTGATCAAAATTTTATTTATAGCTGTATTTATAATAGCAAAAAAATTGGTATCCGATTTAACAAATTGAGTACACTCAAGGAATTTGTAAGTATTTACAGCAAAATGACTAAAATGTATTATAAATTAAAAAATAAGTTGTGAAGAATGAATTTGTAATTGTATTTGTGTTTCAGGCAAAAAGATACACAGGTTGTACACTTTCGTAAGCATAGAAAGTTTCTAGTGAGATACATGGGACATTTTTCATAGGTAACACTGGTTACCTCTGGATTTTGTAACTAGGAAGCCAGCAATGTATTATTCTCTCTTTTCATCCTTTTATATTGTTCGGATATTCCTCCTCTCTTTGAACGTTGACTGTTTTTTATAATAAAAAAGTAAAAAAGTAAAAGCAACAGCAGCAATTCCTTTACTTACCCCAAACTATATTATTACAATTAATGTTACTACTTAATACATTTTTGTGCCTCCCTAATCCGTGGATACTGTAGGAACACAAAGTATGTTAATGGTATGTTCTGATTTAACATAGTATCTCTATTAATGGTTTATCTGTTTCCTAATATAAACATAGAAATAGGTATTAAATGATCAATCCAACATTATACAAATCTACATCAAAGCCAGGGTTACTTTGTAGCTTTACAGGAGTGTTATTTTTTTAGAGAAATTGATCCTTCATATAAAATATTCAGCCTTTAGGTTAGTCTCTTTTCTTATTAATGAGAATGGCTTTCTGAAATCCAAAGATTAGAGCCCAAAGCTTTTCTAAAGAAAGATAAACTCCTTTTTTTCTTAAACAACATCATTTTTCCTTCATGGGACATGTGGCTTTAATACTTATGCTGTGGTTCCAATGTATAGAGCATCTAAATTTTTTGATTTGTGTGTTATTATCTTCTTAGTGCCTCTGATAGTTATTTCATAGTGGTTATTCTCCTCTTTCTATTTAAAAAAAATCTAAATAATGCCACATCTGAAAACTTATTCTAATGAAATAATTAAAGATGCAGACAGTTTAAACAAAAATATCTTGCAGTTCTGTCATAGCGAAGGCAGGAAATAACCCAAATGTTCAAAAATAGGAAATTGAATAAATAAATCATTGTGAATATTTAACACAATAATATCCACACATTAAAAATGAAATGATAGAAAAATATTTATTGACATGGCAAGATGTTTACAATAAACAATGTTAAATTAAAAATATAAATGGACTATATCATACGATCCTATTTTTGTAAAAATGTATGTATGTGATTATATGCATGCATAGAATATGAGAAGGTTTAAACACCCAAATGTCAACTGTGGTTTTCTCTGAGCAGTGTGATTACAGGAGAGTTTTATTTTGTTCTCTTTACTTTTCTGCATTTATTATATTGAGCATGTTTTCATGCATAATAGGATAATCAGTAAAAGGTATTAAAATATACTTCTGTTCTATTTCATGTTGTGAAAGTTAAATGTCGTACCATTCTTCCCCTTAGATGATAATTATTACTTTATATTCATCCAACTGCCTTGATCCACAACTTGGTTTAGTTGGAAGTACTTGGTAGCTTGACATTCTCACTCAGGTCACTTAGAAAAGACAAAGCTGTGAAGAGCTGTATTTAGTTCACACACCTCGCCCACCCAGAAGATACAAATTTAACTTGTTTAAAGATGGGCTGAAGATGATTGAAAAGCAGATTTGACTTTATTCTTCTACTATAACTAATGCTATTTTTATTCCACCTAAGAATTTCAGAGTAATTTCACTCCAAATATTAATACTTCCCCACTGCCATGAAATTCCTGAGAATACCTACTAAAAGCAATCAATAATAAAAACAAAAATATAAAATAATACCACTCTTAAATGTTCTGATTCACCACAGCAGTGATAGAGCTTATTGCTTTCCATAAAAAGTAACTTCTAAAAACAAAAGAAAAACAAAAACCATTCCTCATAAAATTTGGACTGGTTTAGTGAATTATTATAAATGCACAGAGAGGCCTGCCCTTCATTGCCAGACATGTAGGGAGGTTATTCTTTCTACTTTGAGGGAAGATCTTTCTGAGCTCCTCAAATCCACAGCCAGGAATGGTTGCATACAGCCTGGATACATTATTTTTGATGTCCTTCAAATTTAATTATTTTCCCTAAGAACACAAAATGTTAGCAATAAATGTCACTTCAAAATACTGTTTGCTTCTCTTTGAAAAAATAAAACACTTTTTTTTATTTCCTTGCTTTATACTTAAAGTACAGAAAACTAAGCTGTTAATTTCAGATTAGTCATTTTCGAGGGGAGAAAAAAAGTTTGGATTCCTGTAAGGTGAAACAGAAAGGAACATACTAGATAACAATCGGGTAAGGAATATATTAATGAGAAATGGTTATTTTAAACCGTTCCTGTCCAACAAAAAGTAAATCCAAAGCATATAGCATATAGCAACAGTTAAAAAAATTAAAATATTTTTTTCTAGAATAGCTATTTTTGTGTGTGTGTGTGATTTTGAAAA
>NW_011888783.1:29729951-29801956 GCF_000151845.1 Pteropus vampyrus | reverse complement strand
AAAGGAACATACTAGATAACAATCGGGTAAGGAATATATTAATGAGAAACGGTTATTTTAAACCGTTCCTGTCCAACAAAAAATAAATCCAAAGCATATAGCATATAGCAACAGTTAAAAAAATTAAAATATTTTTTTCTAGAATAGCTATTTTTGTGTGTGTGTGTGATTTTGAAAACTTTCAGTAATACTTTTAGATTATATAGTGCTTTATTTTAATATATTAATTTAACTATAATTTTGGAGACTAAATTTTTTACGTTTTTTGCTCTGGAAGGAACAGTATCATTTCTTTCTCGAAATCCTGTTGGGTAGCTTGTTGATATTACTTTGGAAATAATGGGACAAGAAAAACAGCCTGATTTGACAGAGAAGCCCATTTTAACTTTTGTTGGTAGTCACTAGGGCTTCTCACATACGTACATGTGAATAACTTTTTAAAATGTCCAATACTTGCAAAAGCAGTTATGAAGCTTTAAAGTGTTAGCTCTCACTTGAATATGCTGAAATATCCTGCTGAGATGGCTTACTAATAATTCCTAGAGTAGTTCCCTGCCTCACACTGTCTGTTTGGGAAAGAAAAAAAAAATATTCTGTTAACACAGCCCTTAAAATTATCATCTTCTGCCTTGTGAGGCTGGAGTTGTCATTGCCCTACTCATAGCACAGGGCACCAGTCCCTTAAGTGGTCTCCTGCATCTAGCTCTTCTCCCTCTCCAGCCCTAACCCCTATCCCTGACATTAGAATAATCTTTCTAGAACGTTAATCTGATCTGCCAGCTTAAAACACTTTGACAGGCAGCACAGTATTTCTCAAAACAATATCTGAGAACCTCTGGAAAATTTTAAATTTTATTTTTTTAATAATGATAAAAAACTCAACAAGCATACCCTTGTTCTTCCAAATAGATACCTTGTAACTGAGTACAGTGTTCAAGTTCATGCTTATGTAGCGTGATACCAAATGTCGTACTTTCTAAGGAAGCATTTGATTCTCAAACTGATCCATGACTTGTAGCCATGTTCTCAGAGGCATTTTCTGAGATCCAGCTCTTACTTACTTTTGAGAAACAGTGGCCCACAGGATGGGGTCCAGATGCCCCAATGTGGGTGAAGGAACCTTTACAATATGCTCTTTACTATTCCTCCCTTTGGATCTCCTTCACATCGTTCCTTGTACTTTGCATTCTAGCCCCTCAGTGACAAGCAGCCCCTAAAGAAGCTGAGCCATTTCAAGCATTTGCCTTTGTCTTGCTTAAGCTGATCTTTGCCAGTGATAACTCCTTTCTTCTCCTCCACCCATCTAGAACACTTATGCCTCTGTAGACTTAGCTTTTCTTGAAGACTTCATTCCTAGGTACAACTAAAAATTCTTACCTTGGCTGCAGTTATTGTTCATATAGGGAATTGTGGCATCGATAAACTACCCCCAAAATTTAGTGGCTTAAAACGACAACACTTACCACACAGTTTTAGCAGGTCAGCAGTCTGGGTGTGTCTTGGCCTGAAGCCTCTGTCTCTGAGTCTCCCACAGAATGCAACACTTCCTAGCAACTCATGTGGTCGTTGGCAGGATTAAGTTCTTCACAGGTTGTTGGACCAAGGCCTTAGTTCCTTGTGACCTGTTGACTGGGGCCTCTCTTGGTTCCTTGACTCACAACATTACAGCTTACTTCTTTTGAGCAAGCAGAGAAGGCAAGAGAGGAGGAAGTCAGAATCTTTTGTAACCTAATCACAGAAGTGACATGTCATCGTTGTTGCTGTGTTCCATTTGTTAGAAGCAAGGCACTAGGGCCAGCCAGCATACCAGGGCAGGGGCTTACGTACTAGAAAGTAGAGATTACTGGGCACTAAGACGTCTTCTACCACAGCCTGCAGAAAGCCTTTGGGCAGGCCCAGGTGAGGAGCCATGGGCTGGGGGGGAGGCTGCATGTTCTCGTTTAGTCTTATGTCCCTGCCTCTCATGGTGCAGGCATCTCGATGCCGTAACTGTGATTCCAAGGTTGAAAGAGAGGTGTATTTTAAATGATCTGGCTCTTAAATATCATTTGAAAGTCAACTCCCTCATCTGATCTTCAACTGAAGAAAAATGGTCTATTTTAGAGCTGGAAGAGCTCTCTGTGTTGGACTTACTAAGAAAAGGTGATATAGCTCACCAAGACAGTGCATTCTTAAGAGATTATAAATGTAATCTTGACTACACAATTTTGGGTTTATGTTCTGGATTTAACTTCTAACCCAGAGTAAGTATTTTCAAATGTAGCACCTATAAAACTTTGTTGCACTTTGCATTCCTTTTTTTTTTTTTTTTTTTTTTTTTTTTTTGCCTGGGAGCTACTTGACTGCTTGGTCCATTCCTAATTTATTTCCAGCATTAACACTTTGCCTGGTACTTAGGCTCTCAATATTCTTTTTAAAAATATGTACAAACTTGATATTTTTTCTTTCTTTAAAAATATATATATAAATCTAGCCCTAAATTTACTAAGCATTGATAGGGTTTTCATAGTCAAGAATTACGGATCTTTCTCTGGCATAAATGCTTAAAAATAATGACCTGAGTCTATGATACCTATAATTTCTGTGTTATTTTACTCATTAATTAGAGCATTAGCAATTTTTGCCCTTGAATCAAAGTTCTCTACTTTTCTCTCCATGGCTTCTAAACATTTTGTCCTTTTGAGTCAAGGGAATTGGCCTGATTTTATGATGACATTTGGGTACGATATTTAAACTGTTAAAAGTTATAAAAACGACCCTTTGGTATTAAATGTAATAAATGGCTCTGAATTGAATACATGCACAGGTTCTCTTATATGAGCCTTGTGAACCCAAACTGCTCCAGTTACATATTCTCATTGTAATTGGATTCTATGACATTCTTTCACCTCCCCAAGAGTATGCCAGGCCATGAAAATTCCTCATGCCTTGGTGTTGATATATACTTTTGAAGTTTCAAATTTCATCTCTGACTAGTGTATAGGACTTCTAGTACTGCCGGCCCAACCTAATCCTGAAGTCTCTGCAAGAAAACCAAACCAAACCAATTTTATCCCTAAGAGATTTTTTTGCAATTCTCAAAGAAAGCAAGGACTAGGGTAGAATGACTTTTAGAATAGACTTATCTTTGCCCAGTGGCACCTTTACCAAAAATATTGTCTTTTCTTTACTCATAGATACTCTGCACTGGGTTAATTTGTCCTGGCTTGTATTTATCTTTGTAATTCAACAATATTGTGCTTGGATGTCTTAAATCAGACCACAAACTCCTCAATATCAGAGGTTAATTTTCTCTCCTGCTGTTTTGATATCTTTGATCTCTTTTCCCATTCTATACCCACAAGAACACCACTCCAGAAATAGGAGCCAGCTGGTTTAGATCTATTGATGGTGCATAGAGTAGATCTGAGATGTGGGGCTGGACCATGTCTGGACTCTTTTAGTGAGGGATGAATGTGAGTTCCAGAGGCTTCGTAATAATACTGAGTTAACTCTCATGGGTAAAGATGTGTGCCGGCACTCCTTGGACATTTTACAAGCACCAGAGTATGTTAACTGCCATGAAATTGTACTGTAATATTTTCTAGTTGTGATTCATTCACAGTTTAATATGCTTCTAGTTCTGGTTTGACTTTTCCCTCAGGAAGAGACTAAAATCTCTTCATTATAATATAGACAGTGTACTGCACTTTGAATACAAATTTATCCATGTTCAGAGTAATTTTTCTTGTGATTGTCTCTACCCTGGAGAAGTGCCTTTAATGAATTACATACAAATTGTGTAATTTAAGAAGTTAATTTGGTTTTCTGGTTACACAGGACTAAAAACAGCCCTTGTAGAAAGAGATGATTTCTCATCAGGGACCAGCAGCAGAAGCACTAAATTGATCCATGGTGGTGTGAGATATCTTCAGAAGGCTATCATGAAGTTGGATATTGAGCAGGTAATTGTGTATGCTGGTTGTTAAACAAAAATTGCGACTATGCTTTTTTCTACCCAATTAAATCAGTTTTTTATTTTTATTTTATTTTATTTTTTTATGGCTTTTCACATTTCTTCCTGTTGAAAATACCTATTCAGTGTATTCTGCTGGAATGTCTTTCAGGAGAGGTACCTGTTCTTTCCTGTAGTATTTTGTTTATGGGTGATCAGAGGCTTTTTCTACACAGGCATGTCAAAGTAGCAGATTTATAAAATCACTTTCAGATGTGTTGCTTTTAACAATTGTGATTGTTTTTTTTATTCCTTTTTTTTTTCCCCCTTTTTGCCAGTAGCCACCAAATTGCTACCTTCCATGCAGTTTCAGGGGAGCCGTGTTGTAATACAGGAGGAGTTTTAAATTGATCCTCTTAACTGCAACTGCAGTCATATGTTCATATTGTCACTGACATAGTCTTAAAGAAAAGATGATCTGAGTCATGCTTTTCTTATGTCACACTTTATTGTGTCCAGTCTGCCACCATTTGAAAACTGCCAAGGCAGTGTGGAAGATGACATTTCCCGGGGGGTAAAAAAAAATCAACTGAACTCCCTATCTGCTTTTTGTATATGAAAAACACAGCATCACTAACTTGACATTGTCAGTTGTGAATCTGTCCTCTTTTCTTAGGTGTCTCTTTGACATCATGATGGCTCAAAGGAAAAGAGCATAGGATTTAGAATCAGATGACTTGTGATGTGTTCCAGCTTACTTATTCAATTTCTATGAACCTCAGTTTTCTTATTGGTAAAATCAGAAAGGCATAATGAGGACCAAAGGAGTTATGAGAGAAGCTTATTTATTTATTTATTTATTTATTTATTTATCTATTTATTTATTTTTAATAATAGTCTATAAAATACTGTACAACTTCTAAGTATTATCTCTGCCTAGTAGTGGAGACAAGAAGAAAACATTTAGCGTGAATAGAACAATCTGTTATCTCTTACACGGGAAAATATAGGGGACTGAGAAAAGGGACAATACAGAGAATGCAAGATAAATTGTTAGAGTAATCTTGTAACTCAAGTCGGGAAAATATCTTACACCTGGGAACTCTGACAGCATGTTTTTTCTCCTATGCAAATACAGTTAAGGTTCTAAAAAATCTTTCAGGTTGACAGCATGATGTATTATTAGAAATTTGATTAGGAGGGAGCTATCCTTGCTCAGAGGTAGAGAGGTTTCTGTGTATCAATCAGTTGGCAGGGTGTCTATTTGCCATTTGAAAATATTATGATCTGTTACTGCCAAACTAATTTTCTCTGTTTTGCTTTTTAGTATAGGATGGTGAAAGAAGCCCTTCACGAGCGTGCCAACCTACTAGAAATTGCTCCCCATTTATCAGCTCCGTTGCCTATAATGCTTCCAATTTATAAGTAAGCATTTTGATATCATCTATATACATTTGTTTTTCAGAGGTCAATAGAACAACACAGTTTTAATGGAAGTACTCCTTCAAGGTGTATTTCTTAATGTAGTTTTAATTGGTCCTAATCTTTAACCCCTTTTAAATATTTTCCTCTGTTGTATTTGAAAGCGTGGCTTTTCCTAAATAACTCTCTACTGATCTACCTCTAAGTGCTACATCTTGAAGCCAAAGGAAATTGCGTCCTGTATTTTTAATTAGTATCTCTTACTGTAGTTTTTAACAGTATATAGAGGAGGAGTTGCATTTGCATTGGGAAACTTAAGAGAATCGTTTGAACCTAACGTGTACCAACTCCAAACCTAAACCATTTGGGGTCATTTTAAATTTCCAAGTTAATCAAAACTGAAATTTTGTTTGGAGGTGTCAGATTATATATTATAAAACCCAGTTTTCCTAATATTGTCAGAGCATCCATGAAGTTGCCTTAAATTGGAATATAGATACTATGAAAAAGTGGATTGCATAACTCTTAGCCACATGAGTGCTGTGGGGGCCTAGAAACAGATTTTATAATTTATGTCCGTATTTTCGTCATTGGTTGTTTAGAACATCTTAAGCCAGTGATTCTCTACTCTGGGTGTCCATTAGAGTCATCCAGGTTCCCATCCTAGCCTAGTTATATCAACCTCTAGACATATGAAGCCCACGCATCTGTATTTATTTTTGATGCTCCCCAGAGAATTCTAATATGCAGCCAGGTCAAGAACAACTGACTTAGAAGTGATTCATTTAAAGTCTCACCAATTCATTTATTTATAGAGTTCAGCTAGGCTGGTGTCAGAAATAGTCATGGCTTTTCTCCTGTTTCTTTTGCAATATGTATGCTTCTAGACATACTTTGCTTTTCTTAAATGAAAAGTATCTTACAACTTAAAGTAACATTCTGTAATGTTATACTCTGTTTCTGTTTCTAAAGAAACCTTTCTCCTTATTTATGCTGCAGGTGGTGGCAGTTACCTTACTACTGGGTGGGAATCAAGCTGTATGATTTAGTAGCAGGAAGTAATTGTCTGAAAAGCAGTTATGTCCTCAGCAAATCAAGAGCCCTGGAACATTTCCCAATGCTCCAGAAGGACAAACTGGTAGGAGCAATTGTCTACTATGATGGTATGTGACTTTTTCTTCTTTCTACTTTTCTCTCACTCGTGACCCTTACTGTATATTCTTAATGAAATGGTTTTACATTCTTAATTTTAATGCAAACACATGCACAGATGCACTCACCATTTTCTCTGAATACTAGCTAGAAAACTGCGGCCTGTTTTGCTTTTAATATCGTTTATTTTTGTATATTTCTTTTCTTTTTTAATTTCTACCTTGTATCTCATGGTTGGTTTGGTCTATTTTCCATCATTATGAATTTAGACCCCACCTTCATGCCATTTAATTTGTTATATGTTTTCCAGTGAACACTTGCCTTATGAATATGTTATGATGTTGAAAGCAGCTGAGAATCTGTTAGGTTTTCTAAATGAAACCTCCATTTTCAAGGGGTTATAAACCTAGAGAAAAATGCCCCTGGGCTGAAATTGACATGTTTGTATTTTGCACAGGACACAATTCTTGAACATGTAATCTATGATGAGGGTAGATGAACATTGCATTTGTTAAACCAGACCGTTAGTTTTTATTGCTTATTTCATTGTTAGATATTTTCCAGTAGTGACATTATCTAGTATCCATTTGTCATGTGATCATGTTTATTATTTGTGTGTGTGTGAGCAGTATAATTTGTACACTTTAATTTGAAGGAGCTAATCACTTAAATATATCTTCAGATGGACCACAAATACAAAACAAAATATGAAAGGCCATTTGTGAAATTTTACTACAGTTTTAAAGGGTGTATAGAATTAGAAAATAGTCCAAGGATGTTCATTTGTAGGGAAATAGCTGGACACAGATAATTGTACATGTTCAAAAAGTCAAATTTTGTGACACAAAGGACAGCGTAGATGCTGTAGCTCAGTGAATTTTATTAATCACCGTTTGATCTTTTGTATTTCATGTTAGATATCTAAACTCTTAGCATGAAGAAATGTTTATTTTGAGAGGTTTTCAGGAGACTGATAATTGTACTTCAGATTATAATATATCCTCAGGGATACTCCTTCCTTTTTTTTCCTTTGTCTTTTTTTCTTTTCATTGTTAGGTTTCTGAATCAATTTAGCTATCGAGCTTTCAGGTATGAATATAAAATGTGTATGTGCAGAGGGAGCAACGGGGACAAACTCAAGACAATGTCCTAGGAGCAACAATGTTAGGAAAAAATTAAGGTCTTAGACAAACATTGAAAGCTAGGAAATTCCCAATTTATAGTGCCTGCCAGTATCTCAACACCATGGCGGGGGGCGCTTAACTACATTTTTGGTGCCTTTGGTTGAACCTACATGTTAAAAGACAACGTTAACTGTGAATCTAAATTTGCTTTCTCAGCATCAGACCCTTAATGCTAATAATCTATAGTCGCTTATTGGACGATTATATTGAAGAGGGTTTGGTCCAGGAGTAAAAAGGCATTCTGCAAATGGCATCCTACTCATCCTGACATGGCAGTATTGTGCTCTTAGCCTCTTCTTACTAGTCTCTCCTGCACAAGCCTTCTCAAACTCTTGGTCATTTTATCATGTGCCATACTTTTTTTTAGCTTGTGCATATCTGAATCTCCTTAAAAGGATTATTAGTGGATGTCGTTTCTGAATTTGTGGTGTCCTGTCTTATATTGGTATGATATTGTTATGAATTATAGAGTTTTATTGATTCTACTTAGAAAAAACAAGGGAAATCTATGTCACATATGCAAAAGAAACATTATCATATTAAAATCAAGAGGAAGAAGAATTTCTCAAATCTAAATTGGCTTTTATAGCTTGTTGCAGGTCACAAAATTATGAGTTTAGCCAAAATTATTTTAAAAATGTAAAAATTATTTAAAATAACTTCAAATTGATAGTTGGCTTTTTAAAAATAAATGTTTTAATATTTATTTATTTTAGATTTGTTTTTTAATTACAGTTGACATACAATATTATGTTCGTTTCAGATATATAACGTAGTGATTGGACATTTATATTCCCTATGAAGTGATCCCTTTGATAAGTCTAGTACTCATCTGACACCACACATAGTTATTACAGTATTATTGACTACATTCCCTATTTTGTACTTTACATCTCTGTGACTATTTTTATAACTAGTAATTGGTATTTCTTAATCCATTTCACTCTGCTATCTGAAAATTTATTTTAAAATCTTAAGTCTTAAATAGAAAGGGTAAAAATAATTGTATTCTAGTTACTTAAAATAAATAAATTCTCTTTTTCCTTCTTTGCAAACAATACAGGCCCAACTATGTCATGCTTCAGGTAAGGCAAGCAAGAATATGAAACCAAGTTTAGTTCTGTGGTTTCACAACTGTATTTGCAGGTAGGGCAACTTGTTTTACCTGGCGGTGTGATGAGCAAATTAAATATCAATATGGAAATAAGGTATAAAGGAGCATAGAGGTAAAGGAATTAAGTGCAGTAAATGTGTGTTCAGAGAGAGGAAGAAATGCTTTACACCTTGACCAAAAAATAATGTCATTCTGTTACCAAAGTATGTCAGGAAAAAAATAACTTCATGAACATTTACCATTGTAAACAAGGTCCATACATTGTAATTTACAAGATAAACCTTTTTTAAACAAGACGCAAATATTTTTCTTCATAAATAACCATTAGGAGAATGTAATAACAGTCACCCAAATGATTTCAAAATGCATTTGGGCTTCTTGAAATAACCTTTGTGTGTGTGTTTTTTGTTTGTTTGTTTTTGTTTTTTTTTATACCTAAAGAATAATTTACTGAGATAAAATTAATATAACATAAAATTAACCCTTTAAAAATGAACAGAAATAACAATTTTTGTAACTCCCACCTTGCGAGAGTCTTATAAAAAAAGTGCCATAAGTAATTAAAAGAACTTTAAAATGCTACAAGTAATTTCGTCAACTAAAAACTATTATTGATAATACATTTATGGAGTTACTTTAGCACCAATGAAAAGTGAAATATACTGATATGAAAATATAGTCAGACAGACTATTAAACATTACCATTCATTTGGACCAGTGGCTGAGACAATCTTTAACACTGAGATGTAAGATGTTCCCTCTGAAGTACAAAATATACAAAGGTCAAAATTTTTTCTTAATTACTCGTAAGAATAGTTCATCCTAAATAAATAGTAATAGACATTGCATATAATTAAGGCAAAATCTATTCCTCTACAAAAGTCCATAAAAGCAATAAAATAAATTCTACATTCTTTTAAATATAGTAATGATAATGGCTATTCTATGCTCAGCATAGATATGACCTGTTGCCACATTTGGTTGTTAGGTGCTGAAAAAGAAACACATAAAGAGGAATAACTATCTTTTTTTTTTTTTTTTTCAGTGCAGACAAAGTAAATGTCAAATTTCTCAGTAAAATCCATATGAAATGAAAGTTGAGATAGGAAGTGGCATAGCAGGTTATATTTTCTTCTTATATTCTGTTAGAGAAAAATACACAGTCAACTCACTGCTTTTCTGACTGAGACACGTCCTAGTTTTTCCTAGTTGCTCCCTGCCATCTCCTACCAATCTCCTACCAGAGAGCTGTCAGCTGACCCCTGGCCATGGCCATTACCACTGATAAGGGGGTTACCAGGTAGAATATGGTCCAGATCTTCCAAGTCAGCAAGAAGTATTTAAGGCATGACAGGCTTGGGTGACCTGTCAGGCTGTGAGATTATGTGAACCAGCTGTGGAGTGAAAGTCAGTTTCCTCAGGACCTTATTTTGTCTTCCTCTGTCAACTTTACTTCTGTCTTCCTGTTCCCACAGTAGATCTTTGATGCCTTTCTAGCTGGACTCCAGTCATCCAATCCAGTGCACAGAAAATGAGATATAATTAAACATTATTAAATATTTAAAACCATTAAATGCCCCTATTAAGCTTCTCTAAGATAAAACCGGAGAACAAAATTACAGCTTTAAATTCTTCCTTCTGACAGTCAGGAATTCAGAGGGCGATGTCTGTTATTTCATACCCGATGGTGCCTGTAAGTATCTCTTATGCACATATGAAAGTAGCAACCTACAAGGAATTATTTAGCTTTCCTAATGTAAATAAAGTTGGTTATATCTATGTTTCAAAGGGGGAATTAAAGCCTAGGTTTGATTAGAATATTCATTTTTATTCCAACCTAGAACTCATAGCATACAAATAGATGAATTCAGCTCGTGAGAGAGAGCAAAGCCAATTTAATCTCTGGCTCCCCTGAGGTAAATGTAGTTCATGGTCCTGCCCCCACCCCAACCTCAGCTATAATCCCTGACTCCTGGAGGTAAAAATGCACTGAAGTGAGGAAAATTCTGCAGCAGGATATAATGATCCAAAATGACAGGGACAATAATGACAATGAATTTCATGTCTCGCAGTCATGAGCTGGAGAGGCTTGACTAGGCTGACTTATACAATTAAATGGTTACAGGTACAGCAGGAGATGCAGTTAGTTGTGTGCTTTGGGGAACGATGCCTCTGGCAAAAGGCGTATTGTGGCATCCAGACTCTTTTGTTAAGAAGAAACTATTACTCCTCTAGGCATGCACCTGCAATTGTACACTTTAATAAAAGAAAGCCTAGGTTAAAGATAAGTCTTTTAAGGTGTTGATTTTATCTACTTTGAAAGCTAAAAAAAAAAAAAAATCAATTACCCAATAACACAAAAGTAATTTTTCCTTTTTGTTTTTCCATTGAGTTCCTGGAACATGTCAGATCTAAAGGTGGTGCCTTTAATGCTCATTTACATTATTTGCAAACACCATTGTTGAATTAATTGGGTGTTATCTACTTCAAATCTGACAGGCACATTAAATTCTTCAGAGTAATAGAAATAGATTGAATAAATAACTGATTGGTGTGGATTTACAAACAAAATAGCAGCCATTGTGCAAATTTGGCTTCAGGCTTCTTATCCTAGTTCTTGTAAGGTTGGTAAGGCGATCTCTGAAGTGGAGTCTATGAACCCTGTGGGGCACACAAGACCACCCACTGGGTGTACTAAGAGCATAATAGAACTACTTGGATGTATTTCTATATAAGTGGAATTTTGTATATGGTTCAAATGTCATATATCTATATGTACAATAGTATAGGTATGTATTTATAAATAAACATCCATATCGAGGTTATGTGATGACATTTACTTTTGTAATACTCAACGTGATTTTTCTTTTTTGACCTACTGGGTTAGTAATTTGTCATTATTTTATATCTTTGGTAACTGACTAATTTGAATGTTTTCAAGGTACATGTATCCAGTAAGAGGAAAAAGTCCTCTGGAAGAGTAAACATTACCAAATCACTTCCTTTATTTCTCAAGGTCCAATTTCTGTGGACTTTGATTAAGGGGTCTAGATGAAAACAAAATTTTTGGCTAAGAGGGTTGTTTATCTTGGGAACCTCAAAATTATCAAAATTCAGCATGATACATTAAATCTTGTTTATTGTTTTCATTTTTATTTCCATCTTAATATAAAAATATATATTTTCAATTGTAAAGTTCAATCTCCAAGTAGTTTTTAAGGCTCTGTTTTAGATCCTTATTATTGTACATAGTGAGGTTTAAAATATGTAAATATTGATACATGTAGAAGAAATATATAGAACATATATAAGTTGTCTTTTTTCTTATGTAAACATTTAAGAATAATCTATAGTTTAGTTTTCTTCTTAAACTTTGTAAAAGTATAATGTTATGTATTTTGTAAGTTGATATAAACACTGTGGAAAACAATTAGTTAGACATTCCTAGTAAAATTAACCTTGTGATTCAGTGATTCTCCTACTGAGTATATGCCCCAGAGAAACTCCTACAACATGGCCACTAGAAGATATGTACAAAAAGTTTATTGCAGCCGTGGGCATTATTTCGAAAAGGAAATATATATCAAGATATTAGGTAGCTAGTCAGACATGAGCAACAGGGGAACAAAGGAATATGAGTTCAGCCTAGAGAGTGCCCAAAGAATATTCCAATGGTAGCAGAATTCTGGGTATGCACATGTGCACTAGGCAGAGTTTTACAGCAGCCAGGTGTCAATCAAAATGACCTCACTTGCCAATCACCTAGGAATGCCTTGGGAACCACCTATCACGGCCCAAATATAAGGCAGACATTCCCGCTTCTGGGTCCTTTTTGCCTTTCTGGGCTCCTCTTTTGCATTTCTGGGTTCTCTCTCTTTTTCTCACCTTTTGTTGCCTTTTTACTCTTTTGTGGCCATTTTGGCCCCTTTGTGTTAGTTCCAGCACTGGGACCATGTGCCTCCTTGGGGAATATTTTGTCTTTTTCCATGTGCCTCCTTGGGACATTCTTTGTCTTTTTAAAATGTATTTTTAATAAAACTATTAAATCTCAATGACCTGTGATTCTTCACTGCATCATTTGAGAAGAACCGAGGAAAATGCTAACTACACGTCTGCACCGTCATTATCCCTCTCCCTCTTCACTGCTGTTGGGGTGACACTGAATTCCATTTGGCCCCAATGGTGACAGATAAATGAATAAATAACCTATAGAGTAGTCACATGATGGCATTGAAAGTGAATGAAGAAAGCTAAGTTGAACAACAGGGATGAGTCTTAGAAAAATAATGGTGAAAATGTCACAATAACTTGCCTCACAATTGTAAACATCACAATCATACTTGAAAATGGCTCTCCAAAGTAGTTCAGTGTAGTTGAAATAATTAATAGTATGGAAGTAGACAAATGAGGTTTACAAACTTTATTGAGCCCCACATTACAAATCTGTGAATTTAGGTTTATAATGCATAACTCATAGGGTGTTTCGAGGTTTAAATGAATTAATAAACGTAAAATGACTTTACAAAACATTATTTTAAATATTGTTTTTTTAGATCGATTTTATGTGTATTCTACAGTCTATCAAATTTCTACTTTTCATGAGTATGTTCCAAAACATCAGTTCCACAAATGTCTCTTTATAAGTTTAAAACTTGCAGATTTTCCCAGATAAGTTTGTAAAACATTCTTAGGAAAAAGGAAAATATTGTGCATATAAACATGCTCTAATTAAGTATATAATCTTTGAAATTTAAGAGTTAGAAAACACAATACTTTAACTTACTCTAAAATTATCCACCTCTTAGACATTGATTTAAAACATTTGTTTTAATATTTCTTTTTTGTGCATATGCAGTTTTACACTTATAGATTAAATGGATAATTTTTATTTTGATTTCCTACTATTAGCTTTTCCATTATATTTTTCCTCTTGTTTTCTGTGAGTTACATAAATGAAACTGACATTATTGCTCATATAGCAGGCATATTTTTTTTGCCCCCAAATGCTGCCTTTTTGCTATTCAGTATATCTGGATACCAACTAATGCTAAATGAAGTTTGACATGTACCCCTAAGAAACAAAACTTAGAAATTGTGACTTCAAAGGAAACCTTGAATAAATAGGACACATTTGTGTCCACCCAGGCTAACATCCAACATATGCTTTAGCTTCCTGATGATGAGACAGAGCAAAACAGCCCCTAGGAAAGTTTGCAATTGTTTATTGCTCACTTGACCAGCATGTATTAAATACCAGGCTTTCATCCTCTTATAATTAGTTTTTTTGAGAAAGTAAAAAGCACACAAAAGTAGATTTGATCAGGTATAGGATACTGAGATAGTAGTCATCCATATTGCATTCTGTATATAAAAGCTTACAAACAGTGGTAAAATTCACTAATAGTAGGATATGTATTCATATAAGTTGTTTGAACAAATAGTTCTGGTGGGTTCTCAGTAAGTTATCTACCTCTCACATACTGTTGCTCATTTGACCCTTTTTGAAAAGATGTCGGATCAAAGGCAAAAGCTCTTGTATCAAAAATATCTATTGCCCGCCCCTTATCCCCACTTGACTCATTCATTCAAAAAATATTTTTAGAGCTTCCACTATTTTCCCCAATGCATTATGTCGAGCATTAGGGCCAAAGGCATCAAGGACAGAGCTTTGAGCTTTCAGGTTTTGAGAGAGGTTACTGCATATATGCCAAATATTGTACCAAATACATGGTCGCTACTACCAACAACATTTTATGTTTGTGTAGCAGAATATGGTTTTCAAAATATTTTTTCCCCTGTAAATTATCTTAGTTGACCCGGCTCAGTATGTATGCTGAGATGGGATATCATGACCCCTATTTTAAAGGAAAAGGATATCAAAGCTAAATATTTGGATCAATATTTTGGACATGTGCGGAGGTGAAAGTAATTTTTTTTCCTTGGCAAATAAAAAAGCTTTACAAATGCAGATTATAACATCATAAGTTTTTTTCAGCTGCCATTAGGTTTTAAGTCTGTCACTCATTTAACAAAAAGCAACCAAATAGTTCAACAAAATATACACATTTTTATTAAGGGAAACTTCAGACATGTGCACATGTCTCTTGTAGTTTCATAACTTTAGCTCCTGATTAAAAAAAAGTCAGCCCATAAACAAAATCCTGGTTTAGAGTCACAAATGTCAATTTATTTTTAACTAATAGGTTTCCTATCTTGTCCTCATGGTTTTATTTACTGGTTTCCATGTATATACTGTACATTCACAGTTAGGCTTTTTCCATTAATCTGTTGCTACATAAGACACAACACCCAAACTTAGTGGCTTACAACACCAGTAGACACTCTCATAATTCTGAGAATGTATAGGCTCAGCTGGGTGTTTCTCACTTGGGATTCCTCCTGTGATTGCAGTGAGATGGTGGCAGAGACTGGAATCTTCTGAAAGCTTTCTTACATACATCTTTGGCTCTTAGGCTGAGAAGGCTGGAACAGCTAGGGGCTAGCTCCTCAACTCTGTCTCACTATGGCTTTTCCACATGATTGGGTTGGACTTTTACATAGTCAGACTTTTTACGTGGTAGCTGGCTTGCCCCAATGAGTATACCCAGAGACCAAGGCTTAAAAGTAAGTCTTCTTCTGATCTAGCCTAAGGGAAGTCACACAGTGTCAGTTCTGCCACATTCTGTTAATTAAAATGAATCACAGGGGCAGCCCAGGTTTAAGGGATAGGACATTATGAAAGTAAGAAAAAGAGGAAGCATAGTTTATTGGGGGGAAATGGGACATCTATGGGGAATAACTGCAAGGAGGCTGGGTCAAATGGTTTTGTCAAAAATATTTTATAGATGTGGTATGGATTTTTATCACAAGTCTATTTGCCTCTTTTTTTTTTTTTTTCTAATCAGTCATCATAATCATTGCCTAGATCAAATTACAGTATTTCATTAGAGGTTAAGTACAAAATGGTACTTTCCTAACTCTGTTTTATTTGTTGGATTACTTATAATTTTCCTGTATCAACTCTTTGCCTATCTTTAGTTAAATTTTGTATAAAATCTGGAGAAATGCTTGATTCTTTCAATTACTTACTAGTTTTCAAAAATGAGTTGCTGTTCTAGCATCTTTTAGTTGTAAAACTATTTTTAGATTACCAACTAAACTCATGACTTTAAATATATTTGCTGTGTGTCAATTTATTAGTTATTGATGTTCAAATTGCCCTATCTCTGGCTCATGGGCACCTCCTCAAGTTGGCTCTGGAGCCCTTTTGATATGCTGTCAATGGTCTGTGATGACTTCTGTGCTATCTGCTATGATAAGTCATTCCAGGCTCTTCTTGAAACTTACCTGCCCTAGACCTAGAAGCAACCCTTTCTTCAATAAACCTTGACTCCTTCCTGTGGGAAATGGTAATTAGAGGCCATAATCTATTTACTGTGGATGTTTATTGCTATTGATTGTTCATTATTTCTAGGCCTTTCAGTAGTAAGAAAAAAAGAAAATGTTTTGTTTAAAGAAGAAAATCACGATGAATTTTTTGACATAATTCCACTTTGAATTTCAGAGTACATGGCTGTTATTCAACCTCATCTATTGCACTGCTAAAAATATTATTAACAGTGAGTTTTTAGAAGACTCCAGTCCCAGCCACCATCTCCATGCAATCTCACTGCACAATTTAAGATTTTTTTTATTGCATTTTTGTTGATTTTTCTTTGAGTATATGCCAATGGGGATATGTGGACAAATTACTGTCTTTTAAAGTTACAGTTTCTACTAGTGTGATTATGCCACTAACTCAGTACAACAAATCAATTTAATTTTGCTTTAGATCATTAGGGTCTTTTTTTTTAAGCTGTGCTTTTGTTTAATAGTTATGTACAGCATTTCAAAGTAAAAGAAAGACTATTCAAATAAGACTAGTTTTTCTCGCTGTTCCTTCTACCCTTTTACCTCCTTCTCCTTAAACAGTCCGTTTTTTTTAGAATTTTGGTATATACTTTCATTGTATGTATGCATGTGTATGCATGTGCATATAGTATATGTACACTTGTGTTTGCTCCCTTTACCATTTCTTAGCTAATAGTAGTGCCTTGATTTTTTTTCTGCCTAATATAGTGGATATTTTATTCTATAGTATAAAGAACCACAAAATTTTGAAAAGATTTTTTAAAGTCATCCAAGTCCTAATTCCATGGGATTAAGTTTTGTAGCTATGTTAGCTGCTTAGATCAAAATATATCCATTGGTATAGCCTTAGCCATCAATAAATCAAATTTTCAAGTGATTTTTCTTTTTATAAGTGAAAATAAAACCTTATTTTTTTTCTTTGGACACCACAAAACAATGGCACATCCACTAGTTTTATCTGTATAGAGACTTTAAAATTAGGCTGTAAGTCACAAATGCATAATTTTATCATTATATAAAATATGCTGTGATTTGTTTAAAATTGCTAAAACCTAGTTCATATCATCTACTTGTGTTGAGTGCAGTCCACTTAGTCAGACTAAATGCTCATGTTAACTATAGTCTTTTTAATAGATAGGTCTGTTTTATGTTAATACATGAAATTATATATTTCTTAGAAAAATTTTATTTTTATATTGATGGTATATTTAAAAAATTTAGACATGAACCTAATTAATTATAGTTTGAAGGATTAATTAATTAAAAGTTTGAAGGATTTTCTGCTTTTCTTTTAGAGACATTGGGAAAATACACACCTAAGAACTATACATTGTGTTTAAATGTGCCACATATTGAGGCTTAAAGTAACTATCTAGTGCATTTGTCTCAAATCGTAATTCTCCTTTAGAAATACGATCTTATAGGTCACATTTTGAAAGAAGGGAAGGGTGAAATAATGGTCATTGGAATGTGGGAAAATAGGAAATAAAAGCTATAATGATTTGTCTTTAGAAATGAATTTTCTTGGTACTTTATCGTATGGCCATATAACACCTCACATATATGTTGGCAGAGTCCCTAGGTGCCCACTGATATAGCCACTCTAGCATATTTTTTTAGCATTCTTTCAAGGGGATCGAGAGTCTTTGCTCAGATAAATGTATCGAAAAAGGAAGAAACAGAGAAAGAGGGAAAAAAGCCAGTAGTCAAATCCATTTGGAGTGCTCTGCAGACAACACAGCAGCTTTCTTAGTGTAATGGGAAGCCAGGCTGGTGTCTAAATTCACAAGAAATAGCAATAATAAAAACATCTCTTCAATAAAAAAGCCCCACACTTTAGTTTCCACTACCAATTTTATAACCAAACCCTGGTAATGTAATATAGAAAAACTGAAAAGAAGTCATTGGTACATAAGTCTTATAAATAAACCTAACACCTTGGTAGGTTATATTCTCTGGAGCCAAATAGGACCACTGTTTTAGAATGTGAATTGCAAAGTGGTTTCATTATTACTATTAATACTTACTCATGTCACACTTCATATTAATGAAACACTACTTAGATCATTATATCTGCCCACAGAAAACATGAAACATCTAACACCTACTTACAAAAGAAACTCAGCTCTGCATATTAAACACACACACACACACACACACACACACTCACACACTCACTCACACACTGACTTCTCACACAACTTATATAACTACTACTCCTTTACTATCCAAAACCAAGTAGGTATTCTAGCATTCCCTGGAAAACTATCACCAATATATAATTTGCTGTCTATTCAGAAGAATAAGTCTTTTGAGCAAAAGTGGTAAAAGAATACAGTAATTACATGAGCAACAGTCAGATTAATAACAAAATCAAATAATTGTACTTTGTCTTTATGTCAAAGATAATTAACATATAACTCTGAATTAACTTGGGATAGGTAATGCCAAAAGCCTCTCAGTTAATTAGGAACTTCATATTTCTCAGTTTTTAAAAATTAATTAATTAATTTTTTATGGTGACATTGGTTAGTGAAATTCAATGTTTCAGCAGTACGCTTTAACAGTAAGGCATATATATATATATATATATATATATATATATATTTACACTGTGTGTTCACCTCCCATAGTTAGATTTCTTTCTATCACCACATATTTGACCCCCAGTTTTTCATTACAGTTTTAACCTGCTGAATACAATGATAAATACATTTGGTGATTTGTGCAGTTTTACATCCCCTTACAGAGGACAAAGTCTGATTAAAAGAGAACTAAGATGAGTCTCCAAAGAGTTCTCTCTCTCTCTCTTGCTAATTTTCTCTGTGCAAAGCACTGTACCTCAGTAGTTACCTTGTCTATTTTGGTAAAAGGAGGGTATAAATATATTATCATTAAAGATTATCTGATATACAATGGAATATTACTCAGTCATAAGAAGAGATGAAATACTGCCATTTGTGACAACATGGATGGACCTCGAGATAATCATGCTAAGCAAAACAAGCTAGACAGAAAAAGTTGAAAATCACATGATATCACTTATATGTGGGATAGAAACCTAAAAGCAACAAATGAACAGGACAAACAGAGACTCATGGACATGGACTATAGACTAGTGGTTGCCAGAGGGGAGGGAATGTGGGCGGAGCAGGGAGGTAGACGGGTAAGGGGGGTCAAATATAGAGAGGTAGGGGGAGAGTAAAGTGAATAAAGGGGATCAAATATATGGTAGCTGAAGGAAACTGGACTTTGGGTGGTAAACACACAACAGAATATGCAGATGTCAAATTATAATGTACACCTGAAAATTATATAACTATTAACCAATGTTACCCCAATAAACTTAAAAAAAAAGATAATCTGAACATAGTCAGGATTTACAAATTGAATAAATTCACTATTCTCACCTCTTTAAGAGAATAAAATAAATTCAAATTATCTTCAAACAGCACGTGTGACACGCGTTACTTCTGAGTTGAAGTGCGCTACTCTAGACAGATATTATAGTCTTGCCTTATCTGTGTAGACTCTAAAGACAAGTGTCAGTACTTTCTAAAATTTTCTTTTCTTAATTTGGTACTCTATTCTTCTTCAAGATTGGCCTCTATGTATTAGTCTTGGGAAGCTTGGAATGACTATAAAGGAAGCAACACTTTACATGGCAAGAAGAAATAATGTATAGATTCATATCTTTCTAGATAGGATAGTATTCTTAGTTTTTTTTTTTTTATATGACTAGCAATTTTATTCATTCATTCATTCATTCATTCAGTAACCATATATTAGCACAGCGTATATAGGTGATGTGATAGATTCTTTGGAGGTACAAAGAATAACACTAAATGTTTCCTTGCCTCAAAAAGCTCTTGGACTATTGGAGGATACCGCTTAGCAGATTAGTGATTTGCAGTATTATGTGAGAAGTTCTGTGAGCGACATATACCTAAGTTGGCTGCGAGGAAATCTAGAAAAGCTTCCTTAAGTAAGCAAGACTTTGCTCAATTTTAAGAATAAGAAGTATAGCCAGGTAAAGTCATTGGAAAGGATGTGGAAGGAAACACTGTGGCCAGAGGCAAGAAGGCCCGTGAACACAGGAAGCAGTTGTGTAGAGTTTGAACGTAGGGAGAGTAGAGGTGCGGAGTAGCAAATGGGTTCTGGATCGTGGAAGATCAGTTCTGCCATACTGAGGAGTTTATTTTGAATTCTGTAGGCAGTGGAAATTCAGTGAATGAAAACAGCATTTAATGCAGAGAACTCAGGACCTAGGAAACATATTTGAGTGATTTATGGGACATGTTTTGGATGAGGTTTTATGCTGATTTGAAAGAGCCCAGGCTAAGGGAGAGGCGAAGACATAGGAAAGAGCAGGTATAAGTATCCAGTATCCATCTCTTTGCTCAAATTTCCTGGACAATTCCAGTATCCACTAACTAGATTTTCTTATTTTTTTAATAGTTATGTTTGTGACTTGGTCTTTTTATTTCTATGTCTGCTCCTTCTGATCTTTTGTTAAATCTTCCTCAGTTTGGAAGTGAATTAATAAACTAGTGTCAACTATTTTTCAAATTTTGTTTTCAAGAATAATTTAGCTTTAAAAACTTAAGTATTGTGGACTTTAAAAAAATCTGTAATAGCCCAACTGGTTTATGTCAACATTTTGGAAAGAATACCAGTCTTTAAAACGGCATTAAAGATATAAATCTTTGGGGGAGTGAAGAATGCCTGGTGCATGCTAATTTTATACCTATCCAGGTGGAAGAGAGCGAGGAATAGCCAAAGCCATAGATAGGACAAAGGGATGTCAGTCACAACCTGGCCTCAGTTTGGCCTTAACTTTCGTCACTAATCCCATATCAGTGGTTTATTTATTTATTTCTAACCTCTATCATATTAAGATCTTACTTTGACAAATCACATTTTGATTTATAGTCTGTGCTTTTGGCACGTGCTTTAATAGCATTAGCCAACTCCAGACACACACTGAATTCATTATGTACCTTATGTATGTAAGTAGTAATACTTCCTTTTAATGAACATACGGTCACATCAAAGTGCTGGGAGGTTGTTTTACAAAAGCATATTTGTGCAGCGCTCCTCGGAAGTTTGAGACGTGTGTTAAGTTGAAGACTAATATGCTGTATTTAAAGTTATATTTTAATGGAGTAATATATTATAATTTTGCCCTCTCCTTAAGGTGAATAGACTGTTATAGTCTGAGTCTTTGATTCTTAGGCTTAGGTTTTTAATTAGAATTCAACTTTTTTTTTTACATGTAATTTTTTTTTATTTTAGACCAGATGAATTAAAAACTCATAAAGTAAAATTGACTTTGAATATGTATGCTGAACTATGATATGGATAAAGAGTTAGATTAATGACTTTTTTCCTTATTGTCTTTAGGTGGTAAGAAATGCATAGAATCTGTTTTTATAGGTGACTCCGTCTGTAGCAGCACTAAACCTTGACTGTATCTACTAAAGTGTTTCTTGTCCTTAAAATATGGATACCCTTCCATAAATTTTGAGGGCAGGGCTCTCTCAAGGCAGTTTGGTAGAAGAAGAGAAGTGAACCAGGAACCTGCAGACTCAAGGTCTGGCCTGGCTATAAGCAGTCTTCCAAGGGGAGTGGCTAGCAGTCCAAACCACCTATATTAGCTGACTTGGCAATCTTAATACTCATTTCAGCCTTCATCAGTGTGTGGGAGTCTGATGGTGGGTCTGAGCAGGGAAGCCGTTTTCTCAGTGAAGGGATTATCCACGGGGTCAAGTGCATGATAATATCTTGGCAATTCTTTGGGAGAAGGGGGCAAGTCTATGGAGGATACTAGGCATCTTTTTGAACTAGAGAAATAAAGGCCAGCCCTTGGGGGAAGAGCTAGGCAGATAGCAGAGCTCTGACCAAGCTAGCTGAGATAAAAGCTGAGTTCTAGTTCAAGTAGGACCATAGAGTGCAAAGTAGATATTGGGCAGAGACTCTTATGCTTGGTGTATATGGCAGGTGAGACAGCAGCCTGATAAACATTAGGGATTCCCTTGTCGAGGGGTTCCCTGTAGGCAGATAACAGTTTGTGGGCAGATTCTAATTCTGAAGGGATAGAACTCCTTATATATTGCCAAGTATGATCAAGATTGACTCAGGACGACTCAGCGACTGCTTAGGGCTGAGCCTGCTTGTTGAAGGTTGTCAGTAATTGCATCTGGGTGAGGGTACTTTGACTCTCTCAGATAGAAACTAATAGGATCTTTATTTGACAGTAACCATTGACTAACATTTCCAGGAAGACTTTGAGAATTACAAGAAACTGAACTCACTGAAACATGATATTTGATTCTTTTACTTTTCATTATACAACAAAAGTAAAAATGTCAGTAATAGTCATATGTCCTAGCCTTGTATTTAAAAGTTGAAAGTAAAACTAATAAATATATTTTCAGTTTGCTGTGGTGTTGTATAATGTAAAAATTTATTTATTTTTATATTAGAGGAAAAAGAAGTGCCAGGGTGTGGTTAGATTTTGTTTGTTTTGTTGGTTTTTCACATGTAAGATTTGCTGCATGTTACTGTGCTCCAGCCTTTCAGAGACAAAGGGAACATTTTTTGATATTCTTTAAAACTTTTTTGCGAAAGCTATTTTAATGGTACTATTTAATTTAAATTTATGTAATAGTTTATTAGAAGTGAGTCTATAGCCTATTTATTGAATCACTTTGTCTTTAAGCTCTTGCATATTTATTGAGTGCAGATTTGAATCGAATTCTCCAGGACATCAAATGTCTTTCTCAAATACAGGGGGCATCAATTAGCTCTATAGTCAGTTATTCACCCCCACCACCACCCCCAGAAGGGAAATTTTGAACAACCATTGTTTTATGTTGTAGAAATGTCAACAACACATGTCAAGATACAGGCAACTTCACCTGAACCAAATTAATGATAGATTTGTCATTGGGTGCCCCCATCAGTGTAATGGAGGTGGTGGCAGCAAAAATAATCTTCCTTCCTTCCTTTCCTTCTTTCTCCCTCCCTCCCTTCCATTCTTCCTTTCTCTTTCCCTTTTAATAAATTTACCCCTTGCCCCCAGCTTTATTGAGGTATATAATTGACAAATAAAATAAGATATTCAAAGTATACAGTGTGATGATTTGATATGTATATACATCATGAAAGGATTCCCCTCAATGAGTTATAAAATTTTAACTTTTTTAAAATCAAAATGTGCAAACATACACACAAGTAGAATAGGATTTTGAACCCATCTGTACCATCTCTGGCTATAACAGTTATCAGCTCATGAATAATCTTATTTAATCTATTCCCTCCTTTTCCCCTTTTCCTTTCATATCTTTTTTCTCCTCCTAGAGCAGTGATCAAATCCCTACCTGCCTCTTATTTTGTATACCGAGAATGGTTTTTAAATTTTTAAATGGTTAAAATTTCGTGGCACCAAATCATTATAAAATTTAAGGGTTAGTGTCCATAAAAAGTTTCATTGGAACACATCCATGCTTATTCATTTAGGCTTAGCCAACAGCAGAGTTGAGTAAGTCAATAGAGATTGTATGGCCTTTACAGGAAAAGTGTGTAAATCTACACCTAGAATATTTTAAAGCATATTTAACTGACAAGGTCTATTGTTTATATTTTTTAACAATATACTGTACAGCTACCATGTCATTACTACATTCAATTAAATTAAGGACAGTTTTCAATATCATCCAATACATTATTCATATTCAAATTTTATGAGATAGTTTGGCGAGATAGAAGTTGAAGTATTATTGAAGGTTAGAACAGTGAAACAAAACTATGTGTGTGTGTGTGTGTGTGTGTGTGTAAATGGATTATTTTTTTCATTTAGAAATGTGTATTTTCAAATTAGATAATAGACTTCAGTTATCTAATTTATTTTTCTAGCCCTTTGAAAAGTATACATAGTCATACGGAGTCATCAGCAACTTACTACTCAAGCTAATTTCTCAAAGTAGAAGATGTTTTTTTCTCACTGTGTCTACTCCGTTTTTCTCCTTTGTGTTCACCTTTCCAGAAGAATAAATCGGTTGGCTTTTAAAATATGACTGGAGCAATCGGCCTAGTATTTTATGTATGTGGCTGCAATATTGACATAATTTCAATAATAACTATATTGTATATATCCTTCTGTTTGTGTCTTTTTATCTGAATAGCATCAGCCATTCCATTAGCTATTAGGAGGTAGTTAGTGACATTAAGCGAAAGGCCCTGTTCGGCTGATTCTCATAGTCTTCTGCCTCGGCACATGTTCCTAGCTATAAAGGTTCAGAATATCTATTTTTTTTTATTTCTCTCGGGTGAATACCTGCTGCTAAATTGTTGGGGACTAGCCAAACTCACAGAATATTGAATTATAAGTTGATTAATTTAGACAACAAATAGTTTTGCACCTTTCTATATGCCAGGCTCTGTTGTCCATGTTGGAGATAAATTCGTGGTAGTAATGGTTGGGGCGGATAGAACTAAATTCCTACCCCTAATTCATTAATTCCTGCAAGAAACAAAACGTTCATGTGGATCAGATGACTCATGGTTGCTGTTAAAAAAAAAAAAATCAAGTAGAACAAACCTATTAAAGCCAAATTAAGATCAGGATTTTGCTTAGTAAATATCAGGTTTGAGCAGAAGCAATTGGATGTTCTTACTATAGAGTTTGCATTGGTTAAAGATGTGTTTGTCAAGTGAGCCTGAATATAGTTAAAAAGAGAATTAAATTCTTATTTTCTTTCTCTTTTAGAGTTTCAAGCCCCAAATAAAGTTTCTCAATAAACATTGAATCTGGATTGCTAGGACATATTCTGATAACCGAGGAATAAAGATGATTTGGATAACAAATTAAAGAGTGTCTCAAACAAAATGAGAGGGAATGTAAATTTAGTAAAAGGAAATCTTCATTAAAAATAATAATTTCATTCTTATAATGCTTTCACAAATGCTCTAATTTGTTTATTTCAGTGTCTCTAGAAGATTGGCAGAGAAGTTGGTGTAAACCCTACTTTGCAGATGAAGAACAGACGCTGATGGGTCTGAGAAAAGGGATGTGTCAGGCTTGTCCTGAACTCAGGTGTCCTGAGTCTCCAGGCCCAGTGCTCTCCCTGGGTGGTAGAGAGTTAGTCTGCTTTTCATGTTAATATGATAGTACACATTCTTTTCAGACAATCAGGACATTGGGCTCTGGTCAGGCTGATTTGATAACAGCTCGATAAGGTGTGGAATCTTCCTGTGATTAGAGAGAGAAATTTGATAAGATACCAGACCGGCTCTGCCACAGATAACGGTTCTCAAAAGGCTGCTTCCACTTAGAATTCCCCAGCTGGTCCTTAGCACAGGGTTCTGTGTATTTATTATGTAGCTCACACTCAGAATCACCCCTGGGGCAGGTTGAGTCATTCCAGCAGGTTTGTAAAAGTTGTGTGCATGTACTCACACACAAATGAGGAGAGGAGTACTGAAAGGTGGTTCTGTGTGAGTGAAAGGATTCACTTACTCTTGCCAGTCCTTTTATGAAAGATGGATTAGTTTGCTATTCAAAGACTTATTTTGTTTTAGAATTACATTCTCGCTTTGTTATAGAATTACAGTTTCAGGTTTTCAGTTGGTTTATCTGAAATTCTGTGATCATGACTTATACAATTGGTAGAGCTGGAAGGAGATCACAAAGTTCCACTCTGTGGCTTGAGCCAATAAGGAAACTGAGGCACAGGGGTCAGAACTTGCTCAGGTTTTTAGTCTCAAGCAAAAGAAAAATAAATATGGTCGACTTAAGGAGAAAAGAACTTTTTGAGAGGACATTGAACAACAGGCAAAAATACTGGGAAAGCTGAAGACAAAGCTTGACAAATAAGGGACCAAAAGTGAATTGTAGCAAGCAAAGCCACAGATGAACTCCTGTACTAGAACCAGTGCAATGAAAATGTCATGCTGATGACCACGCATGGCATCTTGTTCTGCTACCACTGCTGACAACTCTGCCACTGCTTCTCTTAGAAAGGAGATGGTGCTGCTGCTGCTTTGCCTCTACCTGCAGATTGGATTCTCCACACCCAGTTCCCTGGGTCACTAGCTCTAGACTGTTATCTGTGTTGAGAATGTCCCATTGCTGGAGCCAGGTTAGAGGCTTATGTCCCAGGCGCCTTCTTTCTCTCCTGTGGGAGGGGCTGACTCTGCCTTTTTATAAATAAGGCTTATGTGATGGGGAAAAAGGAGGTTAGATGCTGGGAAGCAAAAACCAACAAAACTTAGACAGTTATTCATGACAGAAATAGACCCAGTAGGTGGCTGTTTGAAGGATTAGAACTTGGGTCTTTTGATTTTTCCCCATTTATAGCAATTTATTGATTTCCTTTGTAAAAACTGGTAGAGACTCCCCATTTTAAAGAGAAAATGAAGTCCCCCAGATTAAAATTTAGTGATTCTAACATTTTGAAACACTCATCCCATCAATGCTGTTTCCTCTGGATGGAAAACCATTCTCCTATCTTCCTATTCTTTGTGACACATGCAAAAGAATACCTTGCTTGTCTGGTAAAAAAAAGTGAAGAAAGAAAAGAGAAACAAAAAGAGCAAACAGTATTTCTAAAGTGCAGAGATTTGTGATTTGTTGTTACACATGTCAGGAAAAGTTAGCTACATTGATGAGCAATGAACCGTTTAGAACTGAAGAATATATCTTTTTTTTTCTTTTAATATTTTAGGCAGTAGCCATATCTTTTAATTAAGGTATAAGGTAGTCTTGACTTTCCAGTAATTTTTTTTACCTTTTAATAATAATAGTTAATATTTGTGGGAAATGATTACAACGTATATTACCTATCTCAGTTATTCCCCACTTTAACCCTATGTCAATCCCATTATCATTCCCTTCATAGAGATGAGTGAAAAGAATCTTAAATGAAGGAACTAGGATGAGGTTTCATACTTGGTGGGGATGAGACTTTAACTGAAGCACACATTCCTATAAAAGAAGCTTGCAGATCTTCCTATAACGCAAGAGAGAAAAGAAGTTGTGTGTGGAGTACTATATTCAGTGATACTTAAGGAAAACTGCAGAGGAAAGAGAAAGGCTATGTGCTAAGAAATGGAGAGACTTTTTTGGAACTCGTGACTTTTGCAAGTCATACTATAAATTTGCTCTTGTATTTCTGGGTCCCGGGGTGGCTGGTCCAGTCTGTTTCAATTTTTGCTTCCCACAGTGATACTTAGCTCAATGGTTGGCACATTGTAGGAGTTTAATAAATATTTGTAAAAAATAAAAATAAAAATAAAAATCTCAAGCATTCGCAGAATAGTTGTCCTGGGTTAAGACACCACGTTTTCCAGACTGCAGCTCTTAGTAAAGAAAGACCCTTATCCTCAAGGCTAGACAGTCTCAAATGGTTTGTCCATGACTTTAGCTCATTTCACAAGCAAGGAAGAGGACCTGTGGCTTTAGGTCACACGGTTGTATGGTTTGTAAAAGGGTCTCTACAGTGTGTCTTGCTTCCTGACTGTTCAGCTTCATTTCAATTAATTTTTGTCACAATATTCCTTTTCCCTTTTTTCTTCCTTAAGAAGTATAAAAACCTATTTTTGGCTTATGCTTGAGAGAGAATTATTTGTCTTGGGTAGATATGGTGGCGAGGAGTCTTCATTGCAAACTGATGTATAGAATATTTGTTGTACAGATATAGCTAATGAATACTGAAAGCATTCTATTGTTTGCAGTTTCATTTGTGGTTTTATTTTTATTCAGCTCTAGCTAGATTGCTAAGTGTCTGAAAAGTAGAAAATTTCATTAGATTCATTAAAAACTTTTTCAAGAAAGGAGAGTCCTGAGGGTATAGAAACTTTATGTACTTAAATATGTCACGTTAAGGCAATTCACAATGTTTCGTTTACATGGGGCCAAAGACCACAGATCTACACTGATTGCTAATTATTCAGATTGTAAATAGCTTATTCGAGAACTTAGGGAGAGACAAAAGAAGCATAAAGGAACAAAAGGCCCACGATAATGAAAAGGATATTGTGAAGAGAAGGGCCTGGCAGAATTATGATGCAGGTCACATCCTGTGCCTGTATTTAATTGTACCTTTGTATTTGATAATAAAAATGATTACATGCTCAGTGCTAACAGGTGTCCCTTCTTGAGAACCGTAGTATGGATAAGTGACAGCAAATTACTCCAATTCATAAACTTTGAATTTTACGCTTTTATTTTGAGTTTCACTAGTCTATATTAGAAGACATTTCCTGCAAAAATGTACATTAACCCAGGAAGATTTTTAAACTTAATTTCTGATAAGTGTATATAAAATATAGATGAATATTTTAAAGAATGAATGAAAAAAATCACTTCGCAGGCACTATTTATTCAAATGTGGTCATGCTAATATTATAGTCACATTTCTGATAGTTCATGCTTCAGATAAGCTTTAGATATAATTGAAAATTAGCAATGATTATAGTTTATGAGACGTGGTCTTCCTGTTAGGACTCAATTGCCTTCTCTGTATTTTCTCTACTTCTTTCTAATCTTGATCACTTTCCCTAACTGCCATGCCTAAAATTTGGCCCCTGTCCCAGGAAGTTGCTCTCCCTGCCACCTATATTTTCCTTTTTTCTATTATTGCAATTTTTAATTGTCTTAATTAATTTTAGTTGGTTTTATCTCTCTTCCGCATTAGAACATCATTCCACAGAGCAGAGACTAGGGTATTCTTATTCTTCCTACTCAGTGGATCCCTGGTGCCAAGCATTATGCCTGGCTCACAATATGTACTCAATCAATATTTGTTAAAGGGATCTGTTACTGGCTGTCCTAATCATACATCAAACACTTACTTGCTTCCACTTTATCACTGGCCTTCTCCTTTTGCTTGTGTTTTCACTGAAGATCTTATGATAGAAGACATCTTGTTTCCATTGTCTGCTGGGTAGCTAGTTTGAGAGATAATAGGCCCTTGGTTCAGTGGAGACCACAGCCATAGTGGGGATAGGGCTGAGGGGTTGGAGACTGTTCCTAGAATCTCTAAGCCTTGAGCATATTTCCTTTATTTAATAATCTCTGACCTGTGATTGTGTTCTATAATCATGTACATTAACTTATTTATTTGTTCAACAAATATTTGAATATTTACTAGGTAGAAAATACTATGGTAGGTACTGGGAAAGCAAAATTGAATAAGATGCACTCTGTTCTTTTAGGAACATATTATTAGAATCAAGTTTCCCTAGGCCTGGAACTGTGACTACTTGGGTGTCCATTTTAAACCCAATTCCTAGCACAGTCCCTGGCATATTAAAAACATTGCGTACATATTCGCTCAACAAATGAGTGTTAAATACAAATGTTTAAGAAATAGTTTGTGCTGTAATAAATATATGTACAAAGTGCCATGAAGCTCAGAGGAGAGAAGGCTATTGTATTTGAGAAGAGTCAAGGAAAGTTTTCATTAAGGAAAGATGAAAAGTTGATAGTTCACCAAGTGGGGTAAGATGTTCCATGGAGTACGGACAACATGAACACAAGGCCGGAGGTGTGAAGGAGGAGCAGTGTTTGAGGATTGAGGTCACAGGAGGGAGTTGTGGGCATTGAGGCTGTTAGAATCATTACCGATGCCTTTATTCAGGTACCTGTGCACTAAATAGCTCTTGTGGCACAAACTAATTATATCATCATCATTTATTTATAGCATTTTTACAGGAAAATGGATTGTGTTCTAATTAGCCATCTTAGAATACAGTTTTGAAGATAGACCCTGTTTTTTAGTTGGGACTAACTTTATTAGAAAATTGGTTACATTGCTTGTATAAATTATCTATTCCCACAATTCCACACAACAGCAACCATAAAACTTCAGCAGAATAAAAACAATTAGGATTTGTTGCTTATGCATTGGATTGGTTAAGATTCTTCTGGTCTGTGCTGAACTTGCACTCACATTTGGAGGTGTTGACTGTCAGATGATGTAAGATGGCCTTGGCTGGGATGATTGGGGAAACTTGCCACATGCCTCTCATCAGAGTGTCCATCGTTTTTATGACATTGGCATAGCCTCCTTTTTTTTTTTTTTCTACATCTACTAACGTTCCATTCACCAAAACAATTTTACATGGTTGAGTCTAGAGTCAGAGTGGGAAAGGACACTGTGAAGACACAAGGCAAATGGCACAGCTACAGGGAGGGGTGAAGAATTGGAACAATTTTTGCAATATACTACATAGCCTATGAAGGCTGATCAAATCATGATTTCAGATCTGATGTAAGAATATGATTTCTGATTTTATTTTTCTGATTTGCTTTATAAAGCACCTGTCATTTGGTCTTTATTAATGTCCATTCTCTTTTCAGACATGAGAGTAACCAGAAATCAGGAAAAAGTTGCAGTGAAATCGTGAAAGGATAGTAGCTATGGAAGATCAGCCATTACATTCATTGTATAATTTCAGAGGTTCCACCCAATTCCTCTTTTTTAATAGGACACTAAAGCCCAGAGAAGTACTCAAAACTTGTGACCTAATCATTCCAAGTCCAGAGCCATTCTCCACTGTATCTTGTAAGGTGCATGCTTCCTAAATTGTTTCATGTGTCTCCCTGATCCCCACCACTAGCCACAAAAATTACAACTTTTATAAATAATATACTTTTGGAAATTTTACTGTCGTCACAATTTGCCATGAAAAGTATGTGTTCATTTTGAGTTTTCCTTTTTCAGTTTATTCATCATATGTACTTAAACCAGAATTTAGTAATCCCTCCCCCTCCACATGCATGCACACTTTTTTACTCTGCATCAATCTGTATTCTTCCCATCAGACAGGGCAATTTTAAATATAATGATTATATTAAATCAACTTGAGTTTGGTAGATTATTAGCCTTTGAATTATCTTTGCCTGACGGCTAAGGAGAAGCCGCCTGAGAGGTCATTGTGACACTGTCAGTCTGAGACATTGAAGCGTGCCTTGTACATTTTGTTAAAAATGGGATTAAATCTTTAAGGAAGTACTTTTTCTTTCAAGCTTCCTTTTTTTCCCCCTCCTTCTAGAAGCAGAGTCAGGGCACAGGGAGATGGAAAGAAATATTTTTAACATTTAACATTGGCAATTTTAATTAACAGTAAAGTTATGGACAAATGCAATTTTAAAGACTATTTTTTCTAACAAACTTTCTGTATGAATCCCTGGGTTCACATAGCTAGGTCTGTGCACTGTAAATGGCCATTTAAAAGTGTGCTGTATTAAAAGATTGTATGTAGAATTTCATAGCATCACAGAATTTTAGATCTGAAGGACCAAGGTAATTTGTTACTTTTTTTTTTTTTGTATTTACTCATTCTTCATACCGTTTACACATTCAATGATTATTTTTCTTTTTTCAGCTATTTTGCATGTTAACTTAGTTGCCAAACTTTGAAACCCTCCAAGGAGTGCAATATTGCTATGTCTCCAAAATATTTATATTTGAGGTCTATTCTATCATTACATCCTAAAATATTTTTCATTTAAAATCTCTCTTACTGTCCCGTGTGCAAGGCCATTGAGGAGTAAGGCAAATCCTTCTCAACCACCACTGACCCACATTCTTTTTGGTGGATTGATTTAACATTTTGTTTTTCTAAACAAGGGAAAACAGTTATAGTTCCACCTCTTATGTGCTTCCTCTCATATGAGTTGTAAGTTCAGTATGTGCACATATGTAAGATTTCAAGTGCAAAAGGAGAAGAGTAGGAAACAGATTTTCACAGTCCCCGTCTGGATCCTTGTGTTGGTGCCAATGGAAAGCTATTCCCTGATTAGTGAATAGTATGTTCCCTGGCTCAAAGGCAACAGATTTGAAAATCCAATTTTAATAAGCAGATCAATGGGGTGGGGGAATTGAGATTATTGTATCGCATTCCAATGACATGCAGTGTTGTCAAAAAACTTTTTTTCTCAAGAAATAAAATTTCAGGAGGCGTACAGATACCTTGCAAAATGTCAGGAGAGGGGGCTGGGAGGAATTTAGTTAAGAAGGTGAAAATATACCACTTATCCCAGGAAGCATACACTGTGAGCATCTGGGTATCTGAGGGTAAAGGGTGAATTCAATGTGGGTAAGGGAGTAGGTCTGCTATGTATCCAAGGAGGTACATGAATTAAACTGAATGTCTGCAGAGAAAGGAGCTTCTCGGTGAAGGTGTGAGCTCCTGGGCCCAGAGAAAAGTCAATTTACTCCTCAATTTCTAGGAGCTTTTAATAACTGTGTTTGCTTTCCCTTGCAAACAAGGGGAAACTTGTGGGATAAGTCTTGAGAAAATCATTCATAACCATTTTTCCTTCCATCCCACTTATACAACTTAAATATAAAGGCTAGTTTGGATTTAAGTTCAGATTTTATGCATTTCTGAGATTTCCCTGATCCCCTTAAATTTCTTTAACACGAGACAAAGCATTCAATTCCATAGTTACAGATAAGATTGTAAATCTATAAAGACTATAAAGTTTTAAAAGTGTATACAAAATTATGATAAAGTTAAATCTTTAAGACTATATACTTGAGTCTATAAATAATCTTATTTATCTATGGAATTTGGCTACACTTAACACTTACTGGATACCTGTTCTGTGCTTGATACTAACAAGGGAAAAAAAAAGATGAGCAAGTAAGGCTGCCTGCTTTCCCATGACTGGGATAAGGAGACATGAAAAATTGAGTAATTACAATGGAATGTAAGTTCTATGAGAATAGAGATCAGAAATATGCCATATCGTTCTCACTGTTGTGTTCCCTGCATTTGTTACAGTGCTTGACTCATAACCAAAGCTTATAATTTTTTTCAGTCGATGGATACACGGATGAATATAGTATCATAAAGACTATAAAAATGTATGTACAACATATAATGTCTACTCAGAAGAAGGAATGAACAACTTTGCCTTAGAGGGATGCAGATAAGGGACGACTTCATGGGGTGATGTTTGAACCAGATCATGAGAGAGGAATAGGAGTAGTCCAAAACTTTCACAGTGGTATTCCAGCCAGAAAAATGAGTGTGGGCAAAAGCAAGATGTGAAATGACATAAATGTTCAAGAAGTTGCAAATAATTTGATGTTCCTAGATAGTGAAAATAATGGGAGTAGAATTCTGGCAGAGGAGCCTCATAGCACCAAGTGCCTTCTTAAATAAGTGCTGCCGGGTATCAGAGCAGGCATGCAAAATAAGGGCTGAAGGAACTTGTTTTCACCTCACACTTTTAATTGAGGTTGATCTTGTTTACCTTCAGAAGTATTGGGATTTAGAAGCTAATTAGGGTGGCATTTCTTAGCATAGAAGTAACAGAGCCTGATGACCCATACCAATAGTTCTAATAAGATTTTATATTTTAAAAAGGTACTAAAAGAAAGATTTTTTTTTGAAACTTAGAGTTTTATTACCAGATTATTGTGTAACAGATATATGATTTTACCAAGGAATTTGTCATTTAATAAGTGGGATTTCTGCCTGGTTCATTTGAACAGTGACTTCATATAGGATTTAAAATAGTTAATTTACACATGGTTTTCCAGAGACTTCTCCTGTGTGTAAATCAAGGCACACCTGGATGGATGAGTGTTTCGCTACCACACAAATATGACTTGGACTTTTTGTGATTTTTTTTTTTTTTTCTCTTAGAAAGATTGGATGGGATGGGTACTCTCTTTAGACGTATACTCTCTTTAAAAAGAAGATCTGTAATGGAATTTTTTCTTTCGTTTCTTTGGACTCTTTGTATGCATTTAGCTTTATGGAGCATATTTCAATTTGAAGTAAGGAGCCTTACATTAATAAAAGTTGGTTTCTTAAAGTATACCTTACTGACTATTTTATTAGCAACTTTAGGGTCATGCTGAGTTGGAATTAATAGAATGCTACCCTTCTTCCCACTTCTGGCTCAGCTACTGCCGATGCTATTGTTTACTTTCTTCTACTTTCTTTCTATTAATTTTTAGATAAAATAACTTTTCATCCTGCATTTTGAAGTTTAATGTGCATTCTTCACTTGATAGAGGATTTAATTTTGAGGGAAAGGTTCTTGGCTGATTGTATTAGTTCAGCAGTTTTAGAATAAGATGTTTTCAGGGAGGGGCAGCAGCATCTTCAGTCATTGATTCTCTCTTTATAACTTTGCCCTTTTAGCTGGAACAGATTACCTAGGTAGTGCTTCTGGCCCTGCACAGACTGAATCACAAGGAAGAAACTTTACATAAACCATTTATACTAAATGTTTGGTATGCTGGCAACATAAATCAACAACAATATTCATTACAAATTCATCCCTTTATCAGTATTATCTTGATAGAAATGATCCCAATATGTGGAAATTTGAACCCTGCTTCAATACATCTAGCCCTGGGTAATTAATTATTCAGGGCACAGAGAACCTGGCCCTTGCAATGTAGAGTAATTCTTCCTGGTCAGCGTTAACTCCACTGGCAATAATAAATAGAAAAAGTCTCTAGTGATGCCAGTATTTTAAAGTGATTAATCATTTTTCCCCCCTTCTCCTCCCCCTTAGTTTTCTTTAACTAGGCTTTTTTCAGCAATAAATCTTTAACAATACAGGTAGGAATTGTTCAGTAATTAAATTTTGCCCTGCTTAATTTCTTACCTTTTATGTGTGATTTAAAAAATGTTACATTTTAAGGAGCTCTGATCAAAATTCAAACCAAGAAAAATCCTTTTACAGAATACTGAGAAATTCTCTATGGAAGATTAAGCTTTTGATTTTGAATATTAGATAGAGCACATACTCATAAAAATTGTTAATCAACACCAGTTGGGGTGTCAAATATTCTGAAGTTTTGAATTGCTTCACTTTCATGCATACGGGTTGTCTGTATTGGGAAAAGTCTGACATATACATATGTTCCCAAACTGAGAGAATAATTACTTATTGCTTAACTTTCAGCTAATTGATATGAGCTCTGTAGGAAAAAAGGGACATGCTTTTTTTGCGGTTCAAAAGTGCACTTGCCAAAGTGGCAGGTAAATGCCTGACCGAGAATGACCATGTATTTTTAAATCATGCCCTCTAGAGCTGACCAGCCATCAGTATATTCTAGGTGACAGGAACAGATGTGACATATCTGTTGTGACATACTTCTTTACCACCAGTCTGTGGCTTGAGGTGACTCCTGTCCCTCCTCTGATGCTTTCCCCTGCTGCAGGACAGCACAACGATGCACGGATGAACCTTGCCATTGCTCTCACTGCTGCCAGGTATGGGGCTGCCACGGCTAATTACATGGAGGTCATGAGCTTGCTGAAGAAGACAGATCCCGAAACAGGGAAAGAGCGTGTGAGCGGCGCACGGTGCAAGGATGTACTCACAGGTACGCCAAGACTCTGGCAGGGGTATTTTTTAGCATCTTGCCTTGCCTATGTAATGACTGAATTATAATTTTTCTGTCACTTCTCTTTTATTTAAGCCAGATTTCAGAGTCATCTTAATTACATTCTTTATTGTCAACAATGACTGGTTTAACATGAAAATTTTCCCTTGTGGGACTTGCCAATTTTCCCCTTTGTATTAAATACTACTACTAATAATGATAATAATAAGAAATGCCCACAAAATTCCCACAGATATGAATGCATTTCGTTTTCTTTACAGAAACATGTTATTAATAAAATGAAATAAATGTGCCAAGTTTCAAAGTATCATTTAGACAACGCAGGCAGTGCATTTACATGTCGTTAAAGTCAATCACCTTAATTTTGGTTAGATTTTCATTCTTGTCCCGGTTTTATGGCCATGTAGGCAGTTTCAAAACTACATTGTTTCCTTGAAGAAAACCAACACTGTGAAATGTATTGTGTCATGGCAACATTGTTTATACATTTGAATTTTATGAAGATGACAGCTTATTTACTCATCTCACTTTCTCCATATTTGGCACTTTGATGCTAGGAATTTTGCAAAATAACTGAGAGCTGAAATGAGAAAGTAGCATGCTTCCCCCCACACCACTTTTCAATTTGGACTTATTTTTGGCAATTTTACTCAGATGGGAGCCTTTTGTGTGGCTTTAAATAACTCTGGCTGCTCATGTCTCTTAGTGTGGTATACAATATACTTCACCATAGTTTAAGTTAATAGATGAATGAATAATCCAAAGCATCAGTGAGCAGAGAAACAAATGGGGTGTGTGACTGATGCTACTTTCTTTCACAGGGCAGGAATTTGATGTGAGAGCCAAATGTGTTATCAATGCCACGGGACCTTTCACAGACACTGTGCGCAAAATGGATGATAAGTGCGCCACAGCTATCTGCCAGCCGAGTGCTGGTGTCCACATTGTGATGCCTGGTTATTACAGGTAACTGTCTTCCAACTCGGTGATCCTCACCAAAGAATGAGGACCACAGAAATTATCTGTATTTATTCTTTTAGCACACCTTACTTAATAGTAGATGAGGAGAAATATGTCTAATCACTATGTTGTACACCTAAAACTAATAGAATATTGTATGTCAACTGTTATTAAAAAACAGACAAACAAAAATGAGGAGAAATAAGTAAAGGAACTCATCCAAGACACAAAAACAAACCAGACTTGGGAATGTTTTAGCTTTTATGGCAATACTCCTTTCTAGAAGTTAATGATTTGGAATCCATTTTTGTACTTTCTTCAGTATACGCACCTTGAGAGATTAAGCCTTAGTATTTGTAGATTTTCATTAAAACATTAAAAGTCAATTTGGTAAAAATTTTCATAAAGGACATTTTAATTAAAAAAATTAAAAAGTTAATTTTATAAAACACCCAAATTTGCTTATGAAGAAGCTGAAAGTAAGGACCACTCAAGTATTGTTATATTTATAAATTATGAAATACCCTTTGAAAATATTGTAGTAAATAAAAATCAGGTATAATTTCTAATCAAGATATTAACAAAGATAATCAGAAATCGAACAATAGGGATAGAGATAAAATAAAAATATCTATTAATGGAAAATAGTTAAAGTTGGGTGAAGGGCACATTAAACTATTCTATTTTTGTAGATGTTAAAAAATTATGAAAGGAACATTTATATGGTCCTAGCTAAGAAATTAACAATGGTTACTCCTAAACTACATCAGTGGAAAAAATTCATATGACAATGTTAAGAGTATGTCACATGTATACGATTTTTATTTTCATGTGTAGTAAATCTAGCAGGCGAACTAGTTATTCTATATGAAATAGTGACTTATGCTCAAGGTATTTATTATGATATTATTTGTAGCTGAGAAATATTAGAAACCACTTCATACCCTAACCTTAGGAAAATAGTTAAGTAAATTATGTGTATCTGAACAAGGGAATATTACATAGTCATTAAAAATCATAAATAATTTTAATCTCCTAGGAAAATGCTAATGATCCAGACTTTCTAAACAATGTCAGTTTAGAATGAAGGACACAAGATTATATGTGCAATATAATCTAGAAATTATAAAAGTATATAAAGACTAAAAAATATGTTAAATACTAATGGTGATTTTCTGTAGGTAATATGATTATGAGTTAAAGGTGATAATTTCTAGGTAATGTGTTTAGAATGAGAGTTATCACTGCTGTTTTTTCATAAAGGACAAATAAATTAATATTTGATAAAATAGATGTATGAATCTATGATATTTTGTTTAATATCTGCATTCTCCTGGAACACTGTCCTGCTATGTAATGGATGCTGCTGCTTTAGTATCAGTGTTTCAGTAACTAAATATTCCTGAAGAAAGCCCAAGATACACCTCATTTGTATCAAATACACTTCTGCCAAGAAAAATATTAAAGATAATTTTTTATCCAACAACTTCTAAAATTTATTTCTCATTTTCTAAATGTCTATATTATTGGTTGATAGGTGTTAGTATTTTTACTTAGGACTGGAGAAACCAGGATGCTTCCACTCTTAATAATAAAAATTTATGCAGTGATACTTAATAGAGTTTTAAAAACTGCTAGCCAGAAGTTTAGTTCAAATGAAAAGGAAAGATGTAAATATATGTAAATGTTATAAATGTTTCTTGTATACAAAGAAATTTTCAACAATAATTCCAGACGTAATTGTATACGTTTATTTTGTTTTGGATTAAAAATATGCAAGGCCAGCTAGTTTAAAAGTTTTTTGGAGAGGTTTATTTTTTTAATATCTCTTAGAGTATAGATCTAATACCTATAGACATACACATCATCATAATCCTTATATTTGTTTAGATCTCACTAGAATTAACATAATTTCTCATGTGTTTTCTTCACTACTTTCACATGACTTCAGAGGACATTTATTCCCTATGTTAATTTTGCCACTTAATAATGACATCATTTGGGACTAGCCACTGTATTCTCTGAACCTCAGTTTGCCCTTCATTAAAATGAGAAGACATTCTGCTCTTTCAGGGTGCACAGAGGAGACAGTATGAGTGAGTTTTAAGGCGATACTTTGGTGTCAAGTTTCCTGGTGTCAAGTTTTGTTGATCGGTTTACTTCTTGCTAACTGTGTGACCTTGGCAAGCTGCTTCTTTCAGCTTCTGGTTCCTTGTCGTATGATAGTACTTAATGTGTATACATTTTGACAATGATCCTTTGATTATTTTTTATCTATTTTGTTGACCGCTATATCCCTAGCTCCTGATATAGTATCTAGCACATAATAGTGACTGGTAAATACTTTTTGAATGAATTCTACTCATTGTTTTTTGTGTTAACTTGCCCAAATTGAGATTGTTTTTTTAAAAAAATTAAAATGTTATTATAACACCGAGGGAATTGTTAAGCATAGAGAAGTTCAAACAGGAAAATAAAATGATTCTTTGTTTTACTAGTTTTACTGCTCAGAGAACTGTGCAAAAAATAAAAGTAATCACTATAGAAAAATAGAAAGATACAAAATGAAAAGGGAAAGCAATACTCCTTTGCTTTCTTCCTCATGCCCCTCACCTTATCACCCCACTTCTCAGGTAATCGGCAACACTTCCTTCTGATTCCTTTAAAATTTTTACTTGAAAGAGGTCATGCTACATATATTGTTCTGTACTATGATTTATAATATGCTAATTACAGAGTAAATAGATGTTTCTTAAGAAATATAAATATATGTCACCTGGATGTAATATTTTCAAAATAGAATGCCTTTCTTTATCGTAAAAATTTAGCATTAATTTTGGGTCCCCTACCCATCAATTATGAAAGTGTTAGTCAGAGGTGGGTCTGTCTCAGTCTAAGATGCAGTGATTGATCTCATCCTACTTTGGAAGAAATGAATATCCCCATGTTTAGCACTTTGAACTATATAACCACTACCCAGCCTGCAGGAACCTTTAAGGAGTGGTCTGGAGCGCAGTTCCTGTTCCAGCTCTGTTGCAGATGAGACCCATGGTTTGAGATTGCAGCTTGGATTAAGGGGTTATTTCCTCTTTTATCATGGACCTGGAGCAGCTGTAACTCTAGCATCCCAGAGTATAGTTTTGCTCTCCATATCAATTCATTCTCTTGGATGGGGTCAGGAGTTCTGAGACTGAAACGGTTCTCTAGGTTCATCAGTCTGTCGCACTCAGCAATTATAACTCGAGGGTTCGACTAGGTGCTCGGGATGAGTTAGACTTTCTGGGGCTGCTCTATAAACTACCTGATAATTACTTAAGACCTAACCTTTCAATTAGAACCTACTCAGTTTGGAGATGCAGTGAGTTCACTTGCAACTGATCTATTGAGTGTAGGCTGCTAAATGAAGAGGGAGGACCATGTGTGCAGTATGTCATGTTGGGCTGTTTTCAGAGTACTTTTATGGCATTTATTAAGCTTGTTATGACCCTCAGATTCCACCTGTGGAATTCTCTTGTGCTATGGTAACAGCTTTCTTTTTTGGGGGGTTGGTGGGGAGTATTTTAATTTCAGAAAATTCAACACACAAATCATTTATGTTTAAAGACACTTTTGTTTATTTAAGAATAAATCGAATTTTCATTACAGTTGTGGTTATTTCTTACAAAAGCAGCAACAATACAACAAATGACTGAAATACATGGAAATAATCATCTCCTTCTTCTAGCCTACAGATGCTTTTTATCATTGACAAGAGGTCAATATTTTTTCTGTATGTGTGTGCATACTGTTAGCTCTAACACTGATTGCTAAGTAGTTAACAATACATTGATTTCAGTTTAAATAAAGGTACTTCAGCAAGGCAGTGGTCTGCATGAGAAAACTGTTCATTACATTTAATCCTAGACATACACATTAATTAGCAGCAAGCTTTTGCTCCTGATTTCAAGTGAATCATACATATTGAAAATGATCTATGCCTCACTGTATTGTATATACCATTACCATAGTTGATATTCATTTTCAAACTTCACTGTGACCTTGCAGAATTAATCCTTCATCTAAAAAATAAATAAATAAATAATTCTTTTCCCGAGAGAGAGTGTGAATTAGGTAATTCAGAACTGATGAAAGGTATTTCCAAGTGGATTCTTAAATTTTTATACCTTACATTAATAGCTTTGTCTTCCCTCTGTGCTTGTTAATTTTACGTTTGACACATATGTCTTCACTTAAGCAGTTGATTCTCTACAGGTTCCAGTTACATGTATTGGTAACCATCACCTGCACCCTTTAAATTGTTTTTATTGCATTGAAAGGTTTTAAAGGATTTAGTAGTTGTGCTTTTCTAACAACATTTCATGTCTAGGATCCTGACTATTATATTGTAATGCTAAAATTGATCAGGTTTATTGAGTTATTTGGGCATATCATGTGATATCTGGTCCATAAAATGATTATATATAAAACATATAATTTTTTTCTTAAATGTTAGAATATGGAATTTCTCTTTTTGTTTCAATATAGTACTATTTATCTAATTGAAAACTTGAACTCTGAATGAATTCATTTCTAATTTCAAAGTGACCGATTTAATCTAAGGACATATTAACCCAGGTTCGAATTAAGTGCTTATGAAACACATAATTAACTAGTTTCTTTTAAGATTTTTAGAAAGTCTTATGACAAAGGAAAAAAATATATAGTCATGCAGACTGAAAATATTACTATAGTTTTCAATATATAAAAATGAAAGTAAAAGTCATTTCAAGTAATCCTGAGTGAAGATGAAAGCTGAAGGTTTAAATAATTGACATATTTCTGTGGTGCTTTTTGCCTATGCTAAATAGAACTGTGGCATACTTCTCCTGAGTCTTTCCTGGGTAGGCTGTAGACAGTGATTCCTCTCTACAAAGTCAGTGTAGACATGGCAGGCATATCCTGGGGCTGATGAGTTTGCAAGGAAAGACTAGTACTACTTGTGGTTTAAATAAAGAAGATGCATTAACTAAACTGACTGTAGATTTCTTTTTCATAAAAAAATATATTTTCGATTTGCTTTTAAATAGTTGTTAGTCTCTCATCCTTACACATTGAATCAGTGTGGGTTAAAAAAACTTTTTTTTAAGGGAATGATAAACAAAAAGTTGACTGTATGGCCTTTTAAGTTTGTGGGTGTAAGAGGGATTTCTTGAAATTTATCAAATCAAATAAAATGGTTTTCTATTGTAGAAATTTGATTAACAGAAACTGAAAATACCTTACAATAAACTTTAACCCAAGTTTGTTTTGAGAATTAAAATTGAAACAGTCATCTGAAGATTTGTAATATTCTAATTATATATGACACTTTCAGATTTCTCTCACTCCTTAATAACTTCTCCAGATTTCTTTGAATGGTTAACAAATACATTAAAACAAGTTTCTAGTGATTTAATAATAAAATTAGACAGGTTTTGTTAATGTTTATTTTTTTATAGTTGCCTGTTCTTTCAAGTGTGTTTTATAATTTGGTTTTAGAATATTAAGTACGCTTAGTGAAAATTCTTGATTAATATTTTGGAAGATTTTATATAATCTGTCACAAGAGGCATCTGTGAACCTTGATTTAATAGCATAAGATACTAGCATCTTCTGTCTGTTTAAAGATTTTCCTTGCTAAGACATGCCTCTCTTTTGTGACCTTATCCTAGTACAATGTTATTTAGGTAGTAGTAGAAAATTGAGCTCTTTTCTCATGGATGTACTTCTTGAGATTTCTGTAAAATTGAAATAAAGTAAGAAATCTCATATTTGGTGAAGTGGTACAAGTTCATCTAGGCACAAAACAGTAAAGAACTTTTTGATTACATTTTAGTTTCTAGAAAGTTAGACCCTTCACTTTTCTCATATGCTTCTGAGAGATGTGCCAAATGTCAGATGTCCCTGAAAAACACTTTTCATAGACTTAACTTAAAAAAAGGTTGAAGAACTTTCCTTCATTGGCCATTATAAAAGAAATTATAGACATTTATCTCACTGCCATTATCTGATGTGAACGGTCCAGGAGTATAAAAACACAAACAGTTGTAAGCTGAATTTCACTTTCTTAATTAACTTTGCATTTTTGAGTTGGGGAGGGCTGGTTCTGCTATGGAATATTATTATCACACTTGCTCCATTCCTTTTTGCTACCAAAATTGTTTTTTTTTCTTTTAGGAATTTCTAGATTAGGGTAGCAGCAGTAGAAGTAATAGCTCATGCTTTTCTTGTTTAGATGAAAATGGGTGAATAAAATAAACTATAGATTAAGATTAAATGTTTGCCAATTTCAAAAAAAATAAAAAATAAAAAATAATCTCTTTACCTCAGTCCAGAAAGTATGGGACTTCTTGACCCAGCTACCAGTGATGGGCGAGTTATTTTCTTCTTACCCTGGCAAAAAATGACTATAGCCGGTACTACCGACACTCCAACTGATATCACACAGCATCCTATTCCTTCGGAAGAAGATATCAACTTCATTTTGAATGAAGTGCGTAACTACCTGAGTTGTGATGTTGAAGGTAACGTTTTCATTCCTTTAAGTTTGTCTTCTCTCTTTCACATCTCACAAACCATTCTAACTCTCTAGGTAACTACCATGTCTTCAGTCTAACCCACCTTCACACCTGGCTAATTCTTATGTACTAACCACTTCTTCTAGAAGATTTATGAAGACCAAATTATAACAGTGGGAAAAAGTTGCCTTTTTTTTTTTTCTATTTTCTACATCCGCATGAAACTCATACCGTCCTTTTCTGATGATTTCTAATGGCAGTGTTGGAGTGCCATACGTGAGCTCTAAATATATATGCTCTTCAAGAAGAGTATAAAATGTTCACATTGCTGTTTAATCTTTAGAGCTTGGGAAGATCTGATTTACAGATATGGGATGTACATAGCAAATATTTAGATAAATGAGACGATAGAGATATATATTCTAAGAAGCTTAGTGACCTGTTACTAAGTGGAAAGTAGAATGTCAACAACGGATTTAGCTAAGAAGGATAAGTAGGCTTGCTTTAATTGAAAAGACCAAAGTTTACTTCTTTCCGTTGTTTATCTGGGCATACTTTGGTTTAACGTGAATGTCGTAACATTTTCTCTAATGAACACATATAGTGATTTTTTTTTTTAATCCAGGCTAATTTCAGAAGTTTCCAAACATCATCCTTATGTGTTTCCTATCTTGGTTAATAGCCTCATCATCCATCTAATCACCCATTCTATAAATGGTGATCCTTCTCTTTCCAAATCCAGTCCAAATTCTGTTTATACTCACTCCGAAGTATCATGTGAATCCCATTTCACCTTATTGTCCTGGTTCACACCTGTGCCATTTCTCACTTGAACTTTTGCATTGGCTCCCTAACTAGCTTCCATACGTCAGATGTCAGGTTTCTGTTTCCACCCGGCCTGATTTTTTTCTTCAGAACTCACTTTCTAAAACAATTCCGATTATCACTTCCCTGCACTAAAATGTCCCTTGGATGTCTCCCCACTAAATTTTGGAACAGTTCTAAACTATCTTGCATGAGATCTTAGGTTTTTCACAACTTGTCTTTTTAGGTTTACATTCGACTATCTTTTGGCAGTCTATGGTCGAATCATGTTGTATTACTATTTCCATATCAGGTCATGTACTTTTAAACCTCCTGCCCTGTTCAGATTGAAGCCTTGCTTTGGGATACCCTTTCCCCCAACTTTTCATCTTGGCAAAGTATTATTTATACTTCAGAAACCACGTATCGTTTGTACTCCCATAGAAGGTTGGTCTAGTATATCACATATTATAGGTCATAGTCTAAGATATATTTTTCACTTGGAGTTCTTTGAGGGTAAAGATTCTTTATTCAGCTACAAAGCTTGTTATCTATCTAGTATGCCACTCATGATTGTTTTGAATTAAAATGAATGAGCAATAGGTGCTTTTAGGATTTTTTGATGCTGATGGCAGTTTGATAATCTTTCTATATTAAGGTAGAAAGTTTAAGATTTTTGAAAAAGTCTGTTTATATCAGGAATATTCTATAATGTTAGCTTCAGTGGAGGATATGCAAAGACTTAATATTCATCTTGATGTAACTCACTGCAATAATGATGAGAAATCTAACTGCTTATATGTGCTGTGCGGGAAACAGATATGGTTCCAAAAGGCCTCCATGCCCGTATCATAGGTGGGGATTTCCACCAGCGAAATGAGCTTTGGGCTGTAACAAAGACTGGATGTTGTACCCTTCTCTTTTATTTTGCCTATAAATAGGTGGAAGACTTGCAATACCTAGTGGGACTTGGTTGGTCCATAAAGCTTGTTTCAGTTAACGTACCTTTTGGTAGCCAGGAAATTAGTGAAACTAACAGTTTTTGTGAATTCTGATTTTTGGTAAAAGTGGTTGAAATTAATATTTAAACACTGTAAATCAGGCCTTTCTCCTGGGGACTTTCTCCTGTGGTCTGGGGACTCTTGAGATTGAGTCCTTCAGGTAGCAAATATCCAGGTTAAAAGCAGATATGACAGCTCTTTCATATACTTCATTTATTTTCTTGTACACTCCATCTATCACACCATTCCTGCTTCTAAACTTATCCTTTTAAACAATTAATGATTATGTACAGTTGCTTTTTATTCTTATTTCTTATTGACTGAAAGCTTCAGATTTGAGGAATTACCTTAAATCTTCATAGAGTGTCAGCTGAAGGATGTTTATATCTTAAAGTGAAAACATTTGAATTTGTATTTTTTTCAAGGAATTTTGGTGAAGCCCAATATTCTCTTCTATACTGATGAATTGTGAGAGAAAATTCAGCTTTGAGCACCATTTAGTTATTTGTTGACATGCTGTCACTATACATATTTTAGTCTTTCTATTTATCTACAATGGGTAACACATGCTTTGTTTTTTTAAAAGTCTACCATTATTGAGTGTTTATAATTCTAGACACTCTGGTAAGCATAATTACTGTTTTATCTCTTTGATTCCTCATAACAATCTGATGAGATATATATTGTAATTCTCACTTTACAGATGAAGAAACTGAGTCCTAGCAGCCTTAAGTTTCTTGCCAATAGTCATGTTGGAGCCATGATGTGAGTACAAGTCAGACTGGCTCCAATACTCGTGCTTCTGAATACTGTACAGTACTCTGATTGGTAGTTTTGAGTTTCATAATGCGATATTATAGTCACTAAGGAGTGGATTAACTCTTTCAGTTCATTTATGGAAGCTGCTAGACACCTTCAGAATGATAGTGACCTTTGCTCTCCATTGGCCTTATTTGAATTTGTATGTTAAACTAGAGGAGGTTTTATGTTTCCTAACTAAACTCTTGGGCCAGTCTTTCCTACAGATTTAAAAAATAAAAAGTTTGATTTAGATCCCAGAGCAATAGTTTGCATTACCAGGGCTAATAATCATTTTTAAATGATTTATTAAATGGATGAATAATAAAATTCTGACAACAGTTTCTAAGCCTCCCCAAATGGCTATATCTTTAAGAAAGAAAAAAAGCGTCAAATCTTAACACTCCACGCTGTTCACAGCAGCTGCCACACTTCTGCAAAATGCGTCGGAACAATTCTGAAAAGCATTTTGCTTGTTGGGAATAAGACCATGTCTTCTTTTACAATTTAGAAAGCTTTCCATTCTCAGGCTGAATTTTCTAGATTACTTGTTTGTTCTTTTCTGAAATGGGTAATTGATAGTTGTGCGGTACATATCGAGTTAGGAAGAAAAATGATCTTTTGAAAAATGTATCATTAAGTCTGCTGTGTAGAGGTTAATCAGAAGAACGCAGTGGCAAAACTAAGCTATGACTTAAAGGGATTGAGAGAGACAGAAGATTTGCCGAGTGCTTTATCCATGTAGTTTTTCTGGAGTGCTTCTTTAGGCAGCTTCTTTGGTTGTACACAGGTTTTCACATATGCAATTAGTACTGTTTATAGATTGCCTGCTATTCAATTAACAACTGAGCTGGCCATATCAACTCACTGCAGACCTGCCTTTTCACTGCCAGAGATTGTACTGGGTTATCAACTTACACAGGCTTGGATGTCTTCCAGCTGTTTAATTATAGTGTCACACGCTTTGCTTTTTCTAGTTTCATTAGTTTATAAATGTAATATGGTATCTTATTTCTGTGATTAACACTTCATTTCAGCAGGTTAAACATGCTGGTAGAGAAGTATTGATTTCTTGACACTATTTCCCCTGTGTTCATTTAGATATTTTCACATGCTTTTTATTGATTTTTCAAAAGTGGCAAACATGAGAAAGAACACCCCAAAACGTATGGTTAAATAACTGATGTGAAACAAAACCACACATTTAGCTCTTAATTGTCACTTCCTGTGGGCTTCATTTTCTATTAATTTTTAAAATAAACACGTGTCTTGCCAAGTTTTTAAAAGCAAAAATATTAATTATAATTTGAAAAAATCACATAGCACTTAGTCTTTCAACCAGCTGTGAAAAATGTTTATTCAACTTTACTATTTATATTTTACTCTTTATGTATTATGTATACTAAAACTTGAATGAGTTATTTATCAGAGTTGTAATAAAAATACTTCTTAAACATGATGGTAGAAGGACAATTTTATTTTCTCACTGTCCTTTAGAAAATATTGCCAAGGACTTTTGTACCTTCTGAGGGTACTCGTGGGTTTTTTAACATCTAGGCAATTGGCATTTAAAAAATCAACTGGGTGCCATCTGGGCGAGCCACTCTAAAAAATGGTGTTTAATGAGGATTTTCTCAACTTTAATAGTAGAGTTGTTCGCTGTCATCTTGTTTTGTTTAAAGTGTTCATTTATTTTGAAAGGAAATACATAATTGTTTAAATATATAGTCATTGGAAATCTGATATAAATCCTAGCATATTGGCATCATAGCCCAAATATTCTTGCTTTTGATTTGGTAATGTCACTTGTTTGACATAAAAAGTTCATTGAATGTTTTGATATGCCACTTCATATTTATTGATCTCTATATATGATCACTATACATATTATACATTGATATAGAATATAAAGTCCGGAGAAAATTAGAATTGACATTGCTGACGACTTTCAACACGGTGAGGAAGATGAAACAGTAATGAAGTCTTGTTTAGCAATTTTGGCAGTATGAGAACCAGAAAAATCAAGATGAATCTTTGAGCTCTGAAGAATAAAAGACTTGAGTTGAGTTATTTGTTTCACAGATTATTCCATGGAGAGTTAAAGTGGGTGACGTTTACTACCTACTCTTGGCTACAGCTAAATGATAGGACTAATATCTGGGTAAGAACTTGAGGTTAGGAGTACTAAATTGAGTAAAAATATTTTTCATGTCCTTTAACTTGTTACATTAGTAGGAAAGAATACTTCAAAATGGTAAATATGGAACATGTTATGACAGTAAAGTATTGGGGGGAAAAGTGTGCTATCTCAGCAAGTTTATTCACATGAGCAAAGCAGTACAATCAAATTTCACCAAAGAGATACTCCATTAGAGATGTGGGTGAGGCGACCATGGTGGCAGTAACCAGGTTGTTGATCTACCAGGGTAGTCCTGAGATCTACTACTTGAGGGCTTTTACTCTAGATGTGTATACAATATCATAGCCACGTGTGGCTATTTAAATTTGAGTCAGTTGAGATTAAATAAAATTTGAAATTCAGTTCATTACGAACTACATTTCAAATGCTTATAGCTGCGTGCTGTTAAGTGACTAGTGAATTGGACAGTGTAGATATAGGACATTTCTCTCACTACAGAAAAGTCAATGGAACAGGGTTGCTCTACAGAATCTGGAAAGATTTATATATAATTTTAGAGAAGGAAATACTCAAATTAATAGAGTCATTGAATTTGTATTTTTTGTCATATAACATAAAGAAGTGTGTTATCTTGTAAAAGAGGAACTCTGGATATAAGAAATCTCAAGAAGTGATTAATTTTAGTGACTCAGCAGTAAAGGCTCATGGCCCTTATTTCTCTTCACTCTACCACCCACCAAGTTGTGCTCTCTTCAGCAGCACATATCCCACCCTCCAAGATGGCTTGATACTAGGGCTGTTTTCTTCATGGTTATAATATGGCTGCAGCAGTTCCATATTATAAAAGATTCTCTAGTAAAAGATTCTCTATGCTATAGGTCAACTGAGTTTCTTTCTTCAAACAACTTTAATTAGGGTTTGTTTAACAGTGTACAAGATTTCCACTGTGGGTGAATAGGTGATAAGGAGAGAAACTTGTTAGTTCCGTTACTTGCTGTCTTATACAAGAGGTTAGAATTCATGTTTCATGTGTTTAGCTATGCTCTGCTTCATGGATACAGATTATACCTATGGCCCTGACTGGTCATTTCTTAATTTCGGTGGAGAAGAGGTACAAGTACTTTATTCTTCAGCAGCGAATAGCATTTTGAAGAATCCATAAAAATCATTAAATCTCAAGGTTGAGAGAAAACTGGTAGAAAGATAACCTGATCCAACCACCTTCTGGTCTAATATATAAAAATCTTGCAGGCCATAAAGACTGATTTATATTTTAAATAAATTTAATTATACTTAAATGTATTTTTTAAAATAAATTTAATCCTCAAATTTATCTGACATAATTCTTATACTAAAGCTAAATGCTAGTATATCAAGTGAAAGAAATGAAAGTTCCTAACACATTATAGACTCTTGCTAGTGTTTTCTTTTTTTTGAGTGTTAATTTCAAGAGTAAAGATTACAAATAGTATCCATATACCAAATATTTAATGTTCATCTATGAATGAAAAACTCGAATGTTTTAGTTTATTCTTTTTGTTGTAGACAACAAAATTTTATCGATGTACTTTTCTTCCTGTGATACCAGAAAAGGTGAAGCATTTGCCACAAAGATTATTTGCATATGCTTCAGATTTACTCTAGAAAGTATAATTTTCCATCAAATAATTTTAAGACCAGTCAGAGGGCTTTAAGAGTTGAAACGAAATTCCTGGTCAGTGTGGCAACCTAAAGAATTTCACAGACACACTCTGCAGACTTTGTGGTGATTACAGTGACGTTCGAAGTGGTTGGCTAAGTTTTATTTTTGACTCAGAGGGCGATTTGAACTCTAATGGAAAATAATGGTAATTTCCTAGTTAGCCTTTTTTTTTTTTTTAAGATTAAAACATTGCATAATTTCAGTTGAGATTTTACAAGACTTTTGTGGAGACCTGTGAAGCAAGAATTAACCCCATTCCATGGAAGCCATCAGAATTAAACCTATTTAAAAGAATGCAGAGATCAGAAGGGCAGGTCTAGGACTGGAATTCCAGCATTGAGACTCCCTTGTGGTCTCTAGTTAGGAAGCCTGGACGCCTGAGGCTTTGCTTATGAGTTTGTTATGTTTCTTCTTCCTTTTTTTCAGATACAGTGTTTGGATATGGGTTTGATTAAACATCCCAAAGAGGTATATGAGTACCTCTTCTTTCAGATTATAATCATGTGAGACCCTTAAGGAGATATAAATATGCCAGATTTACCTTAGTTGAATTTATCTTTGCCAGAAATCTACTTTTCATCGAGAAATTGTCTGTCATCCAATGTAACCTGTTTTTCGAATCGTTTTCCTGTATTTGGTTAGGTACATGGTGTGTGTGTGTGTGTGTGTGCGTGTGTTATGTGTGTGTGTGTGTGTGTGTACAATTCCAATTATTTCAAGGAGTTTGACTCTTTACACAGAATATACTTGATATATATCTAAATATTTTTCAGGGGCTACTATATATAAATATATAGGAGGTTCACTGTACAAAGGCACATGACCATGGGGTTAAGTGGGATCTGAAATCCGGACTGCACTCTGCTCACAAAACTGTGCCTCCTGAATGAGATAGTTTAATTTAAACTAAGGCATGAGTTTTGTAGGGGCTGTTAGAGGCCCTGATACTTCTGTATTATGTGTAAAATATTTGCTTAATCTTCTGAATCTTGAATTATGTCAAACTTTCTTTTTGTCTTTTTTTTTTTTACAATTGTGCTTAATATACATAATATCAAATTTACCATTTTAACCATTTTTAAATGTACAATTCCATGGCATTAAATGTATTCACATTTTTTGTTTGTGCAGCCATCACCACCATCCATCTCCACAGTGTTTTTATCTTCCCAAACTCTATACTCATTTATATTAACTCCCTTTCCCCACTCCCTGCTGGCGACCACTGTTGTACTTTTTGTCTCTATGAATTTAACTACTCTAGGTATATTGTATAAATGGAATCATACAATAATTGTCCTTTTGTGACTGGTTTATTCCACTTAGCCTATGTCTTCAAGGTTCATACATGCTGTAGCATGTGTCAGAATTTCCTTACTTTTCAAGGCTTAACAATATTCTATTGCATGTACATAACACATTCTGTATATTCATATATCTGTTGGTGGACACTTGGGTTTGTTTCCACATTTTGGCTATTATGAATGATGCTGCTTTAAATATGGGGCAGGAGGGATGTACAAATTTTCCCTGCTTTCAATTAGATACAGACCTAGAAGTGTAATTGCTAGATCATCTGGTAATTCTATACTTAACTTTTTGAGGAACCTGCCACGCATTTATCCATAGTGATTGGGTCATTTTACTTTCCCATCAAAAATGCACAAGGGTATCCTAGTTTCTGTACCTCCTCACCAACGCTTGATTTATTTATTTTTTTATAACAGTCATCGTAATGGGCATGAAGTTGTATCTCATTGTGGTTTTCATTTGTATTTTCCTAACGATTAGTGATATTGAACATATTTTTATATACTTATTGGCCATTTGTATATCTTCTGTGGAGAAATATCTCTTCAAATCCTTTGCTCATTTTTCAGTTGAGTTGTCTTTTTTAGTTGCTGAGTTTCAAGAGTTTGTATATATTCTGGATATTAACTACTTCTCAGATGTATGATATGCAAATATTTCCTCTCATTGCATGGATTGCTTTTTCATTCTTTTGACGATGTTTTTTGATGTACAAAAGTTTTAAATTTGATGAAGTCCATTTATCTATTTTTTCTTTTGTAGCCTGTGATTTTGGTGACATATGCAAGAAGTTTCCAAATCCAATGTCATTGAAGCTTTGCCCTTATATTTTTTTCTAAATGTTTTATAGTTATAGCTCTTATGGATAGGTCTTTGATCTATTTTGAGTTAGTTTTATGGTGTAAGGTAAGGGTCCAGCTTCATTTTTTTTGCATGTGGATATCCAGTTTTTCCATTTTCTTGATGTTTTCAAGACTGTATACAGTCAATTTTTCATCATTATGGATAATGTCTAGGAGTAAGATAGAAAATGACCCCAAATCATGGTTGAAGCAAAATTTCACTCCTCTATTATCCAGAAATGGATTAACTGGTTTACCAAAATAAGTGCAGCAGGACCATATAAGCAATCACCTCCCCAGAGTCTACATCATTAGCCAGCTGTTGAATCGGTGCACATGGTCAGCTCATTGATGTAGGGAGTGGAGAGGAAAAGAGCTAAGCCTTTCCTGAAGCTGATCTGGATAAAGAAGAGTAGATTCCGAAAACTCTGCCCTTAGGTCTTGCCCTGGTCCATGATGGTATACCAGAACCACAACTGGACTACTCTCCTAAGCCATTTTTAGCTCAGTAATAAGTGTTCTACAACTGCTGGCCAATTCTATGGTAAACTTAATCAACTTTTGGTATCGAAGGGATATTTTGGCAGAGATAATACAAAAACTTTCATGGTATCTTGAATTTTCAAAGAACTTCCATGTGCTATAACACAAGTATTATGTACTTCTACTGGAAGGAGACAGTATACTTGTCTTTTTGGCAGTTATAAAGATAATGAGATCAGAAAAGAAAAAAAAAAGGTAGAGTGTGAAAATTGTCAATAGTTGAGAGACAGTACAATCTAATGGGTAAGAATGTGCTGCTTTTTACCATTTATAGGATGTTTGTTTTGTGCAAGTTGATTAAATTTTTCCAACCTTTTTTTCTCATCGGTACTGTGAGAATAATAATAACCAATGCTATGGGGCTTTGTGAGATTAAATGAGATAAAATGTGTATACCGTGTGCTTTGACAAGGTTAGGCCTGCATTAAATGCTCAAGTAAAGATCTTTGTCTTCCCTGAGAAGAAATAGCAAGATATATTCTAGGAGAAAACATAATAAGACATAAGTCTATTGGTTGTTTTTGTTTTGTTCCTGCCTATTTTGTTGTTGTTCTTTTTAACTGCTTTAGATTGTCCCAGCTGAGAGTTGCTAACATTTATTTCTTTTGTTTCCTTTTTGGTACTAGTATCAGTGATTTTCAAGATTTCTGCACCCCACCACTAGTGGAGATTATCTTTGTAACAAAATAATTTTTGGAGTGTTTTATATACTTATCCACTCACTTCTTATATGTAAGGGCTTTCTCTCTCTTTTAAAGTGCATGTTCATGTGTTCTTTTTACCGAACTCTTTCCTGCTTATTAACTATCATAGTTTTGTTGAGATGTCTCTTAGTAATCCTCTTAACTCTTGGCATTGATCCTTCCCAGTGAGAAGAGGGGATGTCCTGGCAGCATGGAGTGGTATTCGTCCCCTTGTTACAGATCCCAAATCTGCAGATACTCAGTCCATCTCCCGAAATCATGTTGTGGATATCAGTGAGAGCGGCCTTATTACTATAGCAGGTATCGGGCATATTGCTTTGCTATTTGAATGTACTTTAGATAGGACCTTGAGTTCAGTGGTCACACTGGAATCTCTTTTAACACTAATCAACAGTGATTTTTTTTTTTTAGGATTCCAAGTAAAATCTTACACATTGCTTTGCCATATTTGTTATAAATGACAGGTGAATTTTGTTATTCATAAATTGATAAATGTAATTACAAGAAAAATAAAGGGTGGCAACCTGATGAGTTATTTAGCAACTTCTTTGTAGGTGGAAAGTGGACAACCTATCGCTCTATGGCAGAAGACACGATAGATGCTGCTATCAAGTCTCATAATTTGAAAGCAGGACCAAGTAGAACGGTTGGGCTTTTCCTTCAAGGGGGCAAAGATTGGAGCCCCACACTCTACATTAGGCTTGTACAGGATTATGGACTTGAAAGTGAGGTGGGTGTGCATAGCCATGTCATCTCATCCTTTACCTAAATTCACTATTACCAGTAACACAATCAGTGACCATGTGGCCTCCCTGATTTAGAATTTCCTTTTGCTGAGTTCATTTCTGTCTGCATACCATGAAAGTGAACTGATGGAGAAAAGAAAAAAAGGTCTTATCTGCTTTCATGACCTAAAAAAAACAATGCACTTCGTAGTTTCTGTTTTAAAATCTGGGGTTTGTCTGGTTTCTTCCTAGCAGACAGGGCATCTCAAATTCTTTCTATCATGAACATCAGGAAGGCTGTTCTTCAGAAGTGATGTTGGGAGCAGAATGAAGCTGAAGCTTCATCAGTCACTGATACAATGATACATGTGTAGTAGAGTTAGTGCTGGCCTAAGCATTCGAAGCCCAAGTGGTTTCCTCCCACAAAATCAAAATCTAATACTCTCCCAGAACTATTAGTTAAGGCTGTAAAAAACTGACAAGATAAGCACATCTACTCTTTGCTTTGTACCTAGAAGCTATTGATATTCAAAGTGCCTACCTAATGCAGTTTTATTTCCTTAGGTGGCACAGCATCTTGCCGCCACCTATGGTGACAAGGCTTTTGAGGTGGCCAAAATGGCAAGTGTGACTGGAAAAAGGTGGCCCATTGTTGGAGTGCGTCTTGTGTCAGAATTTCCATACATTGAAGCAGAGGTATGTGAACAGCCATGTGGGGATTTCCCTTCTGCATGGGGTATCATTCATCTGTGTTTTTTTTTTTTTTCATCTTCCTTAAAAATTATATTATAGTTAAGTTTTAATGCACATATGTCAACTAAAACCTGGAGTAAAGGTTCAGTACAGAGCCTTTCATTTACAAATTTCTATTTTAATTCTAAAGTGATATTGATAATGGTAACAATAATAAGAGAAAATAGAAAACAGAACTATCCCAAGCCTTGTTAATTCTCGTCGTTTGCCCTCTTGTGAACTTGCAGCTCCTGTGTCACTCATGTGCTGCCCCGTGATGTAACTTGATTTGACACTTAACTTCCCATAGATTTAAGCTTTATTTCTTAAGATTTCAGCTTTATTTCTTATTAAGATTTCATATTTTATGAAACCAGAGACCATGCTTTATATTTATTTATAATTCACTGTACCTTAAAACATGGGTGTCCGATAAGCATTTGTCGATTGAAGGCTGGGCTTCTGTTATATGGTTACTATGAGACAGAAATCTTTGGACAGCCTAAAGGGATGAGACCATAGCTTTATACTACTTGTTCTTCACCTACCCAGCTGTGTAAATTAACATCCATATTGTCTATAAGCAAGGAGGTACGTAATTACTGTGAATGGTAAATGAGAAGTGACACAGTTTGCATGTTTGTGCCAGGTTTCTGTTATGATGTCTCTATTTGTCTCTTGCCTGCTACAGAACCAGAGTTTATAAAAAAAAAACAAAAACAAAACTAACAAGCACGAATTATTATTTTTTAGGTGAAACTATTTCCTTTCTTTTTAAAAAAGACCTAAACTAATAACTTCACTTTAATTCAAACTCAGGTAAAATATGGGATTAAGGAGTATGCCTGCACTGCGGTGGATATGATTTCTCGTCGCACTCGCCTGGCCTTTCTAAATGTCCAGGCAGCAGAGGAAGCCCTACCTAGGATTGTTGAACTGATGGGCAGAGAACTGAATTGGGATGATAATAAAAAAGAGGTAATATAGAAAAGTCTTTAAAACCACAGTTCCCATTATACACTTGTAATGTTTGATCTGTTAGTAAATGCTTGTATAATTTTTGTGGTGACTTTAGATTTCTTGCCAACTTCTGTGTATGTGTGTTTAATATTGCTAGGTATTAGGAAACTGGAAAATATTCTTGTACCAAAATTTGTTGGTTCTTTCTGGAAAATCCCCTATAGAAAAATGCTCTCAAATTTGTGGTCATAATTCCTAAAAAAGTATGATAATAATGATCGCGGGTAGAACTTTTTCTGGTTTTCATTGAAAGCACTCTTAGAATGTATTCTACAGTGAAATTCACACTCTACAAATTTGCTCTTAGGAAATAGTGGTTTTATTCTTGACCACCAAATGCGTATTCATATATGTCATTTGAAATTTTATATTTATATCCAAATTAAAGAAAGAAAGCCAATGGTGCTTAGATGCCCACATATACAGCCCTTGGCTTGTTGTAATAAACAGAAGGTATTCATGATTTTTATTTAAACTGAACTCTTATGCAGAGTCAGTTTCATATATTTATTCAAAAAATATTTTCTGTACTCATTGGTTTAATTCTTGTCCTGCTAGTCTTTCTTGAACCCATAAGCTCTTTTGCTGCCACTTTGTTGTAATAGCTCTGGTCATGCTCACCAATAACTCCCACCACATTGCTCAATGTACTTGTCATATCTTGGTCCTCATTCTATTCAACTAATTGGTGGCATTGACTCACTTGATTCCTCCCTCCTTCTTGATCTACTTTCTGAAACACCACCTGTCTTAGTCTACTCAGGCTGCTGTAATTGAATACCACTGGGTGACTTCAACAACAGACATTTCTTTCTTTCAATTCTGGAAGCTAGAAATTTGAGATCAGGGTGGCAGCTTGGTTGGGTTCTGGTGAGAACACTCTTCCTGGCTTTCAGACTGCTGCCTTCTTGCTGTGTCCTCACATGGCAGAAAGAGAGGGAAAGAGAGAGGAAACCCCACCTTCAAGACTCATCTAAACCTAATTATCTCCCTAAAGCCCCATCTCTGAGTACTATCACATTGGAGGTTGGGGCTCCAGCATATGAATTTTGGTGGGGACAGTTCAGTCCATGGCACCATCTCTCTCAGATCTCCTCCTACCTTCCCCCAAACTACTCCTGCTACTACTACCAACATCACCATGTCATAAATAACTATTCTACCTTTTGGTTGCTTAGGCCTCTGAATCTTTGTATCATACCTGATCTAAATCCACATCAAACCATATCATATTTATCTTCAAATGATGACTTGAATTCAACCCTTACTAAAAACATTTTACTGCTGTCACTCTGATTCAGGCTACCAGCATTTTTACATGGGTTATTATAATAGCTTCCCTCCACTAAACCAGGATCCCTGCTTTAATAGCTTCAGTGATTCTATTAAAATATACGCCAGATCGTTGGATATGTCAGTCTGAAGTTCAGAAGGGAGGTCAGAACTGGGGGGATACATTTGAGCTGGTATTTAAACCATCAGACTCGATGAGATCATCTAGGGAGGTATGTAGATAACAGCCAGTGATCCCAAGAATGAGTCCCAAGCAATCCAGAGTTTAGAAGCTGGAGAGAAAATGAAAAATTCAAGAGAAAGGGAAAATAATAGATAGTGAAGTTGAAGAAGGTGTGAGAAGACCCAAGAAAGAGTTGTGACCCAAAAAGAAAGGAAGAAAGTATTTCAAGAAGAGGAAAGTAATCTACTGTATCAAATGCTGCTGATAGGTTTAGTAAGGTGAGGACTGATCATTAACAATTCCTTTGCTAAAACCCTCTCTTACTCAGAGTAAAGTCAAAGTCATTACAGAGTGGCTCACCAGGCCTTCATGGTCTGGCCACCATCTTTCTGATCTACCTGTCTTTCTTTCCATTCATTCACTCCCCTCCAACCCACAGGTCGAATTACTTTTCCTTCTTCAAGCCATGCTGATTTTTCTGCCTAGAATGTTCTTTCCTAGATATCCTCACGGCTTACTCCCTCATTTCCTACTGGTCTCTACTCCAGAGAGGCCTTCCTTATCATGGTTAAATAAAAGGCCCCTTCCCCTATCTGAATGGCATTTTCACCCCTTTCCCTACTTTATTTTTCTCTTTAGCACCTATCCCATTTGACACACCATGTATTTACTTGTTTATTTGTTGTCTTCCTCTTCAGGAAATAAGCTTCCCAAAGGAGAAGGCATCATCTGTTTTGTTTCTGTACCTCAGTGCCCAGCTTATATAGTAGGCCCTAAACAAATATCTGTTGAATGGGCGAATGAACATTATTGAGCATCTGTGTCATAAGTGTAAAGAAGGGTTGGGCATATGTTCTGTCCTTAAAGTGTTTTCATTCTGGTGTATATTCCCAAGGATGGTTACTTATCAGAGTCACCTGGGAAATGTAGGGGAAAGGGCAGATTTTGAAGATAGACTTTATCAGAGTTAGAGTCTTCAGGGGTGAAACCATAGCATTACATTTTTTAAATTCCCTGATAATTTTAATGCAATGTATGTAGAATATTGCTGGTAGAATTCACTGATTGAAAAATGCTCCCTAACCTTGACCACACCTCTGTCAGATATAACCTTTACCCTCATTTTATAGTTGAGGAAATTGGCTCAGGGACTAAGTCCCAGTCACAGTTCATACAACTAGTAAACTGTCCCACTGGGATTGAAACCATGTTTTCTGATCCTAGAGCATATGCTTTTCCCACCCTGTCCTGTTGCCTCTGCACTGACAGGACTGGTTTATAGCTCTTCAAGTTTTCAGTTTGGGTTTGCTCAACTAAAGCTATATACAGAGGCAAAACGGAAAGAAACCCACTTCTATGCTACTGCCAATCATTTTTACCATATAGAAGGATTGAGGATAATGTGTTCCTGTAAAAATTATGGTTGGAATGATTTGAATATGCAGGAAGATATTTTGTGCCAGGAATTCAGGCTGTAGGAGGTAGGAAAGAAGAAGAAAATTCTGTAAACTGGTTGTGTTCAGCCCTCCTGAGGAAACTAGATTTAACTTCAGTTCAGATTTTATGAGCAGATTTATGTACTCAGAAATATTCTCCCATCCCCCTCAACAAAGTAACAGAAATAAAAGACCTAAAGTTATTACTCAGTATCCAAGACATAGGAGTGTTAATGAGGCCTGTGCACAGTCTAGAGAGAACAAAGGAGAAGGGAAAAAAAAAGAATTAAAGGTTAGAAAGCTGGGCTTTTGAGAAAAGGTTAAAAGCATTGGGATTATTTAACCTGCAAAAGTGAAAGAGGAACAAGGTGATAAATAACTCTCTGTAGATGAATTGTGGTTGTTTTTACGAGTCAATACTTAATGAGTGACTTGTATACTGAGCATTATACCAAATATTTTAGGGGAATAATAAATAGCTCATAGTTTCAAGGACCTTAAAATCTAATAGAGCGATTACAACACATATATATCTCAGAAGTATATGTATGTTTTCTCAAATTTAGAGAAAGATCAGAGAGCTGTCACTCAAGACCAAATGCTACCAACTTGGAAGAACCAATTAGGGAGGAAGGTGTCTAGTGGAGTTGGGGATTGAGGAGGTGCTGGGGGTATTTAGAGAATGGGACACTGCCAAATTGTGTTCCACAGGACATAAATTGATATAAGTCAAAAAGATGACTACATGGTCAAAAGAGTTTGGAAAATTCTGAGTTAAACAAATGACAGGATTTTCATTAATGCAGATAATTTGGCGGCTTTAAAATGCTTGTGTGCATTGTCAGTTTCTAAAAAGGAACTTATTAGGAGACAGATCCAACTCTCACTTTTTGGAAGGTCTGGGGCAGAGGGAGACTAGTATTGTCTAGGATATATTTTGGAAAATGTTGCCATGATATTTGATAAGGTAGATTTTTATGGCCTTGAGACAAAACATATATTTCATTGAGAGATTTTAAAGAGAAGACCACTTAAGCAGATTGAGAGAGTCTCACAAAAAGAAATTCTTTCAAAATTGATTCCAGTGAGGAGGAAGCGGGAAATGGAGTGACTGAACAAGCTGATAAACAGCAAATTTAAAACAAATGAAAGTGCTCAACTATGAAAAAGTATCCAGGAATAATATGGATGTAGGTGAACAGCGTCAAGAATTGGCTGAATGTTGGAAAAAATGCTAAGGACACCATAAATAACTTTTAAAAATGGAAAATAATGCAAATAAAGCCTACTCTAGATTATTGCTTAAGGTGACTGGTAGCATAGTTTTGAATGCTGGAGAAAAGGGAGGACTTTTCAACTCATAATTTAATACTAATTTTTCTTTTTTCTTTTTGGTCAAGGAGAATGAGTTTCAGTGTGAAAAAAGAGCAAAATAAATATTGGTAAGAGGAAATAGATATTCAAATAGAAGGTTGCTCTAAATGAATTTGTATGCCAACCCTGAAAAACGATACATTAAGGTACTCAGAATTTGCAGACAGAAATTATATAACCACTGTTAAGTATTAAAATAATGTGGCAAATAGGAACAGAACCAGAAGACAGAAGGTGGGCAAATGTACTACCAAATTCCAAAAAGGGAGAGGATAGCAAAATATAGTTTTAAACCTGTAAATCAATGGTCTTAGCATTGATCTTGGACAGTTTTCTAGATTATGGCATTTTAAGTTTATTTTATCAGCATTTAGCAAGAAATGTAGTGATCACTGGAAGCTAATAAGGAACTATTTAAGAAAAATCATTTCAGACATCTCATTTTCTTTTCATAAAGAGCAACAAGATTATTAGATCAGGGAAATGCTATAGACATAATGTGTTTGAATTCTTTAAAGCATTTTATGAAGCCTCGTGTGATATTTTTTTTTTAAATTGGTGGATTTGTAATCAGTCAAATAATCACTGTTTGCCTCAGAAGAGGTCTCTGGTAGCAGGTCATGAGGACTCTGTCCTTGGTTTGACCTAGTCTACCTTGCTTCAGGTGCTTAGATTATAATGTTGATGGTCTGCACCCAGTAATAAGAAACTGGAAGGAGACTGAATGTTTGATGACAAATTGAAGCAATGGGTGAAATTTCATTAGGTATAATTTAATAGAGATAAATGGCAAACCTCGCATTAGGTGGAAAAACAGCTCCGTCTATTCATGATAAATTTGACAAAGCTTAATAGTAGCACATGTGAAAACAAAATATGTTTTTCGTTAACTGTGAATGTATAGCAGTGGGTCATGGCTACTTTAGATTGTTGAAGCTGATAGTTACTCCTTTCTAGGTACTTGCTAATCCCAAACAAATTGGAAGAATTGCAAAGAGATGAGTTTAACCTCTACATATAGATTTTCAGCAATCGGAGCCATCCTTTTATGGGCTACGTTTAGTGGTATTGATTTATCACTCTATTAGAGTTCTTCTTTAGATGGAGACCTCATGCTTCCATTTTTGGAACATTGCACAGAAAATATAGGGTTCGAGAAGTGCATTGAGTAACTTCTAGGCAAAAATCCACACACCCCCAGCTTTAAAATTCCACAATTTCTTGCTTGATGGAGTATGGATAAATTACATAGGCGATGAAGGGACATGATCGAAGAAGAGCTGTTCTTAGAGGGAAGCATCAGGGATGTCATTTCCAGGAAAATGAATCTTGAATCAGTTTAGTAGATAATGGCCAGGTAAACTTGGCGCAATAAGAAAATACTTTTGTTTATAACTAGATTTGCTGGTATGAGGCGAGTAATCGTCCAGTAAAGAATACCATTGGTGACTTCACAGATAGGTTTTATATTTACCTTATATATCGTGTGTGTGTGTATCATATATTTTATAATACATTGTATATTATATATTTTATGTATATATATTAGCTGAGATGATTTTTAGCATTCTTAATTTTATATATGAGAGAGCTATCTTGCTATTTTGCTATTATATATTTTATTTACATTAAAATATATGTATGTGCATATGTATAAGAAAAAGGAAAAACAGGATGGTACTTATCTCAGAAAAAAGTTTATCTTCCCAAGGAAAAGGAGGAAAGGTACTAGTCACTTACATAAGATCCTTTGATGACAAATATGGGGAATTTAAGACTTATAGTGGTAAGCTTTCTCTAGGTTATGCTATATAAAAAACAAGCTCAAAATCTCATTGGTTTACTGTGGCAAGCACTAATTTTTCATTCATATAACATGAAGCTGTTATGGGTTTTCTCCATATTCTACCTCTAACACACGCTGAACATCTAGAGTTCATGTAGAGTTCACCTAGAGTTCATGTAGATAACATGTAGAGTGTGGAGTGTGTACATGTTAGCTGTTATGGCTCTTCTCCATATTCTAGATTGGCTTTAGACCTCTCTGATTCATACCCTTCTCATGGCACAGGAGCAAGAGAGACAAAGCAAAGTTGTGCAGTTGCTTATAAGCTTTTACTTAAAAGTGCCATATATCATGTTCTGTTCACCAAAGTTAATCACATGTCCAAGCTCATATCAATGGAGTCGAGAAGTATACTTGGCCAAGGGTGGGGGTGGGGGGGAGTATGTATATACTATACATATGTAAAAAGTAGTAAAGAAATATTTGTGAACAATATACAGTACAGTAGAGTCATTTTGGAGGTTCTTAGATGGAAGGCTGACATGATGAAAACTAAGACAATGTTCTCAGAAATAGTATCAACTGAGGCTGGGGACATTGAAAGCAAGTAGAGTAACTAATCAGGTTAGCTTGTTTATTTTCATGACTCTGTAACTTTCATCCAATTATCAATATCCTAGTAACAAAATTTCAGAACAGCTAATCTCATGATGTCTGTCTTGGTACTGTATGCCCCGTTATATTATTCACTTTTGTTTGTCACAAACTATGAGAATTTGGTGCTGTAAATTTTGCTAGTCAATACTGTAGAAGAATATTCAGTAGTAAAAAGAAAGAAATTATTAAAACATGCAACATCATGAAAGAATCTCAGAATCATTATGCTATGTGAAAGCAGTCAAACAAAAGACTACCTACTATATGAACTCTTTCACTGAAATTCTGCAAAAGGCAAAACTATGGTAACAAAAAGCTGATCAGTTGTTGCCTGGGACTAGAGGCTGGGGAAGAGATGAACTGCAAATGGGCAGAAGAAAGCTTTTTAGGGGGTTGAAATGTTCTATATTATGATAACGATAGAGAATATGTCAAACTATGTACCTACTAAAATAGGTGAATTTTATTGAATATAAATTATACTTCGATAAAACTGCAAGAAACAAAAGATTATGCTGAATGAGTGAGGATGAGCTTCTTTTTAGGAAACTAAAAAAAAAAATAATAATAATAACTCTTTCCATAAATCTTTGAACTTTTGTGTGTGTCTGTGTTTTAGGAAGAACTTGAAACAGCCAAGAAGTTCCTATATTATGAAATGGGCTATAAATCTCGATCGGAACAGTTAACAGATCGCTCTGAAATTAGCCTACTGCCTTCAGACATCGACAGGTACTTCTAATAACTTTCTATATCTCTTTTTTTCTTCACTTACATAAGTGTGTTTTTCCATTATTCACTGTTGTATTCCAGGTACAAGAAGAGATTTCATAAGTTTGATGCAGACCAAAAGGGCTTTATTACCATTGTTGATGTTCAGCGTGTGTTAGAGGTAATATTTTTTTGGTTCAATATCTTTGATAGCTAAAGAATGTAAAGATTATATTAGATAATTTTTTTCATTACTTTCTATAAGTATTATTTCTCCTTTAATTTTTGTAAGGTTGGTAACATTAAGAAAGGGTTTGTATAATTTTAATTAAACTTCCTTGTTTTGTGCTTTTCTTTTATTTAGAGTATCGGTGTTCAAATGGATGAATATACACTACATGAAATTCTGAATGAAGTAGATTTGAACAAAAATGGACAAGTTGAACTCAATGAATTTTTGCAGGTGAGTTGTAGTGAAAGGAAACAAGTGTATTTGCTTTTTACCTTTTGGTTGTCAGTGGTGTTCAAGAATAGATTTTTAAGTACACACAATTGTCACTTCATTCTTAAAAAGTGGAGAGCTTGAAAACAGCAAAGATTGGTGTGTCTGTCCTCGAGGATAAGGCTTTACGTTGTATATGTTTTTTTTATTTTTTCTTTTCATAAGACACTTTCTATTGTATTGGACAATTTAGATGAAATCCAAGTTCATTATGGCTTAAAGGGCTGAATAAGAAGTATATTTTTTAAAGAAGTAAGTCACAGAATAATACTGCTGGACCATTCTTTACTTGCTTCAAAAGAGGCAACACAATATTTCTAATGTAGAAAGTAATTTTTTTTTTAATAAAAAACGTTTTAAAAAATTGTAGTGGTTTTCATTTGAGAATCACATTCACTTGAGAATGTAATAAGTACATTTCATTCACTAAATGAAATGTACTTATTATATTCTTACATTATAAAGAATCTGAAAAACAAAAGACAGGAAATATGCATTTTGGGGTCAAGACCATATACTCTCAAGTATTTCTATTTTCAATTTTTCACTTACCCAAGGTTCAATTATTTAATCATAACCGTGATGGAAATACATTTATTACATATTATTCCTTAAAAGTTCCTTAAATGAGAGAAATTCAGCAAACCCCTACATTATTCGTAGCTGTCCATGGGATTCTGATCATATGAAGAACGTATTGGTTTCCAAGCAGTCAGGTTTTTTCTGTAGTGCTTCTTGGGCAGGTATTTCAAATGAATGCCAGATCTTGCTTGCACCATGGCAATGATGAATGCTGAACATGAAATAAATTAATGCTGGGGATTTTGGTCAATGTCAGCCCTTTCTTCACTGTGTCAAGTTAAACAAACAAGATCAAGGCAAAGGAAATGGTAATTGTCTCTCTGGAGATGAGCTGCAGATAAGAGCATTGTTGAATCTAAATGCAGAAAATTTTCACAGGCTGTGTCCAGCATTACAAAAAAGAATGTTTATTTCTTTAGCTTATTGTTTAACTAAGTACACATTTTAAATTGAGTTTAAAATTTATGCTTGGGAGTTGGAAACCATTTAATACATTTTTTTTTTTTGGTTTAGTTTTTTCCTGAAAACATTTTATTGTCTGTCTCAGGATTTCAGAAAACTTTTCTTTAAAGAAATAGCTTATGTTTCATTTCATAATTTCATATGTGTCGTAAATAAACAACAGCATTTAGGGTTGGAAGACCTGAGGTTTCAGAAATAATAAGAATCTAATTTTATAGATATGCTATGTGGTTTGGGTTTTAAGTAATTTTTTGAGTGCATAGAGTTAAACACAAAATAATTTAAACCATCTGCAGGTTGTCTTGTACAGTTTTTAATAATTGAGTATTTCTTTCTTGTCCAATTCTAAATGAAAGAGACTATTCATGCTTCTACTAAGTACAAATACACAGTGTAATTTTCAGCTTAAAAAAATACTGACCATATTTCTCATGAAATATATTCACACCCAAATGTTATTTTTTTTCTTGTAATATGGTTTCGAGATACATGTGATGTTTAAAGAAAACTCTGAATTTTTAAATGTTGGTACATCAAATAGTATTTATGGGTAAAGAAAAAATTCTAGTTCTATCAGTTTTTTTAGCTCTGATAAAGTTTGAAGGTCTTCATGATATCAGAGACAAACAGTAAACAAAAATTGTTCTGTCTTCAAATGTCACTATTCTTTATGTTACATTGTTCATCAGATGCACAGTATGTTTTCATATATATAATATTTTAATACAATATTTTCCTCTTAAGATTAAGAGCCCATGTTTATCTCATTAAACACCCTTTTGAATATAGATATGATTTTTCAGTAATCCTCATGAAAGGATCACTATAGATATTGCATGGTGACTTTATTTTTAGGTTTAGACTGTAATGCCTCTTCTGCTTATAGGAGTCCATCTCTAATAAGCAATAGCTTGTGAAAAAGCTTTTAATAAGGTCATGAAATTCTGCTCTAGCACCTTGGCAGATGCCTCTGACTCTTGTTCAGAGCCATTTTTAAGAAATGTATCTCTGTAGGCTAAAAATTAAAATCCTATAAATATTTTGAGAATTTGTGTATATGTATATATTTTTTTCTGGTGAATAGCTAAATCAGTTCTTTTTAAAATAAATAAATATAAATAAATAAATAACATTGGGGGAGCGATATTGAGAAAAGCAAATAGTTAAAACCACATCAACTTGAAAAGACAAAAAAAATTCCCCATGCTCGTAATTGCAAAGTGCCTTCCAGATTAAAGGCCTTTGCCCGCTTACTGCATGTAATTTCAAGACTAATTCTGATTTTATCCATTGGATAAAAATGAATTAGCTAAAATCTGGGCTACGGAGTGCTTTTAATTCTTAAGGTAGATCTCTGGGTCCATTTTCAAGGACTTAAATGTAAATTACTTTATCAAGTCTTTAAGGAATTTGGATTTAGGGGACTTGAAGTTGTCAAGTACAGTAACATTAAAAAGAGTTGTTAAATGTAGGTCATGATTTGTCTTTGTTCAATCCCTGAGATTCATTTTTAAGATTTTTAAATGGAACTGAAGATCCAATATTTGAATTGCTCAAAAAAGTATGTGCCCTGAGCACATTAAGGGGCAAAAAATGATGCATTTGATTTGCATTTAAAGGCAGGCTGATTTGCTAGATAGGTGTAGTTTATGCAACAGTGGTGAAATACCTGCCCCTTCTCTCCTTTTTGAAATGTTCAAAAATGTATTCTTCTTATTTGAGCTGTAGTACCTGCTATGGCTTTTGATGGAGCACTTAATTACCTCTGCCTGCGACAAAGGTAACTATTAAAATGCCATGAAGAAGAGGAGTAATCTGTGGCATATTTTCTCTTTAAGCTGATGAGTGCTATTCAAAAAGGAAGGGTGTCTGGAAGCCGGCTGGCAATACTAATGAAAACGGCAGAAGAGAACCTGGACAGAAGAGTTCCCATTCCCGTGGACCGAAGTTGTGGAGGATTGTGAGTGCGAGCAGTAAATCCTCAGCCAGCAAACATAGGAACAACAAATCATCACGTAACAGCAGAGATGACTTACCACACTCCAAAATAGTGGATATGGATAGCTGCTTTTTTTAACACTGGGAAGCATTCCAAAGCTTTAGGATGTTGATTTATACCCTTTATTTGTATTTGCCATTCAATCTAGCTTCTAAAAAGTGTATTTTATCTTTTTTCTCATTTTTGATGCGCCCTGACCAAATGTTTTGTATCCATCTTGTGATTTGTTAGACTGGACCTGCTCCCTTTTTGTGTGTTTATTCACTTATTCTAATTTCGTTGTCGAGGCAGAATATTTGGGCTGAAATCTATAAAAGAAGCTGGGAAAATTTAGTGACATACACAAAGCTCTGGACATGAAGCTTGCAGATAGTATTTGTTCTTAAAAGAAATTGAATGGAGAGCGACGTATTAAAACGATAGTTTCTGGAGACCTCTCAGCCCCTTCTTCTTCCAGCTTGTCTGCCTTCTTCATCTAAATAGTATTGTACAATTTTATATCTAGAGCATGATTGACAAAAGTGGAGAGGGAAGAAAAAATTTAGATCTGGTTACAGGAGCAAGTCTCAAAGAGAAACTCTAAAAGCTTCTAGAATCACAGGTATAAGATAAGGATAGCATTGACATTTGCTGGGCGTTACAGTGATAGTTTCATCTCAGAAATTCCTTTTTTTTCCCCCAGTCACTGCTGGTTTTTCTTTGACTATTATAGTTGCCAGGAAGACTCTTGCTTTTCTTACTTTAAAACCAGTATTTCAGTGGTAAGTTGGATGTAATGGGATGAGACTAAATTTCTCAAATTTTTACAGTAGTAATAGATTTAAGGATTAAAAACCTATGCTTATATATCTACATATGATAGCACAATTTTCAATCCCCAAATCCTAAATCTTAGGGTATGTGATATTGTCAAACATGGCCTACTTTGCTTAGTTTCTTGCATCATTCTGGGAGTAGTATTTGTAAACAGATTGTAATAAGGATAAGCTTTTATTAATAAGAAATAGCCTTTAAGTAACTTCACTTATAATTATTTGTAAAAAGGCACAACACTGCAATATTCAAGGTTTTTTGGTTTTTTTTTTTGGTTGCTTAAATCTTCCCTCATTCTGTACTCAGTAAGTTCTCAGTCAGCCAAAAAGAAAAAGAAAAAAAATAAAGTAAAACCACGCACAACATGCATAACACAAAACAGAGACAAATCAGTCTTTATTGAATTTAACAAATAATGTATTGAATTTAAAGGGCCAATTTGGTATGCTTTTGCAATATTTTGGTGGCATTTGAGCCAATCATTTGAGTATTTATTTATTCATTGTGCTTTCTCTTGTGAAGTTAACTACCTACTTTTTGTTTCTTAAGATCAGGTTGTGCATATTATAGGAAATCTAATCCTTTATTTAATGTCAGGTTTTGATTACACAGACTTAAGGTCTTAGTTTTTTAAACTGGCACATAAAACACTTTTGTGCTATTATTCCTATTTATGTCAACATTGTGGAATATCTTAATGCCTCATTCTAGTGGGGTATGAGCCTGTATGTCATAATAGAACATTGGAAATTCGCTCACCTAAGCCTCCACCCTCACCTCCGAAACAAATAGTTAAGATAGTATCTTAACTCATTTTGTTTTTAGAGGATGTTTAGACTTGTCACTTCCTAAAAGAAAACCTAAAACAAAGCAAGTGTTGCTTCCAGGTACTACTGTGAACTTTTTCTTTCAAGGTGTGAATTTTTTTACACTGGCTTTTATTTTATTTTTTTAAATAATGGAAGTATTTGGCTTTGCAATTTAGTGTTATCTAACAAGACAATAAATTTCACTGTTTAGAATCCAGGGACATTTAATAGGTAGAACTGTCCTTTAAAACATTGCAGATGATGTACCACAATATTCTACATTTGTGCTCTCTCTCTCTCTCTTTTTTTTTTTTTTTCCTAGTTAGATGAAGATAAGGATGACTTGTATCCACCTTGAATCCATTACAGTAGGGACCTGGCTTTGTAACCTGACCGGCCTGGGCACAGCTGTATTTGTAACACAGGCCTTGTTTGTGCACGCTTTGCCGTGAGTGAAGTTCCTTTAAGGACAACGAAAAGCACACTTTTTTTCTTTTGAGCATATCTGCTTTTGCTTAAAATTTGCTAATTCTAAAACATTCACTCCTTCACCAATCCCTGAGACTTGTCTTGGAAATGAGCTGGTTCCAAGTCTTTACTGTGAATAAAGCACCCCCACATTTTTGTATAAGTTGTTAATTAAACCTGTACTGCTTCTTTACCTGATTTCAAAAAAGGAGAAAAGAAATGTAGGGGTAAACTCTTTCAAAACCTCTTTCAAAAGAATTTTTTTAATTTTCATATAAATGTGATGTTAGATGACTCTGTTGGGGGTGGAGGTGGGGCATGCAGAGATTATCTTTTATCATCAAGTGATTTCTTTCGAGCCTTTAAGGGGATTCAGGTGAAGGAATCCCCATCTGTGGTGAAGAGCTGGATGTTCCTTTAAATAGCCCCAACGACAGTCATAGTGATAATGCTGGATTATTTGTTAAGCCAAGGTTGCCTGCCTCATATCTATCATGCTGTTTGTAATATTCTTGCTTTTAATCAGTTTATACCGAGTCTAACTTTAGGATTTACGCTATTAAATGCATGCTGCCTATTCTGCTTTAGTTTCTAGCTTTTTTTTTTTCTTTTGGTCTTTTTCAAATTTGTAGTTTACTCTTTTATACAACAAAAATTTCATTCTGACTTTTACTAAACATACTGTGAGAATGATCATTGATCTTATTTCCTTTTTTATGTATTTGTAGAGATTTCCAGTGTATGAATGTAATAATGTCGATGTCAACAACACGATGACTTGCACTGTTTTTACATTATGTCAACGCTTTTTAGGGAATAAAAAAGCCCTATTGTATTTTTAAAGAATATCAAGTATAACCATAGTACTAGAGTGGATGTACACACAGCATGTTTTCATATGTGGCACTTTTATGTATCCTGTTGGGTTATTGTTCTAGATTGGACTGTTAAATACTATATTTGAGGCTGGGTTGTCATTTTTATAACTGTCTGGGTGTTTTATCGCCATTATTTATTACTTTTGATACACAGAATGAGCTGCATGCATTTATAGAGCAATGAGAGAATGTATTTAATGTGCCTTGTTTTTAACTGAATAAGAACCGAAAGCATGAATCAATAAAACTGATTAAAATGGTCTATTTGCTGGCATTTTGATGTTACTTGCAGTCAGAGAAATAACTTTGATTACTGTTGAAGTTTAAAAAAAAGTTTGAAAATATTTTCACAAACTATGTTTTTAATGGCACTTACACATTAATTCCTTTAGCTTGATATTTTGCAATTTGATCTCAAAAGTGAATCTCTGCATAGACAGATGTAATTTTATGAGATTGCCAGGATTATTTGTATTAATTTGTTGCTGGAGCCTTTAGGGCATGACTTCTATATTTGTGCAATCCTATTCTAAAATTACATTCATCCTATTACAACTCAGCTGAATTCTTTCTTCCTTTTTTTTTTTTTTTTTTTTTTTGTCAACCAGAGCCTTTCAGCCTGAGCGTTCCCAGGCACACTGATGAATTTTATCATAACTAAAATCAATAGAAATGAATGGGAAAGATTACATAATCCATTTTGATCATCTTACATGTCAAGTTAGTGCAGGGTTGCCAAGTGTTGATAAATGCTCTGACAGAAAAAATGCTATATATTTTCATTGTCAGTAAATCAGTAAAGCTGTTACCAGTTTTAACAGAAATTTTTATAATGCCCATGTTATTTTATAGGTTTTAATTTACACACGTATATTTAGCATACTCTCCATTTGTGGTTTAGATGTGCTGCCTCCTGGTTTTGCATGCTCAAAGGCATGTGTGGGCTTTTGAAGGTTCTTTGAAATCTTACAGAATATGCCAAAGCTATGGCTCTCCTAGTTGTTCCAGGTTTGTAACAATGAACTGTTAGTTCAGTGTTTGCAAAAAATAAACAGCAGCTCATTGTTCATTGATCTAGCTTATCAAATTTTATAGCACTTTAAAATTTATAAACATAAAATTTGTCAAAATAGAGTGCTCCTAATTTTTGAAATGTATGAAATTTGTGATATTCAAAGAAAGGGAAATGTATACTAACATCAATATTTTGTAATCTTTGTCAACACCACATTATGACTGGTATTAGATTTTACATGATGACGTTTGATTTACGAAGAAGGAAATCACTGAAGTTTTAAATTGATATGGCACCCTCATAATGGGAAAATTTCTGTATAAGAGAGGGAGCCGATGAGCCTTTTGTGTCTGTATTTTGTATTTTAGGTCTCTAATTAGCTACCGAACTTGTGAAATACATGCCGATAACGTGATGTATGTGAGCCATGATGACACCAGCGATTGTCCTGCAGATCCTGTGCTAAGAAAGTTGTGGACCCTTTACAAAAAGCAGTAAATATCTTTGCATTTTGATAAATACCTGATCCAGAATAATAAGGTTTATTTGATCTAAGCAAAATACTGCTTAAGCAAAATTATCAAAGCTATCTTCATTCTCTACATTTGGCGTCAAATTGCATTGCTTAGCAGAAACCCTGCCATCGATTCCCTGTTAGTTAACCGCATTCACGTTGGAGTTGCTTGAAACTGTGGAAGTTAGGGTATGAATCCTATAGTCATAGATATATTTCATGTTTCAATGGAAGAGATAGGAGAATTGAATCTCATAGTACTCACTTTGGATATTAGAGCATGGCACATGGCACAACTGATTACACCAGCTTCCCAGCCATTCAAGCCCACTGTTTTATGTCTTAAGCAGAGTATCTCTGCTCTAATTTTCTAGGTACAGTGACTCCTGTAGAGTCCAGGTTCATTCCTTCAGTGACTGCTGCTAGCATTCCTTCAGTGTGGTGTCTCAAGGAGTTGGGAGGCGTAAAACAATTTCTTTTTTTCTTTTGGCCCTGATGCCTATGAAAAATAGTTTTGATCAAAGAGGATCTTGACCTGGAGGCTGGATTCTTTTATTTGCTTTAACCTTATATAACTAGGTCTAACTTTTTTGTAATTTTTTTAAACCCAATTTAGGCATATCTGATTTTGCTTTAAAAGCTACCTTCCTCTGTTTGTCTAAGTGATCTAAATGTAATGAGCTCGATCAACATATCACTTTTTTTTTAACCTGACCTTAATGCCCTCTTTTAAAGAAGCAGTTCCCTCTCCTCAACCTCCTTCCTTCAAAGGTCTTAGCGTAAATAGCTGCTTCTTCCTTTTAATTTGTTGCTTGTTAGATTTTCTCTCCTTTTCTTAAAATCATTTTTTTTTGTTTTCATCCCCATCATTAATTGATTTACAATTCATTTTTATGCATACAGAGTTTTTTCTATCCAAGTTAAGAAGCTGCAAATCTTAGATCCACTGAAACGACAGTGAGAAATATTTCATTTTATCCCATGAATCATTTGCCATCCTTATTGCTGAAAAATGGCAAAATTATGGTGTACCATGTTTTCATAAATTACCCTGCCCTCTACCCCCACCCCAGTTCATTGCATTATTTGTTTGGAAAAACTGTAAGAGTCAGTACCCAGAC
>NW_011888783.1:29694951-29724951 GCF_000151845.1 Pteropus vampyrus | reverse complement strand
CTTGTTATGATGTTAGTTTGTTCAAACCACTCTGAGGTAACTGATGGAGGCTCCTGTTTACAAGCTTTCATGACAATTGAACAGTATGGATTAGAAGGAAGAGACTCCCATAGTGGCTTGCAGGCTGGCCACCAACTCAAAGAAGGGAGAAATCTCTTCCTGTAGCCTGTCACAGAAACTCCCAAAGGCCAACAATGCTTTGAAGATCAACCTCATCTGCAACTGATGGGCTCTAACCTGGTCAGACTTTACAATAGCTAGAGCTTTTTTCCTAGAGCAGTCTGCTGGTCTAAGACCCAGTGTTAAGCTTGATTTATCAGCCCAATTTTCTGTTCGAATGCAAAAGGGGGGTCCAAAGTGAAATGAATAAGTACTTTTCATTCTTATCAAGTAGGTCCCATTACAAATATTTACTCTTATTACATTCATTGGATGTTATCACCACGTGTAGTTTGAGTAACCTGAATTTTTAACATGTGTATAACACAAGCCCTGACCTGCTTTCCTTGCCCTTTGGTAGTTCAGAGATACAGAGGTTTTCTATAGTTTTCTTTACCTTTTCTACATATCACAGTTTAATCACAGCCATATTATTCTTACACCCATCCTGGGAAGTTCAACCTTTAAAAAATTACAAAAGCTCAGAACTAGAGAGCTGTTTCTTAAAACAATCTGAGATTCTCATTTTTTTCTTCAACAAAGGCAACTAAGTGGAATACTTTGTCAATATAAAGCTCAATAACTCTTGTTGTGGGTTAATATTTTGATTCTAGTTTCAAGCATAGTGGCACTCAATCTCTTTGGTTGTGATATCTTCAAAAACTAAAACTCCTAAAAACTCCACGATGTTTCTACTTGAGAACTCGATAGATTTCCCCAAAAGAATAATCTCAATCTTTAGAGCTTTAGGACAAGGAAGTAATGCCATTCTAACTACAGAATTTATATGGACATCTAGACTTCCATTAAGAGAACTTTTAAATGTATAAGAAATTGCTTATACAATTTGCAATCTATATATTAATGCATGTATATATTCTATGATAAAGATAAAAATAATTTGAAAGCCAAATTGCATTTTGTTTTACAAAAGATTTTCTTTGCCAAATAAAAAATTCTCTAAGAACTTTACATGATTTAAAGATAGGGTTACCTTTAACCCAAATCTTACTTGTAATCACTTTTGTTCTATTCTAAAGCTATATAATAATTATTCTTTAGTTCATTTAGGATATGATTATAATGTTACACCAATCTCCCACACCTAAGGTGAGAAATTCTACCATGTGCTGTATGTTTGAAGACTGGTCTTGTCCTTCTGATAGAAGCCCATGGTCTCAACCTAAAATTTAAGACCAAGCAAATGGGCAGCTGTGTCTCCACAAGTACAAAAACCAGGGTCATTGCCATTAATGTCGGCCTCCTTTTAATAGCAAAAGGAAGCCAATCTCCTGAGATGGTAACTTCTGCCAAATGTGTAAATTCTATTCATTAGCACTGGACTGATATGTTAAATGGATTAGTCAAATTGATGATTTCTCAATAGATATAGCAATAGGTTTTTAAATAAAATTTCTTCATTAAAGAAGTTCTTTAGAATCAAGCAGAGATTAACAAAGCAAGATTTAGATTGGCACTTGTGACAAGCAAGGGATTTCTATTTCAACTGAAGTTGCTTTGTCTCATTTCTTGGGAAATGAGAGTAGAAACGGTGACATGGGAATAAAACAGGTAAATTTCACTGAGGATAAAGGAGTCAGGATAAAAAGACAAATTGGAAAAAAAATCTCAGGTTCTTAAATATAACGGTAAAGGTGTTCATTCAATTCGAACACTTTGGTCTGAAATATTAACCACCAAAATGTATAGAACTTACTTTGTAGTCAGTTTCGTAACTGGCATGTGAAAGAATGCTATTTTGAAAAGTTAACTTCAGTTGGATTGAATAATTAAGTATAGAAAAATGGAGCAGTCTTGGAAGTCAGTGATAACTGTGTTGTCAGACCAGCACAGGACACATACAGGTATAATAGAAAGCAAAAAAACAAACCAAACCAAACAAACAAAAAACAAAACATAAAACAAAGAATAAAAAACAAAACAAAAAAAGAACAACAAAAAAACATTCCTATAAGATTTTAAATGGGTAAAATCAATCAGTAATAATTTTTTTAAAAGTTTAAAACCTGCATCTTAGATGGAAGTAAGCAAGTCACAGATACTGTTGTCAAATGTTTGTGGGTTAAACAAATATGAATTACAACATGCTGTGACTACGGATTTGAGGAAATAGTGCTAAAAAAGAGTAAATAACCTAGGATTGACTGTTATTTTAATTCTGAAGACAATATTGAGCATCCTATGAATAGTTAGATCTTCATAGGGTATCCATCCTTGCTGGATACCCTATGAAGATCTAACTATTTTGTCATTTTTCTTAAATCGGTGATCTGTTAACACTAGAAAAACATACGATTTTAAATTAAGTGTACCTTAACACTCTAAAAAGTGAGCACATTTTTTTTCTCTGGGGTGATGTTATCTCCTCTATTTCTGCACTCCCAGAGCGTAATCAGTGCCTTATAGGACTCAAAATTTTGTCCCATAAAACACTTACAGCCTCAAGGGTAACCCCACGACATACTCCAGAACTATCTGGAGTTTTTCAATGTCGAGAGTCAGAGCATGAATTCCATGTGTATGTATACCCACTGCCTGAATTTGGACAGCTCTTTCTGGAAATCTAGGATTGGAATTCACTAAAATCTTTCTCACTCTGTCCTCTTTAATTGCTGGATGCCATCTTTTCTTCATCTCCAGCCATCTTCTCATTCTCCCTTTGTTTTTATTTTCTTTCATCAATACCTGTCTCCTTGGAAAGTTATTCTCTTTATCTGGCTTCTTTTAATATAAACCAGCTCTAACAGAGCAATTTTTCTTTCTATAGTGTCACAAGTTACAAAAAAAAGTCCATAAAAGTCAGATATTTCCAGTTTTCTCTTTCAAACATTTTAAATTTTACCTGATTATTTAAAGATAGGTTACATTTAGAGACAAATATCTTCAAGATCCTAGAGAAACTTAGTAATTCTCATAATTGGAACAAACCTTTTAAAAAATATCTGGCTGATATGTTGGCAGTGGATTTAACAACTTTAAAGTGCTCAATATATGGGTGAACTAAGTAGTCACTATAGATTGAAATCATCTTAGGAATGCCTCTGAATTCAAAGTTCAGTTAAGTGAAAATAGAATAAAAATTTTCTATATCTAAACTTACGAGCACCTAACAATAGAAAACAAAAGAGAAGTAAAACTCAAAGATGTAACTCCAGAAATGTGTGTTAAAATCATTCTACTTCTCCTGGATCACTCGAATGAAAAGAACATGATCACTTAAAGTAAATTCAATAGAAATTTAAATAGTAGTCTGTTTTAGTCAGGGTTTTGGGGAAACAATTTATTGCTACCTCCTCCCCTCTTACCCCTCATCCCCATTGTTTGGCTTTTTCTTTTCCAGGCCAGACCTAACTTTGAGAGGAGGTAAGGTGGGGTGGATATCTACAGCAATCGTTCAGGGGTGGGAAAATATGGTTAGACATGACAAGGTAATGGAGTATCACTTCCTCCCAATTTAAGAGCATCAAGGTATTAAATGAACAAACTTGGAGTCAGGAAATCTAATTTATGTTTCTTATTTGGCATTGCCCTCCTGTGCCCTCCGCCCCAGCAGCCTCCCTATATAACCATAAAATCATGAGAATACTGAAAAGTTAAAAATGGAATTATATAATTGTCCTTGAAAAAATTGCTGCTTCTTTATCTGTAAAATGAAAAGGTCATTTTCTGGTTGGGTCACCTGCTTCTCGGCACCACTGTTATGATTCATCAAATATTTTTAAGCAATTTTCCCGTGGTATTTTAACAATTTTACTATAGAGAAAACATATTTTTTTGTTCACTCACCCAGCATTAAAATAGTTATTTTCCTCTTATCCTTGGAAGAATGTAAGCTTTTAAGAAAGAAATCCAAAAACCACGGGATAGTCAAATGAAGGAATTTTTATGGCAGTGCCAGAAAAAAATTTCCTCCTTCTGTCCATATACCAGATCATTTTTTAAAAATGACATTCAAATGACAATCACATGGCACTGTCTTTGCTGGAGTTGCTATGCACGATGGTGCTAAACTCTGTATTATAATATATGTTGCAGATGGCACCTACAGTGCATTTATGTAGAGATTTTGTCCACCCATCCAAAAAGATATATTTACTTACAATGATTCAAAACAGATGGATAGACAAATCTGTCTTTGATATTTAATACTAATATATTAATGTGTAAATGACTTATAACAATAGGTTTGTTTTCTAGAGCCTAATGCAATGGTTGCCATAAGAACACAAATTATGTGTACATTTTAATGCATCTATGCTTCATAATTATGCATGGTTGTGTGCTGTTATAATTGACATAAAATATAAAACAGGTCAAAGAGCAGCTATTAAAACTATTTTTCATTTTGCTTCTTGACAGCCGGCAACATCGGTGCTTGGTATATTTAATAGGTCCATACATGGAATGCACAGATAGTTATAGAATTGCAGGCATATTAAAGGGCTTCCAAATTTGTAACCTAATTATTTCAAACATTGTTTTAAAGCTGATGATTTTATTTGGCAGTTTCCTATTTTGAGACCACATAAGTGAAGTAGTTTAAAATAGAAATAAATGAGAGAATGAAGAAAGAGTATCTTGCGTGTGTGTGTGTGTGTGTGTGTGTGTGTGTGTGTGTGTGTGTGTGAGAGAGAGAGAGAGAGAGAGAGAGAGAGAGAGAGGAGTGGGACTTTTATTTGAATATAATGTGCCCTGAAATATATATATTTTTTTGATTAGGTAAAATAAATTTCCCACAATCCTTTGTACTGATAACTAAATTTCTGCTCTGTGTGGCTCTCACTCTGTGTTCTCTTCATTGTTTTTGTTTTCTAACACACTTAAGAATCATTTGGTAAAATTCTCATCTCCTAAAGGGTTACATAAGAAGAGGCTCTCGTTCTCTAATTACTCAATCTACTCTTCGCTCTGTAAGGGAACTGAGCATTAATACCTTCACCTTAGCAGTGAGAGAAGAGAGGCCAAGGGAGGTTAAGTGACTTGCCCAAGGGCACTCAGCAAGCCTTGCGAAAGCTAGAATTGGAACTCTGGCCACCTACATCTCAGACATAAGCTCAGGCTCTGCTCCTGCTGCCACCAAGTATTTGTAATTCTTCTGAAGCCCAAACCATCTTCATTTCCCTGTCATAAAACTCCAGGGAGCTCTGGGTGAAAGAAATATAACCTATACAAAATCAACCAATGACAACGCAAATTTGAATTGCAAAAAGTTTCTGTTACTGTACTTTGCAAACGTATAGAGTTTTGGAACTGTAAAACAGAAACGTGAAATTTATAGTCAATGAATAATGATTTCTTACTGCCATCATGATAGGTCAACATAGTAGGCATAATTCTTTGTTTCTGAATTTTCATTTTAGAAAAGTAATTCTTTTTAAAAAGGTGGGGAAGGACACTTTTCCTTAGTTACAAAAACCAAAATCTCATACTTTTTATGTATTTTAAGGATGCTTTCTTTCTACAAATATTTTGAAAAATTACAATGTTAAATAATGAAGCTAACAGGAAATTGAGAGAAACTAAAATGGAACAAGGGGTGGGGAGGAAATATAGGTTAAAAAAAGCTCTTACTTTATGAGCTACCAAGTTTCACCATGCCAGTCTCTTCTAGTTCTGCTCTGTCCACTCTCACACCGATTCACCCCCATCCAGCAATGAGTCTTCCAGGCACTCAATTCCCTGGAAACTACCAGGCCCTATGCCAATTTCCAAAGCCCTATGCCAATCAGAACTTTGCTATTTTCTTTATTTAGGCTGCTTTAAAATGGTTTCCTGTATGTTGTGTTTTTGTGTTCTCCAAGAGCAGGGCCAAGGTGTATGCAAATAGAAACCAGACGCCAATGGATAGAAGTTAAAATTGGGAGGCGGATATCTTTTAAAAAAATTGCAAATAATTTACTCTTCAATTATTCCAAATTGATAAAGTCCTATTATGCATTTTAATGTAAATGATCATACTGCCTACATTAGGGAGAAAATTCCAGAATAAACAAGCAACACCCAAAATGATCACAACAGCAACAACTGTTTTTCGTGGCTTAATATGCATCAAACAATGGTCTAAGTGTTTTACATATATTAACTCAGTTAATCTTCATAACAACTCTACAATTAGGTACTGTGACTATCTCTTTTCACAGGTGGAGAAACAGGTACAAAGAGATTGGGTGGCTTTGCTCAAGGTCACAAATGTAATAAGTGGCAGAGCTGTGATTGTGTGCATTGGAGAGTTTGGATTCTTTCTTTTTCTTCCTGGTTTAGAGAGATGAGAACATGGGATAGTGGTCCAGAGCCTGCCCGACCTAAGGCATGAAAATTCTAGTCTTTATTCTTTGCTTAGCACAACCCACCACAACTCACCAATTTATATAAGAAAACCCCCAAATAATAAAAATAATAGGTAGAAACAAGGCATCGGATGAAAATGAAAACTGAACTATTGCGACCTGAGATATAAAGAATTTAATCATCTTCCAAAAGAACATACTTGATTTCACCAGGAGTATATTTACTTATAATCTACTGCTGTTCGTTGTATATAGTTCTGTTTAGATGTCTTTTTAACTACAGAGACAAAGGAATCAAGAGACAAGGCATGGTTTATGTTCTGTTAGGTGGTTGATTGTTACATGAAGAATTTCAATATGTATCGTTACATGAAGGATTTCCATGCCAGAGTTCTACGTTTCTTTTTGTATTATTGTTGCAGTTCTATACCTGTTGTATTTATCTTGAAATTTGATGAAGTTTATGTCTTATTTCTGTATGGGGTATCTGAATTTTGACACAGTATCTCAAGCAGTCCTGAATATGTATGCTACTGCTTGGAGATATCCTATTTGAGAATTTTACACAGTTTTGCCAATTGAACATGCCATTTTCATACTAAGGTGCAGTTTTCCATAAAAGTCTCATTAATTATAATGCAAAATACCAAAAGTTATAAATATCATCTACATCAAGTAAAGAGAGAGAGAGTGTGTGTGTGTGTGTGTGTGTGTGTGTGTGTGTGTGTTTACGGGGGGGAGGGGTCATGACCGAATCATCAAACTTAATCTAACTCAGTATAATAGTCTCCCAGTTCTGCAAGATATATATAATATAAACCTTGCTGTCTCATGAGCTGAAGAAATCATAGCTTTTTTCAAACTGGCAATCACTCCAATAAAGAGAATAAAGCTGCTTTCTCCTTCCACTCCTTTTTTACCCTTAGTCAAATGCCAGGTTAAACCAAGTCTATCTACAAATATTTTCCCTACCTGTCTCATCATCTTCATCCAGGGTTGATTCAGGCTTTCATCATTTCCACCTAGAATTCTGCTATTTCCTAGACCATTTTCTCTGACTCCAACAGGCACCGCTCTACAATTGTCATTCTAATTGAGTCTCTCCCTTTGTAGCCATTCTTTTATTTCTAAAAGTCTGCTTATGTCTATTTCTTCCTAAAAAGCCCATCATAGCTCTTTAACAGGGTGAGGAGACTGCTCACAATCTTGAGCTATTTATAATTTCAGGCTCTTCCCCTGTTTGTCCTATAGCTTTGTGACACAGAACTACTCACCACTGGGCCATACCATGCCCTGGCAAGTTGCTTATCTTTCTGTATGTCATGTTCTTGCTGCCTAGACAGACCCGTTTGAGCTCCACTTCTCTGTTTTGAAAATTCCTATATTTTAAACCTGGTTCAAATGTTACCTCTCTCTAAAGTTCTCTATTTCTTTTTCTTAACTTCCTGTCCAGGAAAAATAACTAAATCATTCCTTTTCTATACCCCATCAAACCTGATTGTGCCTTGACTGTAGTAAATATCATGTCTTATTATTTTACTATTTATCTGACTTTACCGATAGAAAATCACGCCATCCTGGTCAGGGACTTTGGTTTACTCATCTATTTCCAGTCGAAATCCTTGCATGCAGTGAACACACAATAAATATGAACTAAACTAAGACAAATTCCAACAGCCTCCTAGATCACCAGGTGCTCTTCAACACTATGACTGAGCACAGTCCTGGCTGTTGTATGCCTGGGCTTCTTTTTTTGTATAGCAATACAGAAAGGAACCAATGGGCTGCATTCTGGGCATGGTGAAAGGTATCTATGAAGACCAGAGGGATTTGCCCTTGGGAACAGTTGACTAGAAAAGGGGTATGTTTTCTGGTTCTCTATGTACTTTCGGCACTCTTCAAAACTCTAAACTCCTTTGGAATTTGCACACAGGAGGTTCTGGAGGATTTGCATAGTGTTTCTGCTTCTCGGCTTTGCATGAAGAGAGTGCGGGGGCAAGGTTGGAAAGAAGGCAAACATCCCTCTTCTTGCATAAGCATATGCTGGGAACCCTCCCTGGCCTCCAGACAAGGGAAAGAGCCAGGCTAAATGTGTGATGCTAAAAGACTTGAGGGAAAAGAAAGAAAATAGATGGCACATTTTATGAAACTGAAATTCGTAGGATGTCTAGGAATTCAAAACACTTTTATTGCCTTAAAAAACTTAACGTGGCACTGGTTCTCTGTATGTCTATTTTTCCGGTAACGTAAATGGGAATAAAGGGCACTTCTTGTCTCTCAGTCCTTCACATCCCACTTGTTATTAGTAACACAGGCTTACATTGTAGCCCACGTTGCGCCTAATTACAACTAGTCTTTAGAAGCAAGCCGGGTAGATGGTGTCAGACCAGATTTCAGCTTGGAATGACACTGGGGTTGTGGGGAGGGGGGTGCTCAGAAATCTGAAATACAAGAAGGATGGATCTTAAGTAAAATGTCAAAAAGAAGACTCACTGGTCCCTGAATTCTGTTGTCGCTTTTAGGACTGAAAGTGAGAACATAGAAGGCAGGTTAGAGGTGGTTATTGCTATCAATGGTATAAATATTTTTTGACAATCGTTGTATAAGACCTTGGAGAGAGAGAAGAGCAAAAATGACTACAGGCTTTTGTTTCTCCAAATGTCAAAGGTTACTAAAATAGGAATGAGAGGGATGAAATGGAAACTTTTAGTGCTGTATTATGTCATCTTATCTGAATCTCATTCAGGGATATCCAATCACCCTTGTTCCTTAGTGAGCACATTTTCTCATTTCTATTCCCCCTTCATGCTCCCCACCCCCATAAAAATAAAACCAAACCAACCAAATTTGAATTAGATGTAAAATTAGGGAAGGAAATTTTGAAAGAAGTGCATATTTGAATGGTTTTTGAGTTTCATAAGAATTTATTTTGTCATGAATTTAACTGTAACTTGGCATTACACAAATTGAAAAAAATATTTAAAAGTTTAAGAAGTATGCTAAGCTTACCTGAAATCTTAATATTTGGAGATAACCACAATTAATATTTTGGTGACCATCCTTTCAACATATCACTTTTCCACATATGCATATATATTTATGGTATATCATACAGGCCAGTCTTATCATTCTTATCATTTATTTACCTTATTATTTTTCACTAACACTACGCCTTACATATCTACTGAAGTTTATGAGGCTAACTTATTACAATATATTTTTTAAGAAGTTCTTGTTATCACTCTTGAATATTAGCCAAGTAATAGCTTATTGGTTCTTTAGGTTGAATGTTAAGCATTTTTTATAAACTTATTAACCATTTGGATCAACTCCTGCTTGAATTGTCTCTTTATAACCTTTGCCCTTTTTTAAAAAATTGGAATTGGTCAGTTTTAAAAATAATTAATTTTTAACAGATTATCTTTTATATGCTTTCGAGTATTTTTTTTGCAAAGAAAGTACATTCTAATTTTATGAAGTTAAATATCTTTTATAGTTCACGAATTTCCTGCTTTTGTTATATAGCTCTCCAACACTCAGTTAACAATATATTAATTTTCTTCAAACTCGTTACTGTTTTATGTTTTACATTTAAGTCTTTAATTCACTTTTAATTCACCTAAATAAAGGGATCCACCTTTATTTTCTTCATATGAGTAGTCACTTATGATAGCACTATTTATTAACTTATAACATTTTTCACATTGAGATAAAATATATGTCAAGTATATTGGCACTTATTTCTTCACTTTATTCAATCCCAGTGACCTACTTTTTTTTCTATTTCCAAACCAAGAAAATAATGGCTTTGTAGTATTTTTTAATATCTAGAAAAGCAGGTCCTCCTTCTCTATCCTACTTTTTCATAATTAATTCTAATATTCTCAGACATCTGCTCTTCCAAAAGAAATTTAGTTTAAAAAAGCTCTTTTGAGATTCTAATGGGAATTGCATGAGATATATAAATTAACTTTGGGAGAAGTCATGTATAAATTGACATTTCTACAACACATTCTTTCCTTCAAAATAATTTTAATAATATGAGTCCTTCATGTGAAGTTACATAACCTTTTTCTGTCCTATCTTTATAATTTTGTTTAAATTATTAAAAACAGAACACTTAGTGGTCACCTTCCCAAAGCCATTGAACACTTGAGAAAAACTCTGACCCCTGTGACATTTCAGCTAAAACAACAGTCTAGTCAAGAGAAATTACATTAGATAGAGGAAAAAGCGAGGACGCTCAGATGTTAAGCATAGATCTCGTCTATATCTTTTCTATGTCTAGCTTCAAGCTTATACTTAAAATCTTATTTTTTTTTTGGCAGAAGCCACAGACCCTTCAAAACTACATTGGATCTTGTGACTTTTTTCTTCAGCATATGAATTCTGCATTAGATAGATTTTAAAAACATTTTTGTGGTTCTTGTCTATTATAAAAGTAATATGTGGTTACTGCAAAAATCTAAACATCATGGAAATATCCTAGTCATAGAAAAAAATTACCACGATTTGATTTTTTCTCTATTGTTTTTTTCATTCAAAATGAAATTAGACTATATTTGCTATAACTTGTATTTTCACTTACCTACATGCTTTATATATTTTTATGTCAATATATATAAATCTTTCTTATTTTTAAGGGCTGTATACTACTCCATTATCTGTAAGAAACCATAAGTTACTTACTCAATCTTCTCGTAGCTTAAAATTGTTTCTAAATCAATGTATTTTAACATGTATTTATGCACTTGTGTAAATATTTTTTGGACAAATTAATAGAAGTGATTATATTTTGTCAAAGGGCGAACACATGGCAATTTTAATTTAATTCAAACTGTAGTACCAGTTGAAAGACATTTCTACAAACAGTATATTAGAGTGCTGTCTTATGGCACTATTACTAGTTCTAGGTTTTAAAAAATTCCAAAATTTTTCACTCAGCAATCATCCAAAAAATTGAATATGTCTTGCCACATGGTAAAACAATGGCATGGATGAGTACATACTCTTTTATATCGCTCCTTCTGGTATGTTACTGTTTTAGGAATTCAGCAGGATGACATTGAAAATATCCCAGATTTTCAAAATTCTGTCCTCATTATTCAAAGAAAATACAACTGGCTCACCATTTTCAGGCATAAACTTGATGTTGTTTTCCCACCTGGATGATGATTTTGAGCTTCTTCAAGTCATACTATTTCATCCGTTGAAGTCAAGCATGTGCATTCGTGAGATGGCTCACATATAGCACAAACTCAGTCCATCCCAAACGAACGTATGTTTTCCTCAAATTTGTTAATCTCCAAATTGCCTCCGTCTTGGTAAACCACAGCATCAGTACCACCACAATCAGGTGCTCCAGCCTAAAACAAAGCAGTTATTTTTCATTCCTCCTTTTCTCTTTTCTCTATCATTAAATCCATATATATTGGATTAATTCTACCTCCAACTAGGTCTCAGATTGAACTTCTTCCATCTGTACTAGCCTTTCCCTGAAACCCTCCAATGGTTTGCCATTCTATTTAGAGCTAAATTTATACTCTTTAAAATGGCTTCTAAAACTATTATTTTTGCGTGTACAGTTTCCCCGCGATTCCCCTGACTGCCTTTGTATTTTTCAAACAAGTTAAACTTTTTCTCTCCTCCGGGGCTTTGACTTGCTACTCTCTCTACCTGGTTCAGAGTCTCCCTCTATGGCACGGCTGGCTCTGTCTCGTCATTCAGGTCACTAATCAATTGCTACATCTGCAGAGAGGCCTTCTCTGACCACCTCATCTAAAACGGACCTTCTTTTCTAGCACTTACCATTATCTGAGAGTATTTTGTGTTATTACATTCAAGCTGCTTGTCTCCTTCTCATCCCTAATCTTTACTGTAAGGTCTACGGTAGCAGGGCCTTGTGTTAGCTGTTCACTCAGGTATCTCTTGCGCCTCTAATAGCCTCTGGTTCACAGAAAGCACCCAATACATATTTATTTCATGAATGAATTCCTGAGGCCTGGCTGGTGGTCCTGGCCCTCATAGAAGACCAAACTCTTCTACTCTCTGCTCGAAGCACATCTGACGCAATAAGACGTAGGAACTTGAGTGTACTATATTTGCTCACATATCCTAGGCCTTGATGCCTTACTGATTTTGTACAGAAGAGAAAGCAAGCTCCAGAATCTAGAGCTCATATCTTATATGAGTTTATAATGGTCAAATGCCAGCACCGCGAGGATGAAAGTATTTGGAGTGTTCATCCCCAAAACCTGGACTTTTAAATTTTTAAATCAATTTAAAGTGAATTAAATACTTGTGATGAATTCTTTCAGTTTTCATTGAGGTATAACTTTCATATAGTAAAATATATTAAGTGTATAGTTCAATGAATTTTTATAGACATATACCCCAAGTCATCATTCTTGATCAATATATAAATTTCTATCACGCTAGACATTTCCCTCATGCCCTTCCTCTGTCAGTACTCATTTCCCATTCCAGATTCTATCAACATAGATTACATTTGTCTAAAATAGCTAATGAATTTATTATTTCACATAACAAGAAGATTCAAGGTTGTATAGTCCCAAAGTTGTTCAATTAAGCACCCTGACAACATCATCAAGAACTCAAGTTCTCAGAGAACATAAGGGCTGAGAGAATGGTGTTATCCAGGTTAATGGAAACCCAGCTATAGTGGGACGAGGGCTCAACAAAGAAACAATGGCTTCTGCCAGCACTTCTGTCTGGGAAAAAGCTGCCCCTCCTGCCCTTGCCCTGAAGCCAGACAATTCAGCTTCTCCCTATATGTCCTTGGTGCTGCCCCAGTGCTGGAGCTCACAGCAAGTGAGTCCATCAATGAGTAAGTCTGTGTGTGCACCCTTTAAGAGGAATTCTTGGGACTTCTGCCACCCTCTCTCTTACTCAGCCATAATCTCCGCCGTGTTTTACAGCTAGAAGTTATAGAGACTTCTCTTCCCAGCACTGGACCCTTGGGCTGGGGATCCTGGTATGGGTCTGGGGCCCCTCACTCCTCAGGGGGGACTTCTGCAGTAGAGATATCCCTCCTGGTTTTTAACTGCCACATGTGGGTATAGGGACTGGCCTGTTCCATGTCTCCGCCCTCCTACCAGTCTCAAGATGGCTTTCATTGCATATCATTAGTTATAGGACTTCAGTTCAGCTAGACTTAGGCGATTCTCAGTGATGGTTGTTCTGTAGCTTAGTTGTAATTTTGACGTGGTTGTGAGAGGAGGTAAGCAGATTGCTTACCTACTCTGCCACCTTGACCAAAGGTCCTAAATTTGTCTGTTCTTTAACTTCATATAAACAAAATTATAAATACCTACTGTTTGTGTCTGTCTTCTTTCACTTAACTTAATGTCTGTGAGATTCATCCATATTGTTACCTGCTCAAGGTACATACATTTTTTTGTTTGCTAATACTAACCTGAGATTACTTTGGGTTCATTCCAAAGCACAACTGTAACTTTTGCACTTCAAGCTTTTAAAAACCTGAAGTGGTAATTTGGGATCAGTCTCAGTTAAAGGCTTTGAATGCCATTTTTCTGGAATATATCAGGACAGTGTTGAACTAGGCAATTATCTTAATTCAACTGAAATAGTTGGTCACAGTATACATTAGATGAGCATCTTGAGTCAAACTTGAACATGCAGTCAACCTGAACAAAATGAGCTCAGTCGCAGAGGGCCAGATTTCTTAATTAGTTCTCAGTGGCAAAAACATTTTGTTTCCAAAAGTCAAGTACAAATTCTACAAGTGACACAATTCAAGAAGACTTCATAAGGGTGAATTAAACCTGGCCTCCCACTGTCATCTGCAGCATTCGAAGCCATATTCATTTATTTCTCACTGTTAGTGTTCTTGGAAGCACCAATATGCTATAATAAAAAAGTAATAACTAACTTCATTGTAGTGTTATTGAATTAAGTAATACAATGCAGCCCCCTCTGCTTGACCTTTGGCAGGTTGTTGTCTCCTCTTTTTCTTTACCTTTTTCTCCATTCTCCTTTTCTTGTTTCTGGCAAAAGAAGGATATTAATTACATGAATATATCTTAAGGTATCTTATTCAATCAATCCTTTTACACACTCATATTTTTTAAAAGTAGGGAGAATTTTAAAAGGCAAAAAATAAAATATAATTTTTTTGCTTTTATTTGTTTGGTTTAGTTTTATTTAATGCAGGTAAATTATTTGCAGTTTAGAGACTGTATTTATAAATGTTAGGAACAGAATGTGGTGATACAATGTGTTGACACCTTTTTTTTATTGCTATTGCTGTTAATAATGAATGCAAGCCGCCTCTTCCAAGGCTCAAACATACATCTCCTGAAACTTCACTGGGGAGATAATAATCCACTGATGATCAATGCTGTAAGGGACAAAATTCTTCCATAATTACACCTCTGGGGCTTTCTTTTTTAGATTTCCTTCATCCTAATCTTACATTGGTGAGTTGGAAAATTGCTATTATTTGTTGTAGCAGGTTATCATAATAGCAATAGCATCTCCTATGCTTGATAAAAGAATATACACAAATAAAGGAAATTTAATGTACATTAAACATTCCCAATTTCATATTTTTCTAAAGTTTGGAATACTTTAGCATTTAGTTTTCAGATAATTAGAATTCAGTTTGTTTTTAGTTTTACTGATTAAGTTGTGCAGAAGAGTTACATTTCTCTACACTGAATACATCCACTCTGTTAATACTGATAGATCAAATGTCCCAGATAGTTTGATTTCCTACTGCCCAAGTAATGAAAATTAATCACTCTTGTAGAGGGATTGAAACAAAACATAAATAACATTTTTAGTGAGAAACAAAACGTTATAGTTAAAATTTTCATTAGCACTCATTTGACAATAAATTCTGAAAATACTTTGGAATTTATTGGAAAATAGTTAACATTGTCTTGATATTTTTCCATTGTAAAACATTTTACTTTGAAAAACCAAAAAGCTTGTAAGATTGCTTATGCTTCTTCTTTTAATCCAGATAGAAATACGAATGAAAGAATGGAGCTCAAGGAAGCTCTTCCCAACTTTTTTCAAATACCTAATAAAATAATTGTAGATATCCATTAAAAATCATAGTTGGCATCTAAAAAAGAAAGTATAGTGTCAAAACAAAGCTGCATATTTCCCTTCTGATTTAATCTCAGCTTTCTCTCCTTGCCATCTGTTTGGTAAATGTGACTATGTTTGATATCACTCCACCTTTAAGCCTTCACTACATGCCCAATTTCCTACTTCCTGTGACTATAGCCTTTATCAGCAAATCATGCCTGCCATCCCATGAGAAACAGATAATCATGCCAAAAGAAAATTGTTGGGTTACTACTGCCCAAAGGTGAACAATTCTAGCACTAAAAAGAATAATAACTGTAATCGATTTATACAATTTAATATATAAAAATCTATGAACCTATAATAATGCTTAAATGATTTTAACATCAATGCCTTACTCTAAAATGTGGTAAGTTAAGGGAAAGAATCATGCATTTAACTTCCTTTTCTGGTAGAAACTCTTTTGGGGTAACCAGATAGTTAAAGCTGATGAAGGAATGCTCTTTCTTGCAGAACCATGCCAGCTAAGTTGGGAAGGCATGATATAAAATATGTCAATAACAAGAAAAGCATCACATTAATAATTTTGAAATCTAGAATACATTTGATTATGAATATATGGGTGTTCACTATACAATTCTTTAATATTTTCCATATTTGATAACTTTCAAATTGAAGAAAAATAAAATTGTCAAAATTTTATTTTTATGCCAAAAAGCAGAAAATAAAACTATTAAGATGGTAAATGAGGTTAAAGAGACATACTTTTATAAAACATCCTCTTCATATTCAGAAACCATAATCAAAATTACTAGCCCCATTAAGGAAAAGTTACTTCAAGGCAGAAAAGAGGAATAAAGACTTAGGCAAAATGAATTTCAGGCAAACTAATTCAGTAAATCAAGGAAACATGTATTTCCCATTGCAATCACTTTCAAAAACTGTATTTCAGTAAGGGAGAACAAATACGTCTCTACAGGCATTTCTGTGGAGGGCAACAAACTCAACAGAACCCACAGTAATAAAAGATCTCTCAATGGTATTTTAAAGACTTGTACCCGACTTGTAAGACGAAAATCCAGGGCCTGCATTCTTTGCCCTCTGTTTCGTTTGTATCTGTATGTAGCAGAGATGACAGACACAGTCAGAGTTCTAGACCTTGCAAAGTGCTTAGCCGAAGGTAGCCATACATTCAACATTATTAACAACTCTTAATTTTAAACTTGAGCAGCCTCTCCTCTAAGAAAACAGAAGAAGTAGCCTCCTTCTCTAATAAAATATCAGAAGGAATGAGGGCAAAAGGAATATGTGTGTGTGTGTGTATAATTTTTAAATATATAGCACATATATTTAGTTATATATAGTTATTAGTTTTATATGTAATTATTTAAAATATGTGTAATTTTAAAGACTATTTTGTCAAAAAGATTATATAATTTTCTTAATAACTACTCCTTAATTCTTATATTAACAACATTGTTTAATGAGTCCAAGATTTATGCAGAATACTAAATTAAGTGCACAAACGGGAATTCAATTACAAAAAAACGAAGTTATAATCTTGCTTAAAATTTTAATCAACTTTGCGATTATTAAAGTTTTGACCATATTTCAGAGCTATTGTGTTAGTATTTTCTGAATTTTCTAACCTTTCTATATCTTTACAAATGCAAGTTTAATTAACTTTATTTTTCTATTCTATTTTCTCTCTATTATTTAATAAATAATTTAGAGGTCGGGGCAAAATGGCATAGATGATAGAAATTTTGTTCATCGTCTCTTTCGACCACATCAAAGTTAAGGAAACACGGAGCCAATAGCAAGTAGAGTCGCCCAGGGGTCTAGAGCAAGGAAGCCCTACAACTAGGGAGAGACATAAGAAATCACCCCTCAATGATTGGAAGTAGGAGGGGGTAAAGACATGAGGCTTCACCTTCCCGAGAAGCTGAGTGGGACAGAGGCTGTGGCAGCAGCAGCCAGGAGCTGCAGACATCTCTTAGTGGGGGCAACTGAACTTGCAGGATGATGGACCTGCTTGCCCTGAGCACCAGCACCAGGTCTGCTGCTCGTGGGGCACCAGTAACTTACAGCGGGACATTGAAGTGTCGGAGTGAGAGCTTGATGCGAGTCTTTCACCTGGACAGAAGTGCTGGCAGTATCTGTTGTTCCTCTGTTGAGCCCTCTACTCTCCCAGTGTGCTGACCCAGTGCTACCAGAGCTGAGATGTCATCAAACTAGAAAACTGAAGTTGCTCTGCCCAGAGGACTCCCTGAAACTTTGCATCCCCAACTCACAGCCCTTCTTAAGCCATATTCAGTAGTGCCCTCAGGAACTCCTGTGCCACTTTCTGAGCAGTACCAAAACACACTGGTGGCAGCTGACTTTGGTTCCTGATGTGGCTTCTTGAGGCAACTATAAGCACAGCATCTGTGGATTGCTTGCTGAATCTTAAATAGGAGGCCTTGGAGGTGCACAGGCTGGGGCTAAATCTGACCTGAATCTGAAACTCTCTCAGGACTGTGCTTCTGGGCACCTACTACAGAAATCCACGCTAATAAAAATGGGAGACTTAGGAGCTCTGATTAGTGCATAGAAACAGATAGGCAGCCAAAATGGGGAGACAAAGAAGCAGAAACCATATGAAAGAACAGAACATAGATCAAGGAAAAATAGAGACAAGCAACCTAACAGATGCAGAGTTCAAAACAGTGGTTGTAAAGATGCTCAGTGAAATTAAGGGAAGTGTAGATGAACTCAATGAAAACTTAAAGAGATAAAATCATAAAAATGGAAATCATAAAAGGGAACCAGTCAGAAATGAAGAATACATTATCTGAGATGAGTATATGAGAAGGAATCAACAGAGTGGAGGAAGAAGAGGATTGAACCACAGATATAGAGGATGGGAAAGCCAAGGATACCCAATCAGAATGACAAAAAAAAAAAAAAAAGTAATCAAGAATATAATAATGATTTAAGGAACCAATGGGACAAAATTAAGTGTAAAAACATCCGTGTCATAGTGGTACCTAAAGAGGGAGAACAAGAAGTTGAATATATAGTTGAAGAAATAATGATGGAAAACTTCCTTAACCTGGTGAAGGAAATAGACATACAACCTCAAGAAGCTCAGAGAGTCCCCTCTCCCCAAAATGAACCCAAAGAGGCCCACACCAAGACACATCATAATTAAAATGCCAAAGATTAAATATAAAAAGAGAATCTTCAAAGCAACAAGAGAAAAGCAATTCATTACTACAAGAGTGCTCTCATAAGACTGACAGCCAATTTCTCAAAAAAAAAAAAAAACTTTGCAAGACAGAAAGGCTTGACACAAAACATTCAAAGTGTTGAAAACCCAGGATCTACAACCAAGAATACTTTATTCAGCAAAGCTATTATTTAGAGTTGAAGGACAGATGAAGACCTTCCCAGACAAAAATAAGCTAAAGGAATTCATCAACACCAAGCTAGCATTACAAGAAATGTTGGAGGGACTTCTTTAAGAAGAAAAAATGTATTAAAAACATAAATAAACAATTGTAGTAACTACATATTTATCAATAAGTACCTCAAATGGAAAACAATTAAGTGTTCCAAACAAAAGAAAGGAAACTGAATGGATAAGAAAACAAAACCCCTACACATGCTGCCTACAAGAGACTCACGGACCTAGAGGGTATTGCCCTGAATGAAGTAAGTCAGATAGAGAAAGACAAATACCACATGATTTCACATACATGTGGAATCTAAAGAACAAAATAAACAACAACAACAACAAAATGGAAACAAATTCATAGATACAGAGAATATTTTGAGAGCTACTAGACCATGAGAAAGATTGAGGAGGATAGTGAAATAGGGCAAAGAGATGAAGAAGTACAAATGGATAGATACAAAATAGTCATGGAGATATAAAATGTAGCATAAGGAAAATAGTCAACAAGATCGTAAAAAATATGAAGAGTGAAGAGGGGTAATAGATTTAGTAGAGTGATCACTTGAGCTCTAATCACTATGGTGTACAACTGAAACTACTATATTATCATATGACAATTATAATTGAAAAAAAATCATTGAATTGTACAATGTAAATACAAGCAACTAATCGTCTACTATACTTCAATAAATCTGGGAAGAAAAGTATCTAGATCTTTTCCATCGTATATGGTATTTTCTTTATCATATAGTATAGCACACCAGTGACTGCTGCCTTACCATTTTCTTCTATTGATCTGTCTCATCATATTGTTTTCATTATCCAAGCTTTAAAACATTTTAATGTCTAATAAAACAAGGAATCTTTCCTTTTTGTTTATTTATCCAAAAATTTTAAATAATTTTGATGATTTTCCTCAAAATTAAGTTGGAGTTTTAAAACTTGGTTTGCATTAAATCTCTTCTTTGATTTAGAGACTGACAAATATAAAAGATGTAAAACCTTTTATACATGTGTGTGTGTGTTTGTATTTATCTGTAAGTGTGTCTCTACATAGATTTATCTACATGTATTTATCTAAATGTATGTTTAGATATTTATACACATTTATTTGAAAGCATATGTAGACATGTGTCTAGATATTTATATGCTCATATGACATTTGTCAAGACTAAAATCCTAGCTAAATGTCTTCATTAGGGAAAATAAATGTGGAAAAAAATTACGAAATATTCTTCTGCTCACACCATACACATTGAACTATTTCATTAGGAGTTTGTACTTTAATTGAATCAATTGGTGATTATTAGTAAATAAAATTTCAACTTGGATTTCAATGGCATATTTGAATTTCACTAATCTTGCAGTTTCTTTAGCATAGAGGTTTAAGAGCTTTGGGTTAAAAAAAAAAAGAGTCTGAAATCTTGTCTCACACAGTTAAACTAGCTACATGGCTTTACCAAGTACCAAGTTAAGTAACATCTCTACATGGCAAAAATGAGGATAATAATACTACCCATCTCATAGCATTGTTGTGAGGATTAAATGAGATGATGTGTGTAAAATAATGATCTCAGTGCCTAACTCATACTATCTCCCCGCAAATTTCAGCTATTATTCCAATTTGGAATAAGCAACCACCAAAATTGCTGTGTGAGACATAAGCCCTCTCCTAAATAATAAGCTCTAGTGAAACACAGACAAAAACAGTTTGAATTAACTTTTTTCCTACTTTGATAGTTACTAGAAGTAGCTATCACATTCTCTGTTGTTGTCTTTGTGCTTCATAAGTGGCCTTTGCCTAATTCTTCCTGCATATCTTCTACTTTTTTTCTCAGACTCAGCCTTTTGTCTTCTACAGATCTTGCATTTATCTTTCACCCAATACAATTTTGTCTAAGTATTTTTACTTTTTACTTACTTTTTAAATTTACTTAATTTTTACTTTTACAAGTACTAAGCACTGTAAAACTGGTTAAAGCATGGGGGATGTTAGTCATAAGTTTATGATTGTCATTCTGACTTCTCTCCCCTTACTCCATCCTTTGTTTTCATTTTATAAAATCCTATAGCATGAATTCACTTGAAATTGTGCCTTTAGTGTCTACTGAATTTTGTAACCCCATTTTAATGTATATATGACAGCTATAGACTAAATAGGCTATAGAAAAATAATTTATTACTTATTAAGAAGTGAGAGAATACCATGTACCAGACATGTGATTCACAAATAACAGATTTGTGAAACAAGGGCCCATTTATATATTTGTTTAGAAAACAGTGCATGAGCTCTTGTTAATCCCATGTCTTTATTACAATTATCACGAATGGAACATGTTGACTAAACTTGAGTTCTCATTTATTAATGTAATATTTTTCTAATTCACACTTACCTAAGAAATTAAAACACATTATTCTTTTCTGATTGACATTAGAAAAATGTAGTGCAGACAACGATTTTAGCATATGCCATCAATATTAAGAGATTTCTCGTTAGCAAATGTGTAAAAATGAAACAATATGAAGAGACTTTCTCTGATTACAATGTTGTTTTTCTCCCCTACTACTGAAGACAATAGACTCTTTTCTTTTTAAACCATCACACAATTTCATTTAGGATGTTGGAGTCAATAAAGTTTTAATTGGACTATTTTTCAAAGCAATGTTTTTAAAACATATATTCCTGATTGAGAAATTTTTTTAAAAAAACAAAGAATTTATTTAATTTCTTAATTTACATTTCTGAGTTTTTGGTTTCTTAAATCAAACTGGTCAAAACCGCACCAATTTCCATAAACTGGCAGAAACATTTAAGTGCCATAAAACTCAGAATTCTTGACCACTCTTTTATTGAGCAATGGTCCTTAAGTGATGACATCCATTGTCAAAGGCATCTTCCAAAAAATACAGCAATTTTTGAAAGAGAAACGAAATTGTCTTTTTAAGTAATATAACCCCTGTGCAATTTTCTCTCTTTTTTTGACCCTTTTTATTTCCTGAGGGTTTTAAGTAAAGACCTCCAATTTAAAACCTATTATTCTGTAGGAGCTGCTTTTCCCCCTCCCCCAACAGTAACCTTGCTGTAGTCTCTGCCCTGTTATTTTCTGAGTTTTTTACTTTGCTTAGCACTGAGCTATACTTAGGATACAACCAGAATACGTGTGTGTGATGTACATACAATAGTTGAGCGGAAAAATAATTTTAAATATATTAAATATCAACTTATTTTTGCTTTTACACTGTCATAATCCAAAGGATTCTTCCTTATTCTTTTTTTAAAACCGTATAGATTTTCATGAAACTAGATGTTTAAATAATGAGATTATCTGAGAAATAATTATTAATGAATTGTTGTTTTATATTCAAAAGGTGCATGGCCTTATCTTAATAGTGCAGAAGAATCATACCAATGAAGAGAAGATATGTTTCTTGGAGAGCATTTTCAATCTTATTCAAATAGCTACACATAGCCAAGAAGGTTAAACTCTGATCACATCACATTCTGGTTATATTTATTTGGTTGAGGAGGCTTACCGGAGGAAAAGAACTATCAATGTTTTAAAGCAATGGTCTTCAAACCAGGTTACAGAGGCTTTCCAATGAGTACATGGTTATAAATAATTTTAAGGGACTCAATTTCCAGGTCTTAATATTCCATATGCTCTCTTTTCCTGAACTGCCTAAGAAATTACCAATGGTCTAGTTTGCCCTTGCCCACCTCCCTCTTTCCCTTCTCATGCTTCTCAAAAGAAAATCTTACCCCCCACTTGAAATTTTACAATGGTTCACTGCAATAAGTACGAATCCCCTGATACCAAAAAAGGGTCATTTTAGCCAAGGCTTCATAAGCAACCCACATTAATTTATTAAGAGATGGATTTATAATAAAGTTTTACTTCTTAGGATTACTATTTATAAACATTATATTTTGAGAATCCGATAAATTGTTTACCAATAACAAAAAAAAAAATCAACTAAATCCGAAGGAACTATTTTAACTGTAATTATAATTATAATAACATTATGATTTTAACCTGAGTATTATGGTCACAGAAAAAATTTTAAAACCAAATTTATATATATAAATTTATATATTATATATATATATATACTACATATATTTGCAGAGAATTTTGATAGGGCAATCATAAGACCCTTTCAAACAAAATATATTACTTTAGGATAACATTCTATAGGGGAAGTGGAATGAAAATACTATCTCAGGAGGAAAATGTACAACATAAAATTTCCAACTGTTTATTTTTTTAATGAAAATTATGGGTCTGAAATTGTTATGGTATTTGTATTTCATTAAAAACATCTAAATGAGTGGTGGAACATTTTATTTTTAAAATATCAATATTTATAATATGCCAGAAATGACATCTTTTGCAATTAATTAATCACATAAAAATATTATATTTCAAAATGTTCTAGGGTATGCATAATTAAACAAAATGCATTTGGCAATACTAGAACAAGATGTTTGAATGCATTTGGCAATACTAGAACAAGATGTTTGAAAACCTCTGTTCTAAAAGATAGTTTCTTCTTTGTATTGAATTAATTTCTTCTAATATATACATATATATATGTATACATATATATACATATATACATATATACCTGGATCTAGTAATACATGGTGTAACCTCATGATGAAACAAAAGAAAATTCCTATCATGAAATGTTTGAAGAGGTCCACAGGAGATCTAAGCCTGTATCACAGAGTTTGAGAGAATAATTAATCAATGAGGACATAGTTTTCTACTTTTGATCATTTTAGCAGGATGTAATAAACTGCTTTCTTTCTAAATACAGATTTATCCTGCTTCTTCTTGCAAGTAATGGGTTGCTAGTTACTAGTTTCCTGTTGCCACTTTTAGTTTTAGAGTGACAGCTCGCTCAATTTACCAATCACAACAATACCACTTTTTGGGGTCAAATGGGCAGGCACTGTGGACAAGCCTGAAAGCAGGGTGTTACTAGAGTCAGGTTGCAAACTAGAAAATGTACCTTTCCAAATCTTTCCACTGAAAACAGAAGTCATTATCAACCTGCTGCTCAACATTCTAGCATGTCAATTTGTAGAAACAAATGAAAGATTATGGGTGCTTGCCTAGAAAAAATCAACAATAAAAGACATGTCTAAACAAAAATTGATATATATGTTTATACATATACTTCCTTCTTAACTATCTTGAACAATGGGTGTGATTCTAATACTTTAGTAGAATTAAAATTCATATTGTTATGTAAAAAATGAGATAAGTGAATAATCCTTGAAGATTAAAAATACTCTTTAAAGTTCAAGGGAAAGTTGCCCGAGTTAACATTCCCCATAAAATGAATACCCAGATATACTTCCCAAAACAAAGTTCTGGAGTTTGGAACAATATGATGTATTTTTCCCCGAGTCTTTATTTGGCTACAAATTAAAACATTCAGGAATTTGTTTGGAAAGGGGGAGAGTGAGACCAAGTTGAAAATTGAAAACTGAGAAGTATTTTGAAAGAAGTGAAGAGCTCTTATTGTTGAAAAAATACAATAAATTCATTATGCTACAAAAGATTATACTAGCTGCTGGATGGAGAATGGATTAAAAGGGGCCAGAAGAAAGAAGCCCATGTGGGAGGCACTGCTCTGGTCTAGGCAAGGAGAGATCATAGGTTGGTCTAGGATGGTGGTGGAGAATGAGAGAAGTGGAAAGCTTTCAAGAGCTTTTTGAATGATAAAATTCAAGGAAATTGATGATGAATAGGAAAATGTGTGTGAGGAGTATGGACACGTCAAGAGTTAATCTTAAGATTTCGGCTTGAAAATTCATAAAGTACTGAAGGGTGCTTTCAAAAAATTGTTTTTCATTATAGATAGCGTAAACGGAATAGTTAGATTATTATGTATATTTGTTCTGAGTATATATAACTTTAGGGGACATGCATCTAAATTTTTGCAAATCATGTCACATTCCCTTAAGAGGTGGTTTTACAGTGTAGAGCTATAAAAGGCACTACCTAATGAAGAAAGGTGGTGAAGTTGTGATGATAAAATTGCAAGTTATCATGACGTTTCTGTAATATGCCCACATTAAACTTAAGTCTTAAAGCTCTATATTTGTATATGAACATCTGTAATGTCTATAACTGCATAGAAAAATTCTTAAAGGAGACTCCAAATTGTTAAGAGTAATCGTATTGGGGAAGAGAGAGGAGTGGAAGTTAGTGAAGGGGACTTACTTTTTATCCTTTATTCTTCTGCATCGTTTGAACTTTTAATAATGAAAACATGCATATCTGTAGTTAAGAAAAAATATATTAGAACTAAAATAGTGATATAAAGTTGGCATAAAGTTATTTTGGTGTAAGACATTATGCTAAATGTCTTGGATAACTAGAAGTAAGTACCTATGCACATTGATAAGGTCAGAGGAGATATGTAAGTGATATTATCATTCCTTATAACCAGCAACCTGGGGTAGTGGGACAGGCCTGTGCTCAGGCAGCTGACGTAGATTCTAATTTTTCTTCTATTGCTTGATCTCACAGAATCTGGGCCAGTTAATTTGTCATTCAGGTCCTTAGTTCCTGATCTATAACAATAGGAGGGTCAGATAAATAAGAGGTGGCAAGCAATTAGCATGTGGTCTCTATTCGCCAAACCCTCATTCTTGTTAGGCATTTTTTAACCTATCATGGCTCTGTTCCTTCTGAGACCAGATCTACTGACAATCAGAGCTAGCAACCAGAAAGAAAGGTATTGTCATTAAAGATTACCTGGAGAGACATCACAGACTGTTAGAAAGAGACTTGAAGCCTCTTAGGAGCCATGGGCCTTGGAGACAAACTTGAGTCAAATCTCTGTTCTGCCACTAACTGCACAATGTAATCTTAGGCAAATGAATAAATCTCTCTGAGCTTCAGTTTCTTCATCTGTAAAATGGGACAATAATTCCTACCCCTGGGCTGGTCCACAGTCAGCATACAATCCATTTTAGCTATTATTTCCTCTAAGGCTATTACACTTCCAGAATTGTATTATTTTAATATAAGAATTAATGATGAGAAACTTTACCCTAATTTCTCTATGATACTTTATTTTTTGTTGTTTGTCCACTAGGAGTTTTCTCACCTAAGCTTCCCAAACTGAAGATGCTTATGTACTCCCAAATATGCTTCTCCATGCTGGTTAGTCCAGCAAAGATAGACTGTATTGAGCAGAGCAACAGAATCTCAGGGCAATACACAAATCTGATGCACAGGCCTTGTAGATACCACTGCTGTGCACTCAGCATCAGAGGTGTGATTCTTGATATTCAAGGAGGGAATCAGCCTGGAGTAGAGTGGTTTCAACCTGTAGAGCAATTTAACCATTCTGTGTTGATCTTCAGCCATGAACAAGTGTGGTCTTTTGCAAGAATTGAGAGGCTGATAAAGTGGCTGAGACTCTGCTCCCTGCCCCGCCTTCAGTAACACTATGAACATGACTGCGGGGGTCGGGGGGAGGGATATGATGTAATTTGATTTGTTAGAGTGTGAGTGGTTTATAACCATCATTTGTGAGTAAATTACTTAGCCATATTCTTCTTATGACTGGCTGAAGAAACTTACTCGATGATATAATATAATTTATTTCTGTGCATAAGTGAGTGACCTTCACATCTTAGTCTGTCTCCTATGACTTATTGGCCTTTTTGCACTCAGAGAAATGGCCTGTGTTTTACCACTACCCGCCATTTTCTACGTTCTGTTCATTAATTGTGTACATAAATAAGCTCGCCTTCTAAGATGCTGATGAAAATTATATCAACATACTAAATATCAAAATAATGCTGCTGGATGTGTAACACAGCATCTTTCTTCTAAAGGTCCGCAAGCAACATTCAAGCATTTTCCCTGTATTGACAGTCCTATTATGTATTGAATTAAAGAGTACTAGTCCTATCTTACAGATGGAAAAACTAAGGCTCAAAAATAAAAAAAGCAAACAGTGACCAGTGGTGCAGAGGCAAGTCAGAGAACACGTAGCAGGAAAGGAAGCAGCTAGAGAGATGTGTGTAATATTTGTTGTACTTAATTTAAGGGTGTGTAGGCAGTTTGTGTTGTGCTTTGCTTAATGAACAATGAGCACTGATGTTGGCGGAGTTCTAAACATGTTTCAGGCATTGTTCTAAGTATTGATATAAATTAATTAGCTCACTTAGTCCTGGCGACAGTTCTTTCAGGTGGGCATTAATTACAAATGCCTTCATTTTACAGATTAGAACAGAAAAGTTAACTGGCCCAAGGTCACGGAGGACAGGTACCAAGTGGAGAATCAGGGTGTGCACTGCATTTTCTTTACTTCTTACTGAAGGGAGCTGAAGAGAGTTCGAACTGCACTCAGTTTAGTATTTCTCAGGATGTCATCATTGTACCATTCTGTATCTCTAATTCTCAATAAAAATGATAAATGGCCAATTCCTCAGCTTTTAATTTTTTCGAAGGAACTGCACATTAATTTGCTGTTTTAGCAAGTTTCCAGGTGATTCCTGCATATACTATTTTGAGAACCTCGGATTTCTTTTCAAACTGTTCTTTGGGAGGTTCTTTGATAGCACTGAGCAGCTATAGGGTATCATGGGATGGGATGAGGGAGAGAGGCCAGCACCTCTACGGCAACCTCAATTCCTCTGATTTTTTTTTTTTTTTTATAATTTAAGATTTTATATAAAGTTTTATGCAAAGAGTTCTGCAGAATTAGAAAAAGACTTGAAAACCCAGCCTAATCCAATTTTTTCTCCCCACATCTCACAGATGCATATACTAAGATTCAGAGGCACTGGAATGGTTCAGAGGCAAGGTAATCTAGTTTAATGGCAGTTGTGGGGTGCGAACACTCAGATTCCTGAACTTTGGTCTATTGCCTTGTCACCATACCACAGGCACTAACTAGTGCTAATTGCTAAACTTCAGAATAGCAGTTCTTAAAAATCAAGACAAGGAATGCGTAACAAGTATATTCAGTAATTATCCCAGGAAGGCTCAATGCAACCAGAAGTTTGAAAGTTGTAGGAAATCACTGTGTATACGGTGAGCAGGAGAAGGGGTGTTCTTCTGGAGCCCCAAAGGATTTGTACACCAAGGGAATTGTTCTGTGCTTTCTAGATTTTACAGGAAAAGAAGAATTTGGAGACAACAAGAAAAAAAATTAATATGAAAAGAATTTTGAGGATGTAAATGTGGATCGAAACTGGAGTCTTAAAGGTTACAAATAGAAGTGCGAGAAAGAAATAGAAAATGTAGGCACCATTTTTAAACATGAGTTAGAGGATCTTCCCATGAGAAAAGCAAGACCATCAGAGAAAAGAATACTCTAACTGAATGGTTAGGGTGATGGACACTCACTCCCAGGGAAGAAATCTCTTCACTTGTGCAAGGATCTCTTTGTGTTGGTTGGTAGCTCTGACTGTGTAGAGTTGGTGCCCTAGCAGAAGCATATCAGGAAGTACGCTACCTTCTTTTCTAGAATAAAAGCTGCTCAGACTCATGCAATCAATCAACTATACCTCATTTCTGCTCCTTCACGGGGAAATCAATAAAAAAGCCACAATGAGTATCAAGTGTGGATTTCTAAGGATTTTGCAGTCTTTCACATGGCTGGACGTGGAAGGATTCGGGGTCATTTGTTCTTTCAATTGGGGTCATGGTTTTAAAGAAAAAAGCAGATATGTTATGTGAGTAGCTGGCTATCTAGATATCAAGAACTAGATAGTGTTTTCTGGATTATAGCTTAAATTTCCAAACTATTAGTCTATTGAAAATGTCTAGAATATTCCTCAGAATGATGTGCATAACTGAATAAAAAATTTAATGTGAAATTCTAGGGTAAGTAGAATATTGCCCAGACGAAACTATAGAACTACAGAGGGAATCACATGCATGAACGGACTTTAAATTGCAAACTATCATAAAGAATCTTCCAATAGTGAAAGTGGTAACCAGCAATTCTTAAAGAGAAAATGCAATGATAGAATTAGAAATCATACTTGTGGAGTAGGATATTTATACAATGATGCTAGAGAACAGACACACAGTGAACTTAGATTTGTAACGCAGGGAGGAAAAGATAATGTTATTGAAAGTTGTTATGGAAACTTTCTTAAACAATGACTTTCAAAATGTAGCTAAGGAATTGTATTGCTATGCATGGAACCTATAAAACCAGAAGTGGAAACGTGACAAAAACTAACTAGGTAAGATTAAAAGAAAAGATAAAAGAAGTCATGTAATTTTTTAAAAGTCTATTGAAATTGTTTGATTTAGCAGAGATTTAAGAAAGATGCTAATAAGAGAGTTCTAAATCACATTTGCAATCGGAAGATCCAGAAAGCACAGGCTGTCACTTAGGCTTAGGTTAAAAACTGAATTATAGAGAAGGATCTTCAATGAGAAAATGAAGAATAGAGGGATTGAAGCTTATAGAAAGGGAATGGATTGTACAGGAACATGCAAGTGTTTAAAATAAATTTAAGTCAGGTTTAGATCACTGATTCTCAACCCTGGATACACTAGAAAATCACTAGAAAATGTATATTTTTAAAATATTTGCAAAGATTCTGATTTAATTGCTATGAGGTGAGGACCCAGGTATGAACATTTTTTTTTTTAATCAAGAGATTTTGATATGCAGTCATCTTTGAGAAACATTGCCCTGGTTAAATTATTATACACTAGAATTCACAAAGAACTTGTATGCATTACAGGCGGAGAACAGTAGAGGTGTCAGAGACTAGGGATATTATTTTTAAAAATGCAGAAAACGTGGACTTTGGAAGCTGTAAAACAACATGCCTGACCCTCTTGCTTACTGTATTCTGAAAAAAAAGTTTCGTGAGAGCTTATAAAAGAAAGTGATGATTATTTGGAATCGGCATGGGCTTACTGAGGACAAATCATAAGAAACTCAGTGTGTGTGTGTGTGTGTGTGTGTGTGTGTGTGTGTGTGTGTGTGTTATTGCATGGGTAAATCAGTGGGAAG
>NW_011888783.1:29680377-29694901 GCF_000151845.1 Pteropus vampyrus | reverse complement strand
CATAACTGAATAAAAAATTTAATGTGAAATTCTAGGGTAAGTAGAATATTGCCCAGACGAAACTATAGAACTACAGAGGGAATCACATGCATGAATGGACTTTAAATTGCAAACTATCATAAAGAATCTTCCAATAGTGAAAGTGGTAACCAGCAATTCTTAAAGAGAAAATGCAATGATAGAATTAGAAATCATACTTGTGGAGTAGGATATTTATACAATGATGCTAGAGAACAGACACACAGTGAACTTAGATTTGTAACGCAGGGAGGAAAAGATAATGTTATTGAAAGTTGTTATGGAAACTTTCTTAAACAATGACTTTCAAAATGTAGCTAAGGAATTGTATTGCTATGCATGGAACCTATAAAACCAGAAGTGGAAATGTGACAAAAACTAACTAGGTAAGATTAAAAGAAAAGATAAAAGAAGTCATGTAATTTTTTAAAAGTCTATTGAAATTGTTTGATTTAGCAGAGATTTAAGAAAGATGCTAATAAGAGAGTTCTAAATCACATTTGCAATCGGAAGATCCAGAAAGCACAGGCTGTCACTTAGGCTTAGGTTAAAAACTGAATTATAGAGAAGGATCTTCAATGAGAAAATGAAGAATAGAGGGATTGAAGCTTATAGAAAGGGAATGGATTGTACAGGAACATGCAAGTGTTTAAAATAAATTTAAGTCAGGTTTAGATCACTGATTCTCAACCCTGGATACACTAGAAAATCACTAGAAAATGTATATTTTTAAAATATTTGCAAAGATTCTGATTTAATTGCTATGAGGTGAGGACCCAGGTATGAACATTTTTTTTTTTAATCAAGAGATTTTGATATGCAGTCATCTTTGAGAAACATTGCCCTGGTTAAATTATTATACACTAGAATTCACAAAGAACTTGTATGCATTACAGGCGGAGAACAGTAGAGGTGTCAGAGACTAGGGATATTATTTTTAAAAATGCAGAAAACGTGGACTTTGGAAGCTGTAAAACAACATGCCTGACCCTCTTGCTTACTGTATTCTGAAAAAAAAGTTTCGTGAGAGCTTATAAAAGAAAGTGATGATTATTTGGAATCGGCATGGGCTTACTGAGGACAAATCATAAGAAACTCAGTGTGTGTGTGTGTGTGTGTGTGTGTGTGTGTGTGTGTGTGTGTGTTATTGCATGGGTAAATCAGTGGGAAGCCAATGACTTAATTATAGCAAGGCATTTGACAAAGTGCCTCACAATACTTTTTGTGCAGTGGTTTTCTTGGTGCAACCTATAAAGCAATGGGTGCCCATGGAGATACCTCGGCAGTCTCTGAAAAGCAGTTACTACAGACAAAGCAAAGCGGGAAGGCCCTGGGCTCCTCATCTCACTGCCCACTTGAACCAGAGCGACTTTGCTTCTATTTTTATTTCATTGTTTTGAAGTAGATTTTACTTGAATAAAGTTTTATTGCTAAAAACAATTTGGAAACTACTATTATAGATAACAAGGTACAGACATTGACGTGATGTGTTATAAGGTAATGTTCATTAAACAGATATGACCCTGTGTTATTCACAAACTAAAGAGAAATCTTTATAATTTATTGTTCTTTCATTAAAATCTTTGATGAAAACATTGAAAGTGGGCTTACAAAGGTGTGTTTGGAATGCAGCTAAGAACAATGAGTAATCTTCTAGCTATAAGAATAAAGAAAAATAACCTTATTAGATGAAAATGATAGACTCAAACTATGAAGAGATTTTTTTTTAGGGGCCTATTAGGCTACACAGGCTGCTATAACAGGATATTGTAAACTGGGTGGCTTAAATAACAGACATTTATTTTTTCCAATTCTGGAGGTCAGGCACTCCAAGATAAAGGTGTTGGCAGATTCAGTTCCTGGCATGGGCTGACTTCCCAGCTTGCAGTTGGCTGCCTTCTTGCTTCATTCTCACATGGTGGAGAAAGAGCTCTAGTGTTTCTTTTTTTTCTTAGAAGGGCACTAATTCCATTACAAGTGCCTCATCCTCATGGCTTCAGCTAAACCTCATTACCACCCAAAGACCCTCACCTAAATATCATGTTGGAAGTTAGGGTTTCCACATACAAATTTGAGTGGGAATGACACAAACATTCATTCCATCACAAGGGATAAATATAAACATTCTGCTGGTAGACTATAGAAAAAATATGGTTTATATTAAGGTAAGACTTCATACCTCTTCAATTGTAAAAGTTCTGAGGCTTTATATGATCATAATCTAAAATGATAAGATGAATGAGTTAAAAAAAATAAGCACGATATCATTGTAATCCAGTGTTTCCAGGTCACAACAGGCCAAGGACAATAATCATCACAATAGTAGTAATTAGTGACAGTTTATTGTTGGCTCACCCAGCATGTAATTGTGAGAATCCAGGTCTTGCTCCACACTCCTGGACTTTCAATTTCCTTTCCTTAGTTCTGGGATCTCCCAGGGAATCCCTTATATATAAAACTCATCTGTCAGTTGCTATTTAGTCATGATAATAATTCATATTTCACAGGGTCGTTGTCTAGATTACAGGGATTAGGTATGTGAAAGCATTTAGTAAACTGTGGATTTCCGTATTAAAAAAAAAAAGAACTAAGTGTGATATAAATGGGCATCTGTTTGTGCAGTAGACACTGGGCTGCCTTGCCCTCATCTACTTTATCCCACAAAACTAAATCTCTCCTTCCCCCAGCTCTGGCTCTCAGCAGTCATCCTTTTCTGGGAATTGCCCTTGGAGAACTTTGCTCAAGGTTATAACCCCCTCATGTGGGCAGCTCAAATCCAGTGACTGGCCTTTATGGGAAGGAGCGTACAAACGTCTGAACTCCTTCCCCATACTTAGGACAATTCTAAGGGCTCATCCCACTTCTAGGCCTGCCTCCTGGGACTGGCTGAGTCCTCTGTTGTGACCATACTTTGGCCCATCTTCTTTCTTCCTCTGCCCCATCCTACTTCTGTCTTTTCACACAAGCATATTAATTCCACAAGCATGTCCTAATACATTTCCTTCACACTGATCCTTGTTTCAGAATCTGCTTCCTGGGGAATCCAGTAATATTTCCCAATCAGACAAAGAAGGGCTAAGCTTTTTCAGATGTTATTTCCCCTTTTCTTGATCTTTAAGTATTCAGGGCATGTAAATGCAAGAGAATGTAATAATTCATTTATTTATTTCTCCAGTGAGTGTCCATTTCTCATGTGCCATTACATCCTCTGGACATATAGAACATCTGATCTTGAGGACAAGTTTCTGATCAACCTGGGAAGAAAGGACCTAGTGAAACACTCAAATAGTTTAAAAATCAGCCTCATTATAAGTTGCAAGTCGCTGGCAGTAAGTGCTTGAGAGCTCAAGAGGAGGCAACAATAGTGTGACCTGGAATGTTTTGTAATTTTTTGAATCAGAGACTCAGAGAATTTCAAAATTGGACTTGATATTAGAAATATTCTAATATTAGACCTCGATTAGGAGGTAAGGAAATTGAGTCCCAGGAAGACCAAGTGATTTTCCCTCAAATTACAAAGCTAAAGCAATAGTTGAATTTTGAAAGAGCAAGTAAAATTTAGATAACAGAGAAATCGCCCCAGATTTTGATGGTCTTCAGAATAATTGTTAATCCCAGGACTGCCCACATTCTGCAGAGGTCTGATCTTCATCTTGTCACAAAGTGTCAGCTCATGAGGACAGTTACTGGTATAGGCTCAGCACTGTCCAAGTAGGCATGCTGCGGTCTGTGCATGTTTGAACAAAGCACAGTACTCCGGGAATGTGGTCTGTGGGCCCTGGCACTGCTTTTCACATTTACCTCCCAAGACTGCTATGTCTGGTACTTCCTGCCCATGAACCTATCACCTGTCTCTCAGTTTCCAGTTCCTGGGGCTAATCTAGAACTTCTCTGAGGCCAAAGCCACAAATCATCAATTGACATGATCGCGATGCCATTCGAAACATTACATTTTAGTACCCCTGTTATGTACTCTTTCCTTCTTTAAATGTAGTCTAATTTAAATATCTTTAGCAGCTCCATGATACGGTTTACAACAGAAGTATTTCAGGCTGATTTTTCATCAGAAGTTTAGAAGGTGATTCAACATTACAGTGACCACTCCCTTCCGACTCAGATTCAGAGATATCAGATAAAGGCCATGGAGATAGTTCTGTGTGTCTCCTTATTGATCAGTCTTGTGGAAGGAAGTGCAATTGAAAAAGCCAAGAAATTCAGCAGGACACTTGAAAGACATCAGCCAGACTTCAGTGAAGCTAGCTTAGGAGCAATTAGAACTTTTTATTGCACTTGGTGATTTGCCAGTTGTTGTTAATGTACTAGCTTCAGGCTACCAAGGCTAACCTTAGTGGGAAGATATGCAATTACTTTAATTAAAAACATAATAAGTAGTCATTCATTAATTTATCCTTCACCTTATTTTGAAGTCATAATTTGCAAAGTAAAACAGCAACTTCCACAAGGCTGAGACTAGGACAAAATTGTTCCTCCAGCCTTATCATTGTAACAAATATAATTTTTATATATATCCCTTCTAAGCTTTTTACAAACTCATGTGAACAATAATAGAGACATGTTATTATTTTTCTTCAGTCATTTATGTGCCTTTTATCTATCCCTCTATTGAGTGGTCATACATAATCAACTTAATTATTCACTCAGAGTTAACATAATCATTCCCTTGTTTTTTATCATTTTATTTGTTTTTACTTTTTGCACTATAAATAATACTTTAATGAACATCCTCCTTATATAACTTTTCCCACATATTGCATTATTTCTTCAGGAATAATTCCCTAACATTGAATTATTGGCTTAGTAAATAAAAACGTTGCGATTCTTCAAACATATTTGGGCTCCAAAAGAGATGCGCCAATTTACACTTTTATTAGATTAAAAAACAAACAAGCAAACAAAAAACTTCTCTTTTTTTTTTATTTGCATTTCCCATTAATCCTATAGAGGATTAATCACTAGTAAAAATTGTTTGCTCACAGAAATCTCTGTGATCTGTTGAGTATACAAGTCAAGGTCGTATGAATTTAATGGTGTGGTAAAAAGATTTTAGGGAGGGATTCTTGCAACTTCTGCCAGCATAGTGCTGGTCCCTGTGACCTGAGGCAGTAGCAGTGCCAGTTTTAAAAGCGATGATACCAACACTGGTCAGTGGGGGCGAATCTGGCATTATCATGAGCTGCCATGGGCAACAGTGGCCCTAGCATCAAGCAGGGAGACACTGAAGCGATGTCTGTGCCTACTGAGAGTGATTTGTGGGTCCAACTCTAGGAGGCCCAGCAGTAGGATGGGGCTGGTCCACATCTATCTGGCTGGTCCACAGTGGATACAATCAACAAGCAGGGAGACTTTAACAGTCACGGAAATCAAAAGCACACATACCATACACACAGGTGAGAGAAGTATGGAAACTTTTAATGCGGATGAGGTAAAGCAGAAAATGGGTTTATTAGTATATTTTTGGCCTATTTTTGTTTTATTACTCTGGGACAATTCAGTTTAAGGAAATGTAGTTTAAAGAAGAAATATTTCCAGAAATTTTCCATTGAACGTGATGACAATTTTTGCTTCAAAACAGATATTTTAAATTATATCATAGGAAAATCATTCCATCTGTGATTTTACACTTAAAATAATGAATGTATATTTTACAAGGAATTTTTTAGCATGTATCGAATGGATCGTATAATTTTATTTTTGGTTTGTTTAGCCTATTGGGAAATGATACACACAGATTTTCCTATCTTGAATTTGAATAATAAACACATCAATTTAAATATGTATACTGAAAATTCATTCTGTGTAAGACATAAGGTGGGTTAAACAATAGTAAGGGATAATGCATTTGTATCTGATTATCAAAAATGATCATACTGATGACGTAATTATACTTAGGGAGATTGCTTCTTTTATTTAACAGAGATATCTTTGCAACATATTTTCTCATTTATTTTTGCCTTATATATTTTTCAATTGTTTAAATATAACTCATTGGAATAAAATCTTTAATTCTCTATTTTGCTTATATAGAAACAGTTATGATACTCATAGATTTTTTTGTGTGTGTGTGTATTTTGATTCTGTTCAAATTTCTTGAGTTGTACTTTTTAGGAGTATTCATCAGGGAATTTTTTATTTTTATGGTGTGCAGATAAAGTTTGGCTGGCCATTGATCTCTTCTTGTTTCAATAACTGCTGTCATTATTAAAATTGCTAAGTGGAGCCTAGTGACCAGATGACTCGGATATCAAAGCCATCACACAAAGGGATCATCACAGAATAATCCAAACTCAATTTTAAATAATTTATTTTTCCAGTCTCTTTTTAACTCATGTGCCTAAATTCCTGATGATTAACCAGTAGCAGAATCTCTCCAAGAAAGAAAGCTTTGAAGTATCCTCCAGACTTTCTTTGGTGTTTGAGGATCAGGAGCAATCTTAGAATGAATTCAATTATTATTCATTCTCATTTCTCTAGATCTCATTTCTAGAATACAGGCATCCCCAAAATAAAGATCACAGAGGCCCCTTAACTCAGATGCTGAAATGTATTCATTCACCTGTTGAGGCTCAGAATTTCTTATGGGACATAGAAAACATCCACATATTTCTTTACTTATATTACCTGGTATTAACATCCCACAGAGCAAATTGAACTTAGTGTTTTAATTTAGATCATGTAACATTCTTGGCATATGAATATTACTTCTTATGAATTAGTAATTAAAATTTTCTTCTAAAATGTATACTATTGTGACTTTTAATATTCTTCTTTCTGAAGAGAGAAAAATGTAAATCAGATGAGGAGCAGTTACAATACAACATTCAGCTACTGGCTGGGAGAAGAATGAAGAGGGAAATGAAAAAAATGTACCAAGACTTCTAGCCCTTAGATTTAATTAAAAAGCTGCTCTTTTTGTTTGCTTTTTTGGCATGGCTGAAGATTAATGTTTTTTTTTTTTTCATTTTTCTATAAAATTAAAAATGCCCATTGCTGCTTTTTAGTGGCTAGGAAAAAATTTAAATCAGTCTCTGAATACTACTTCAAACCAATAACCAGTCATTTGAAAAAAAAAAAACAAGAAAAAGAAACCTAAAGAAATTTGAGGCAAAATTTCCAAAAAGTCATTTGACTTCTTCTAGTTACTGAGAATATATTTCTAGTGATCAATTCTTTTGTTTTACATATATCCAACTTTTTATTTGCAGGAAAGGTTTGGACTAAGTGTTTTGATGTAGTTTTCTTATTCACGCCTACAGTTAAAATGCTGGTTTTCTTTATCCTGTTTTCATATCCATCTATTTCCACCCAATATGAAGCTCACTGTACTTTGATCCAGTCAATTGTTTTATTTGTTGTGGTGGTTGTTCAGTGTCTACTGTTGGATACGTGTTGGATCATGATAGGTACCAGGAACAGAAGAGTTAATAAAACAAGTACTTACCATAACGGAACTCATGTCTAGTGGCAAAATTGGCAATAGACAAAATAATATTACTGTGATGTTTAGACAGACAAAGTTATACTAAGGGGATTGTGTTAATAAAAATATATTAGCAGAAACATTAAGAGATAATATCAAATATCTAGAAGGATTAATAGAATTATCTAGGTCAAGTTTCTTAGTTTACAAATAAGGACATTAAAGCTCAGACCTGACAGACAGTGAGAGCTGAATCGGTACAGGTTTAAAATTTTCATACCTGCTAATCTTCTGTTACAACAAAAGTTACTTATACAAAGGGGTTAATCTGACCATCATTGATAGATACAGACCTCATCCTCTGTTATTTGTAGGCATTCTGAATTGGAAATTAAACAAACTCATGTGTTCACCCTGTGGTATGAATTTAAAGCCTTTGTTTTAAAATATAGGCTTTATTTTTTTCAGGTATGATGAGACCAACAGTTCAGGAGATGATTGTCATTGAAAAGATAGTTTGGTACAGTTCCCAAGAAGAGTGGGTATCCCCCCCATCTACCCCGCACCCCCATGCAGGGCCACAGAAAGCATCAGAGTAGATCAGGAGGCAGAGGGAGCAGAAGGAAAGCATGGGCGAGAGCCCTCATTATGGTTCCCGTGGAAAGAAACGACCGCGGCAGAATAAACAGATTTAGGATTGGCTAGCTGGAATAATTTCAGCAGGCTCTGAGGCATAGAGATTCCGAGATGAGGAGGATTGAGGAATATTAATCTGGAATCTAAAATCCTAAGAGAGGAAGTGAGGGGAGATATGGGCTCTGGATTGGAAAGTTATGTTTGTTGGAGATTCATTTGCTACCTATAGAATTAACTATCCCTGTAAATGCAGTCTTTTCTTAGTCAGCAAGGCCCCAGAAGCTAGAACATCAAGAATACAGAAAATAAGAAAATATAGTTAATATTGTCTTTCTACCAATGAAGATACATTTTATTCTTTTGAGGGATAAGCTGCCCATTTAGAAAACCACTTCTGATTATCAACATTATAACTGCCTATAATGAATTTTTTAGTTTAGTTTGTTTTTTACTTAAGCCAGAGTATCATCATGAAATCTTATCTCTTTTTAGACAAGATACTAAATATTTCTGGAGCTGCATGTCATTTGAACTTTGGCAATAACTCGAGCTCTTCAAATGAAAAGTGATAATATAAACCTTTAAATGCACATATTTCTATGATTAGTAGTTACATTTCCACACTTAGAAGGATGGATTTGTTAATATAGTTTAGAAAATAAAACCCTTTGAGTGGAAAACATCCTAAGTAGACTACATATTACAACAGGTTATATTTTAAAAGTACATCTAGTAAGTTCATGTTTTGAAATTTGGAAAAAGTTCCATTATAGAAACAGTTTCAACAAGTGGAAGATGGGTTCCCAGTATGACACCTCTACCCAAACATAGCTAACTTTGAACCCAGGGGTCCTAAAATCCAATTAGCTAAAACTTTGAGAGTAGGAATATTTGCTGTGTGGGAGAAGGTAGATGTGTTTGTGAAAAATATACTTATTTATGAAATAGGCATCCTTAGGTTTTATACTGACTTTATCACTCCTCCCTCAAACTCCAACCCAACACAATCCAACACAACGCAAACAAAACCCACGCATGTTGTTCTCATTACGTTCCTACTCACCCAATTGCTCTTGCTACTCCTCACACTCAGAAATATATCCATCTAATTGCACAGTGCTCTAACAACATATTCCTCCTTTCCTTCTAAATCAATACCAGTGTAATTTAGCATAACTAGATACTAGTGGGAAGGTAACCTGCTCAAACTTAATAATTTCACCAGAAGAATGTGCCAAATAAGTGAATATTTTTAGTTCCATGAGCTAAACAGCAGATATAGATCTGTGGTTGAAGATAAATAATGTTATCATTTTAAGATATAAAATATTACTAATCAATCTCCTTACCTTCCTAAAGTATTTGAGTTTTTAAAAAAATGGTACTTGTATCCTAAATGGAAGGCAGGAGTGAGGTGGGTATCTTCAGCAATGTGGCAATATAAAGTGTATATGAGGTGATACAATTTTTAGCAGAGAACTATCAGGTGGGCTTATTAACTCACTATGAATGGGTCCTTCCCTGAGACCCACTCTTACAATTACTTTGTGCATTAATTGTTAAAGGCTCTGAGAAGTTCTTTAGTAAAGAACCAGTTTAACTATAATTAGGTTAGCTCTCTATTATTTCTATTTTTCACAATGTCCTTTCTTTTTCTAATTCTAAATATACATATTTTCTAAAAAAGCTAAGCTTTCCACAATAGTTCTCATGGTAGTAGGGACAAGGGATTCTTGGGAGAGGCAATGAGAAGGGTGACAGCTACTATTTTTATGGGTGGGTGCTTTGCAAATGAAATACCACAAAGTGGGAATGATTAACATAACACATGTCTAAGGATTATGTCCTATGGGGATTACATTAACCAGAGCCAACATGGATATAGAGAGAAGGATGGAACACCTCGATGTGCAAATCAAAGTATAGGGAGTTGGTTATTTTAGGTAACAACAAAATATCAAATCCATCTTTCAGGTTTGCTAGAGATAATCTATTGGCAACCGAGGCACTCAGAGATTCTCATTCTGGAATTTAGTGATGTGAATAAATTCTGGTAGGGAAGGTGTCCTATGTCAGGGTGCTGTCTCGATTTCTCATCATTGGGGAGCTAAGTATCTGTTGCTTATTGCTGTGAACTTGGTGGCTGCTTAGGCGGCAGCTAGAATTTGCCTTTCTCCTGAAGAAAGTAGGCTTGGAAACTAGCTTACTGATCATTTATGAGTGGGATTCCATTTGCTACAAAGATAAGAAAGTCACTGAAAAAAATAATGCCTTTTTGTAATTTTTGTTTTTTTGATTCATATGATTGCCAAATAGTTAAAGGGCTAATTAAAAAAAAATGGGGTAAAGGGTGAGAGAGCTCCTGGTTTGGACTTGCTCCTTAAAATGAAAATCATATATACAGGTTCATCAAGTGATTCATTAACCTGACAATTCTTCTTCTGTTCTCAGTGCTTATACTTTTCCTTTTGCCCATGTCCTTATAAACTTCATGTAATAAAGAAACAAATAACAACAACAACAACAACAAAAAACACATAAAACCAAAAAAACAAAAAAAAAATCTCACAAAGCACCTTTGCATTCTAAAACATAAGATTCCTACCTAATTTGAAATTTCTGCCAATAATTTCACCAGAAGAATGTGCCAAATAAGTGAATATTTTTAGTTCCATGAGCTAAACAGCAGATACAGATCTGTGGTTGAAGATAAACAATCTGTTAGCTAAACATTTTAAAATTACGAATATGGTTTTAAGTTTCCTCTTAATACACAGCATTAAATCGTTTTTGAGGCTGATTGATTTTATTAGTAATTTTTTTTTTTTCTTCTAGTGGATAGTTAACCAGTTTGTTTAAAAGAATGTTAACCTTTCAACTAGCCACTGGACATTGTGGTGGGAAATGCCTGTTTCTGTAGACATCCTCCTGACAGCTAGCTTACAACGGTCTGTACTTTTGACCTGGGTCTTTGGCTCTTATCATATGTATCATGATTCTTGCCAAAGGAATGCATTTTAAAAAGAAGCCATTTATATATCCAAAACAATATTAATTCCTTCTCTTCATCATTATCATTCTTTATATGATGAAGAAAGATCTTAGAAATGCTTCCTTAATTTGGCATAGTATCATTCTAAAATCTTAAATAATGTCATAAGAATTGATATTGTATTCTATTGAATCACTTGATTCTTTTTTTATATATTTGTTTGACAAAATGAGTCATTGATTAAATACTATGATTCAGTTATTTCTAAAAAATAATAAAATAGACTTTCTTTCCCAGATTTATTTAATAAGAATAATTTAAATTGCAAAAGAGCTACCCTCATGAGACTCCTGCCAGTTTTTTCTATTTTAATGAGAGCATAAAATAATATTAAAGAAAAGTAGGACAAATTTTAGGAAGTTTTCTACAGAATCATAAATTATCGAATGCTATCATAGTCAGTTTAGGCTGCTGTAACAAAATATGATAGACCAGATTGTTTATAAACGATAGAAATTTATTTCTCACAGTTCTGTCGACTGGGAAGCTCAAGATAAGGGCACCGACAGATTCCATGTCTGGTGAGAACCCACTTCCTGATTCATAGATGGCTGCCTTCTCCTGTATTATCATATGGTAGAAGGCACAAGGAGTATCCTTTATAAGGGCATTGAAACCATTCATGAGAGTTATGCCCTTACGACCTGATCACCTCCCGAAGATTCTACCTATAAATGCCATCACATTGAGGATTAAGTTTCAATATATGAGTAGAGGAGGAGGGGAGCAAACATCCAGTCTATAACAAATGCAAAATAAAGTTATATAAATCATGTTGTCAATCAGTCTTTTCTTTAAAGCCATCTACAGCTTTTCAATTTATTTAAGAATATTTTTTTTAAGCTCTCTGTGGTGGAGACAAAAGTGTATTTTACCGGGATCTTTGGCCTCCAGGAGCTTATTATTTGGTTTTGTTTTATCAAAGGTTTAGTCTGTGTGTGTGTGTGTGTGTGTGAGAGAGAGAGGGAGAGAGAGAGAGAGAGAGAGAGAGAGAGAGAGAAAGAGAGAAAGAGAGAGAGAGTCCATTTAGCTTCACACATTCTTATTTTGAAAGAGAGAAATTCTTACCTTGAAGAAAAATCTGTTGGTTTTTCTAGATTATGACCTGGTGGCTTTACTTGAACTTTGTGATTTATAGTACAGCTATGGGATCTTAGGGTTGGAGAAGATGCTATAATATGGGCATTCTCCATTTACATTCTGTGCCCTATGTTCGTTTTGCATTTGTGAATGCAACCATTTTCAGACTCACCCTTGTTTGTACCTCTGCCTTTCAGAGTCAACATCTGCTTACAACTACCTGGCCCAAAGGATGCAAGTGTCCGAGGTTACAAATTCAGGCTGTGCAGTCAGCGTACTTGGGCTCAAGCCTCAAATTCTCAGCAGTCCAGTTACGTATTTAGGAGGATTATTTAACCTCTCTCTGTCTAAGATATCTCATCTGAAAAATGGAAGTAATAATATGGTAAGCTACCATAATTATACTGTAAATTTAGTTTAAAAATCGAATCAAATAAAGTGCAAGGGCTCATTTTAATAAAATGAGAATGAAGGCAGGTGCAGGAATTATTCTTTGACAAGAAGAATGGGCCTATTTTTCCTTTGGGCTTATCATCACCCTAGGTCTCTGGGTGCATGTCTTCTCATTTGCCCACATTGAGAGCATACTTAGAAGGGTACAGTTATCCTATGTGGACTTTGAAGGCTGTTCACAGCCCTGTTGAGGTAAGAGCTTCTTAAGGGAGCCAAAACATGTTTTACCACCAGCCTCCAGGTTCCTCTTTGTGTTCTCAAGCATGGCTGCTTGAAATAGACTGAATAAGAGGTAATCAAGAGTGGTGATTTTCTTTTTATACATCATTGACTATTTCCTTCTCTTCTCACTCTGTATTTTCAGGAATATATAATAGGCTTTGATGTTTTAATTATTATGTCTATTAGAATAGCCTTCTCCAGTGTACAGTAATTTAAAACATTTTTGTTTATCTTATTTAGTTTTTTATTCCTGAAATTATTTTTCTCAAAGATCAGGTCTATTGTTGCAGGGGGTCTATATTAAAAGCAATCTAAAGTTAAAATAATTCTTAAAATTTTAGTAACAATAATAATAGCAATCATAATCAAATGAATACTTATTTATTTAATGCTTGTATGCCTGGCACTTAACATATTTATTGTTTCTTTTGATAATCCAACCATCTTCACAGGTAATACATTTTAGTGAACAAATTGAGTTTTAGAACATCGCATCATTATCTCAGTTTGTACAAGTATACTTGACCCCAAAGTTGCATTCTTCATATTACTGACACTGGATGATGTCCTGGTTATAAATTTTAACTTTCTTATTTCTTCACGTGAGGTTGATATGAAGGCATCCTAGTAAATATCTCTAAAAAATTATTTATTTTCTCACTCAGCGTTTCCAGATTTTGGTCAAGTGGTCTCATGCCCAGATATAAAAATTTTCCAAATATGATTTTAAAACACATTTATAGACTACTGAAGATTTTGTTGTTTGCTTGGGTGAGATGTGAGATTATAACTTGGTGACTATAATGTCACCAAATAGTCCCTTCAAGTCAAAGAAAGGCCAGCAATTTACCGTGACTGGATATGTTTTTGCCAAAAAGGAAATTTTTTGGTCCTTCCCTGATAGGAAATAATCTAATATTAGTCTCTTCAGAGTTAATCCACTGAAAATCTTTTTTACTTTTGCAATGAAAATAAAATACTTTCTTGGGAAACAATTTATGCAGTCATTCTCAGTCTAGCTGGAGCCTTCCCCCCACACTCTTATTTCCTGCCTTGATTGCTAAGGCTCTGTGAAAAATAAGCACAGATGAGAGGGCACAGTGACATCTGCCTTCCTCCTTACGGTTCCATAAGTGACACTTCCGTAGGATGGAGTTGTATTGATACTGGTAGGAAGGAGAATCCATGTTTTATTATTGAAAATAGCTTTCTTTCTTCATTGAAAATGACAATAGTGCGTCACAGGAAAGTGGGAACTTGGAATGAAGAAAGTGTCAAGATAAATTTAGCTTTGTCCTTCTTCTGATCTCAATTTGGATATTGTTTGCAAGATGAGCACTGTTCAACAGTCAGGACCAAGGAAATTTTGAAAGGGGTGGGAAACAGCACAGGTGCACTGGGCAGTGAACAATCAGATACAATTCAATCAATGACTGGTTTTGTCTGTCCTTGCAGGAGGGCCTTTTATTCTCTTTCTTCCCTGCTCCTATTTTTTGGTCATGCTGTGTGATAATAAGATCAAGGGACTGGACACCAAGAATCTGGCTTCAGCTCAACCGGATAAATTATTGTTCTAAGTATACTATTTCTTGCCCTCCTGCTGTGTTTTTTAAAACATTTTTTTT
>NW_011888783.1:29676251-29678247 GCF_000151845.1 Pteropus vampyrus | reverse complement strand
AAAAGAAACTCTCAGCGATCGAATAAAAATGATATTCAAGAGCATTTCTCAAGAATACAATAGTATTTCTGACTCTCTCAGTTATCTTTAATGAGATCAAAAGATTTAATATTAAAGTGCAACTCAGTGCAAGCAAATTATGAAGATCTAAGCTAAGTGATTAAAAAATCTGGTGGTCTTCTATAGGACAAAATAGGGGCTGTGGACTAGGACGTCTCAAAGAAAATCTTACCTTGATTTCATGCGTCTCACATAAACTTTTGTTAAGAAAGCGCAAGAGAGTAACTATGGAGGTTATGCTAACTGTTGAAAGTGGAGAGATATCACTAAGATGTAGTCAAGAAAGAGTCAGAACACAAAACTCCTGGCTCCATGACAGAAGCTCTGGGCAGAGAGGTTATCCAGCAGCATTAAGCCAGCTTACCCCATGGCCTGCAGCCAGAGCTACAGTTATTGCACCAGCTTTCCAAGTCACCAATCCTTGGCTCTTGCTTGACTGTGTCTCTGGCAACTCCTTGCTTCACAGCTCCACCGGCTTTTGGCCCTTGCTGCCCTTCGCAGTGCTGCCTCTTGGATCACAGACTGAATCAAGAGCCAATTTCTATTTCTCCAGTACCAACTCTCACTGGAACTTGGCTGGTTCAATCTTGACAACCTTTGTGAAGGGCCAAGCAGGACAAAAGTAAAGCCTGGTGGTGGTCTACTATATCATATTGGCCACTGATTAAAGTTGTATGCTATATAAACAAAATGAATTATTTAGCACCGAGGTGCTCTCGTGAAAGGTGAGAAGGCCATTCTTTGAGAGGCAAAAAGCTAGGCAATGCTGGGACACAGAACATGGCACTCTGCTTATACATGGCTGTTCCAGACCTCAGATCCACAGCTCAGAGTTTTTCCAACTAAACCAAATCAGCCTATTAGCCTTTTGCCCTTTAAAATTCACACTGTTATAAATCCATAGAATTTTAAAGCATCTTTATGACAATCCAGTCTAAAGGCTATTAGCATGTGCGGATAGCCTATGAACTGGATATATCCTACAGATGTGCACAAAGTACCTAAAAAAATAAATAAATAGAATAAAGTAAAATTCGAATTGATGACTAGTTTGTAAAATTCAAAAGTTTCATGTTCAAATCTGGATTTCCAAGTGTTCTTTAAAATGAGATATTCCACATTTGGACCTATCTTCCCATATGCCACCAACAGCTGGAGCTGAGTCCCTCTCGGATCAGCCACATATTCTCTAGTTTCTTCTCTCCACTCCCTACTGTCTCCCAGACATGGGGTTCAAGTGTCTGTTGTCATTTTTCTCACTGTCTTCAATGTCACTCAGCCTTTCACTCATTTATATCACCTGCCCAATACCTGAAACAATTGAGTGTGAGCCACCTGAAGTCACCCATCATGCATACTTTACCACTGAGGGACCGAAGGCCTGCAGAAGTGGTCCCAGCTTTGGTAGTCAGGATTAGATCTGGCTGGCTCAACTTCACATTCAGGAAAATTTCTTTCTTTTCTGATATATCTTACTTTCTGCATCCCTATAGATTTTTGCTTTCAAATCAATGAGCATAATAATGATTATCATATATTAAATATATACCTGTTACATCAAATCCATTTGCATGCCTGATTTTCATCATAATTCATCAGATATAAATAGTTTCAGGAATCTTAACTTGTGTATTGTTTTCCTTATAATACCATTTTTTGAAATTGTAGCTTTTCTTCCCCCGCCCCCATAGATATTAGAAATTTAATCCCCAATTACAACTCTTCAATAGTTAATTTCGGCAGGGGATCTAATAAAGGTCCAAGGCATTTCTTGAACTAATGTGCTTTGATGAGATAAATTCTTACCTATCTGTAAAGTTCACATGATTTAAAATAAATCATACATTTCATTTAAATATTTAATTTCATGAAAAATCCAGAGAAATAAATCACTTAACGTTGTTTACACAAAATATACAATATGTTACATTTATGG
>NW_011888783.1:29610999-29674841 GCF_000151845.1 Pteropus vampyrus | reverse complement strand
AACAGCCTATGAGCAGAGGAAAAAAGTAAAGAATTATCAATCTGAATAGAAACACTAAAAAGATCCCACAACTGACCAGATTTGCAAAAATTAATATCATACACACTAAAATTCTATTGAAAGGATCAATATACTAAATCTAACAGGTTGCACTACTGAGGTGAAAATTACTTTCTTAAATAATAAAATGAATACATTCAAAACCTGTATATCAATCAATTACTTTAACAGAATTGTAGGCGGTAGAGCAATTGGATTGACTTCAAAATTGGGTGATCCGTACAAGGTCTAAGAGGGTTACTCAAAACTTTGACAAGAAATTATTTAATTCTGAACTAGTTTGCCATCTTTGTGAAGCTGTTTCAGTAGGTACAAAGGCAATTCACCAACTTTGAAAGTTGCTAGGAGGGATGAAGGGATGAATGAAAGCGGAAAAGGGCAAATGAACAATAGAAATGGGTTGGAGAACTATGGGTTAAAAAAACAGCAAATTCTATTTGGTTTCATTCCTATCATTTCTTCCTTTCCTTCTTCTTTTCTTATTTTTGTTTTTCTTTTTTTCTATTCAACCTCTTTAATCTTCATCTTTCTCACCTCCTCATTAGCTATGAGGTGTGCTAGATATGAAGTCTGCAAAAAATACATACCCATTAATATTTCATGTATACTCATGGACATGAATTATATAGTGATAGAACACCCAATTGGTTGGCTGATGTGTATTAGAGACACCAACATTTTGACAAAATTCCAACTTTAATGAACTTACGCAGAATTTTATAGTCAGAAAATGTGGACAAAGTTATTTTAAATCAGCATATATGGAAATTTTATTCAATGACTTAATATTGCATTTACTTTCATTTGCATTTAGAAGTATATCAATCTTTTCAATGACTAGCACTTGTGAAGGTCTAAATGTAATTCTATTTTAAATTTTATTTTTGATATACCTGAAATATCTCATTCTAGATGTGCTGGGCTATGAAGTTGTCTTTTCAGTGTTTCTAATAACAAATCTATTGTTATTAAGTTGAGTGACTCCTTCATTAGACTTAATGAAGAAGGAGTCACAGTATAGCAGGTGTGAGTTTATGTATATGTACATGCCCACAGGGAAAAAACCTTTTGCCGATAGTTCTAAAATAGTTCCCTATAATTTTGTAGGTTTTGACTTCTCAAATTTGACTGTGATGACGATGTATTGAAATAAAACTATGTTTCATAGAATAAGATGATATTTCCAGTGGTGAAATAAGTACCTAGAAACTAACATACAGAAATTTTCTGTTTAGCTCTGGACTAACTAATATGTCACCGAGACATGATTTTCATTCCATCATTGTAATGTAGAAAACCCAAACCGGATCTTTATCATTGTTTGTTTAAACATAGATTTCTGATTTACTGTAATTTTTTTTTTTATTTTCCTGACTCCAATTTTATTTCTTAAATGTCGATATTATGGCACTTATTCTTTGAAAACCTCATAGTACTCATGTCTCACCTCTAGAGAATTTAATTAGTCTGATATGGGACCTAAACGCTGGGGGTTTGGGGCGGGTAGGGAGTTTGAAAGCTCTACAGGTGATTTTTATGTGTAGCCAGGGTTGAAAACCACTGCCTTGGAATTTGAACATCAACCTGAAGGTCAATTGCACTATAAGCCGAATTCAGTATTGAACAATAGCATGTATGATTTAAGTCTTAAGGTTTCTCTATCCTTCTCTCATTTTTCACTTATAACCTCTTTGTTATGATTCAAACTTTAAACTGGAGATCATTAATCATGTATATAATTTAGTGACAGCAGGGTCATGTCCTACCAACTAAGTACACCTTGTTTGCCTCAAAATGCTAATTGCTTCTCTGCAACGTTAATGAGGGACAATTGATATTAGTCTAACAATCATGTATGGTCTAGTTGCTGTTTTATTGAAATAAAGTACTTTATTAGGTTATGGCAAAGAGGTATAATTATGCAAATTCCTGAATAAGTATAAAACATGAAATTTTGGCACTGAGAAAGAAGGGAATTTTAATGATTTTCGAGATTTTCTGGAAAAGAGATTATAATTACACAAGTTATTACTTTGAATCTTCTCTTGAACAAGGTATCTCATTCTCAGAGGGGAACTAATACTTCAGTTTCCTCTGCTTTCTACTGCGAGGTCGTCAAAGGAGGAGATCCTCATTTTTCTTCTCCACACCTCTGTTGCTGCTCCCATTCATTTATATATTCATCTAGTATTGCCTATTTTAAAGAAAAGTCCTCAGATTCTCAAAGAAAAGTAACAAGTGTGAGGCAAGTTTGTGTTTAATGTCATCATGCTTGAAGATGGCTTCTCTGAATCACCATTAGAACAACTTAAACCACTTACGGAGGGAACTACTGTTAAGTATTTTTTTATGCACAGTTATGAAACACGTTCTTGGCATAGGTTGTTGGACATTATGGGACATTGGGGTACTTTTAAATTTCCCTGCTTGGCCTCCTTGTCTCTGTTGGCACCTATTCCAACTCTGATAGAAATGGTGTCTAATTTTATTTACCAAGATTGTTTAAGGATAACAGTTGTGGGTCCCTTAGTACACTGTAGTTCCAAAAAATGTGATTGCCTTTAAGAAGACAGCAAATTATATTGATTTAGTTTAGCCTCAAAGATCAATTAAGAAATAATAGAAGATAAAAAATCTATTTGAGAGTAGGTAAAAGGGTCAGGTCATAATTTATTGAGAAATTTCCCACTCTCCAACTGAGATAAACTTAATCATCTTAATTGCAGAAGTAACTTCCAATTGGCATCTGTTGGTAGGTGTGTATGATGAGTGTAAGTGTGTGTGTGTGTGTGTGTGTGTGTGTGTGTGTGTAAAATTGGTTGGTTAGATTATAAAGCTTTCATAGATGGGGACTGCATCCTATTAATTTATGTGCAAAGTACTGAACCTGATACATGATAGTAGATGTCCAGTAGAAATCTATTAAACTATTTATAATGGAATTAATGAAAACAGACAATGGAAATACTTTTAGAATGAAAAATATTATATTTGCTTTCTAAAGTACTCCTTGATGCAAGTGAGAATGTACAGTCTTAGGTTTTTAATCTTCTGTACAGTTCTCATTAAATTCAAAATATCAAAAACAAATATTTAAAAATTTTAAGGACACAGTCTTTGGTGGTTTGGAGTATCTGGGAAGAAGATACATATATGTTTTTACTATGTTTAGTTAGGTAAGAAATGATTGAGACGTATACGAATTTATTTATATGGATTATTGGGCTCTGAATTTTCCCTTCCTTTTCTGAGTTGATCTATTCTATAGGGAAATATTTGGAAGGAAGAGAAAGGGATGGAGTCAAATATACAGGGAGAAGGAGAAGCGTTTTCTGAAGTGTTCTGAATGATGGCTGTGTTTGAAAGGCCCACTTTCAAATAAGACAAGACCATCTTTTGAGCTCCACAGGATGCAGCCGTCAGCTGCTATTGAAAACCCGTTTGAAACCAGTGGATCAATCTGGTGTTTTTAAGCTTTAGTTTGAATGAAGCTATTTATTTCTGAGTGTGTTTCATCATCTTCACTAAAGACTAGAACTTGTGGGGGCAGCTTTCACTATCTTTTTTTGATAGGCTCTAAAATGGCCAGGATGTCTTACAGGAAAATGCAGAGTCTGTGTTTTGACGTCAATGACTGGGCTTAACACAAGTGTATACAATGCACCAGAAAAAAAAAAAAAATCTAACGAGAGACGCACCATGCTCAAGATGTTCAGATGGGAGCAAGATATGAAGTCTATAAAAATATTTCACATTTTAAGGAGGCTAGGAACCTGTGACCTGTTGTCTCTCATGTTTATATGATAGTAAGAAAAAGCTCATCATAAAACAAGCTTGCTTTTTATTCTATGGTAGATATGACAATATCAAAAACATAAGACCAAACCTGGGGGCAGTTTGGGGGAACTACAAAGTTTGTCTTCAATACCTATAATCCTGCACAGCTCTGAGATTCCTTACCATAGTTTGGATTTTATGGTAGCATTTTATTTCATTGCTTTCTTGGTCTTAACTAGTTAAAAAAAATAAATACTTCTTATCTTTTTTCTTTTTAACAGACAGTTATGGAAAAAGAATATTGCAAGTGTCATATTTATTTACTTAATCTCCATCCTCTAATATATTTTAATTTTTCCTAATGAATCCTAAGCTTTATGAATTCACTAGAACATAAATTATTTTTTAATATGATACAATAAGCAAGATTTCCAAAGAAATCATTCTGATTTCTTTATCCACTGAAGCAACACATGATTCTTTCTCTATTTCATTAATTCATCTTCTTATACTGAATCGTGTCTGAACTAGGACTTTCACACACAGAAGAATAAAGAGAATTCTCTTAGAAGATTAAGGCACAGATTTATTCTCAATGAAGTGTCAGGCAATACAATATTTAGATGTTTTATGTTTCACATGTGTTTTAGTTTTCTATTGCTGCCATAACAAAGTATCACAAAGCTAGCAGCTTAAAACAACACCCATTTAATATCTCACAGTTTTGTAGTTCAGAAGTCTGGACAAAGCAAGTTTCAGCTGGTTCTCTTTTTCAGGTTTCACAAGCTGAAATCAAAGTGCCAAGGCTGCATTTCTTTCTGAAGGCTCTGGCGAGGATTCCACTGCCAAGTTCATTTGGGTTATTGGCAAAACTCAGATCCATGTGCTTATAGGTATGGACTTAGATCCCTATTTCATATCTGGCTGCTGGCCTGGGATTGTTCTCAGCTTCTAGAGGGTGCCTGCATGACCCCCTTTTTCCATCTTTAAAGCCAGCAATAGCATGCTGAGTCCTTCTCTTGTTTTGAATCTCTCTGATTTCTCCCTCTGACTCTTTGTCTTTCTTTCCTACTTTGACAGGCTCATGCTATTACATTGGACCCACCCAGATAATCCTAGATAATCTTATTTTAAGGTTAGCTGATAGTAACCTTAATTCTTTCTGCAAAGTCCTTTTATAGTAGTACCTCGATTGGTACTGGGTAGCCAGCCAGGTAAGGAAGCTTGAAGGACATCTTTAGAATTTTGCCCATCACAGTATGTACATACAAAGAACAAGAACTTTATTTTCTATGAGAAAGCCAACCACAGAAATTGTGCCAATACCTTATTCCATTGCAACACAAAACTAGAATTTTTTCAAGTCTGCTTGAAAACCTCCTTTGGCATCTCACTCAGAAGAATAGGCAAAGTCCCCATAATGGCGTACAGATTTCTGTATGATCTGGCCAGCATTGCCTCTCACCTCTCCCTGCCTCTCTTCCCCTGGGTGCTCCAGTCCAGTACAGACTCGCAAGACTAGTGTTCTGTCTGTTCTCCCAGTACAGCAAGTATGCCCCTACTCTTGGCTTTGTATTTGCTATAGTCTCTGCCTAGAACTACTTCTCCCTCCCAAGTTTACTTGGCTTTCTCCCTACCCTTGAAGTCATGACTCATATGTTACTTTCTCAATGAGGGTTTTCCTGATCATCCTTTTTACAATTTCAAATACTACTCACCACATATACTTCCTATTCTTTGTTCCTGCTTTTTTTTTCCCGCTTCACTCTAGCAATTATCAATTATAAATCAGTTAGTTATTTATTGAGTAATAAGCTTTATAAAGGCAGGAATTTTTGTCTGTCTTGTTCACTGGTGTATTCCAGCACCTAGAATAGTATCTGGCATATGGTAGGCACTCAATAAAAATTTATTAGAATAATACTGAATTAATTAAAATAATGAGCCAGATTCTCATTCTCTGAATTGTTAATTCTTTATCTAGTGAAAAAGTGCGTATTATTATGAATTAAATTCATTCTCTACTCTCCTATCCACTCTAGAAATTTTAGTAGTAAAATTATGAAATAAGAGAGATTTTGAAAAAAAATTAAAATGTAACTTCTTCACTTCTTTTATTTCTGGGTATTTCTCTCTTCATATAATTTTTATTTCAGTTTATCATAAGAAATTCTTAACCTCAAGTTGTAAAAACTTATAAGAGATTTAATCAGTGTTCCAAAAAAGTAATGGCACGCCTATTTTTACATTTAGTGCGACCTGTCACTTGCTTCTCTTTCTTTGAATTTAATCATACTGATGCCATTCATTAAATGCACTTTACATACTTTTTATAAAATCTCTCTTATTAGCATGTTATACGTCTGGTATGGTCCAGTCTGAAGAAAGAAATTTTATAAAGTAATGAATTGCTACTTCAAGCATTGGTAATTTAAGCAGTTCTGTGCCTTTATATGACTTTAGCACTTTCGTCATGTTAGCTAGATGTACGCATGAAGTCTGCAAGTATGCAACAGAAGTTAAATGTAGGTGTCCTCCAGTTTCTGTCCTCAACTCTCTTATACTGTCATTTCAACTTCCCATTGGGCATCTTATGTACTCTGGTAATTTCAGCTATTAACTTTGCACTGATGTCTTCCAAATCTATATGCTTTGGCCTACATTATCATGAGCTTCAAATTTCTGGATAAGGGTAAGAACTTCAATCTGCACATGTTAAAAATTAAGCTCACCCACCCCACTTTGCTTCTGTTCCTTTGTAGATCTATTTCTTGCTAACTGTACTTTTAATCTTTCAGTCAACAAACCTAGAAACCACAGAAAGATCTCTGACATTTCCTCTAGGTCATTTCTTTTCACACAGCTGATCATAAACTAATTTTTTGAATTCTGCTGCTGAAATAACTCTCCAATCTATGCCCATTTTTTTCACATTGCTATTGCTTCCTTACTAATTCAGTTGCTCATGTAGACTACTACATCAGTCTTTCAACTGAACTATTAGCTACTGAGTTCTACTTTGTTCTCTACTTTTCATATTTATCCTAGAGACATTTTTCAAAATGTAGATTAAAGCATGCCATCACAATGAATTCAAAATTATCTTGTTTTAACATGGCATTCAAAAACCTCCCAATTCGAGCCCCAACTTATTTTACAAACCTATAGTTTACCTTTCTCTCGTAAACAAAGAATAGTGTATCATTTCTTAAACAGATGGTAGCATTTTAAACTTATATGCTTTTGCTTAGGCTTCTCCTCATCCTGGAAATTCTCTTCCCAGCCTTCTGTATTCACCTTCCTTCTCTAGTATAAAACAACTTCTAAGATTCAGATCCAATGTTATCTCTTTTGTAAAACCTTCCCTGACTTCCTTAAATGAGAGCAAGTGTGTTTTCTTCTCTGTGGTGTTAAATCACTTTATTCATAACTGTTTTAATACTCCCACAGAGATATGGTAGTGTATATTATCTATTTACCACTAAACTTGTAAGTTTTTCGAGGAGAACGTCTATTTTAATTTTGATATTCTATGCATAAAACAAAACTTTTTTTAAATCTTAGTATCCCATGCATAAAACAAAACAGTTGGCATTTAGAAGATATAACACATATTTGATGAAAGAAAAGGAATTGAAAGCAAATTTGTAGAAACTAAACTAGAATCAACACAGTGGAATATTGCAGGTGAGTACAGAAAATAGTAAACTAAGGAAACTTATCCTGGGTATGTCCTATAAAAGATCTTACCTCTCCTTTCTAAACAACTTATCTAAACATTTCATCTTGTTTCATTGTATGGAATTAAACAATCATGCTTCAGAGCGAAAGAAATATACATCCAGTTTATTATCTTTTTAGCAGCATCAGAAATTTCTGGAGAGAGCTGTTTTTACTAGAAACTATGGACAATTTCATTCGCAGGGCAGATCATACATTTCATTCTTCAGAAAACTACGCCAAAAACTTAAGAAAGCAAACAGATTATTCTCTTACAGAATACAGAAAATGTCATATAATCTAGAGACATAATCAAACAGAATCATGGTCAATCATCAAAGATTAGCATAGGGAGGTATATATACTCAATACTGGATCCAAATGGTGTACACAAATTCATAGAGAGGTTGTTAAAAATGTGTCTTTGTAGCTCAATCAATGCATGCTGATCCCCAACCCCTGGGCCTGCAGAACAGGACTATGGGCTGTTAGGAACAGGGCCACACAGCAGGAGGTGAGGGGCAGACCATCCAGCGAAGAAGCTTCATCTGTATGTGCAGCTGCTCTCCAGCGCTAGCATCACCACCTCAGCTCCACCTCAGATCATCAGGCATTAGATTCTCATAGGAGCACCAGTCCCTGGTGCCAAAAAAGGAAGACTGCTGCTCTCCATGATTACAATACAGGTGACCTAAGGACCACATTTGAAAAACATTGAACTAGCCCCAAAACTTCATTTTATAAATGAGATGACTGAATGACATAGAAGTAGTAATTTATGTCAGAGCTAAGCCTCAAGTCCAGTTTTCCAGACTCCCATCTTACTACATTTCCAGAAGGACTTACTATTTGATCTTCATGTTGGCCCTTTCAGATATCTGCTATTGCTACTTACTTTGTCTTGTTCTTGCTTTTTTGGTTCAATTTGGTCTCCAGCTACTGAAATAGAGAAATAATTAATTAATCAATTAATAATAATAATAAAAGATTATCATATTTACTTCTACTCTCTTTCTTTTCTTTCTTTACTTTCAGACATGAGTGGATTACATTTTTAGAGAAAAACCAAACCCAATTGTAAATCTCAGAAAGATTCACAATCTTTATCCATGACTCTGCTGAGTGTTTTTTATTTTATTTTTATTTGCTTCTCCACTCAATCCGTATGCACATAAACATTTCACATCACACAACATTCACACTCCCCTGGTAATTACAGACAGCGTTATCAACTCACTTTCATATCAGCACAGTGCAGCTGTGCAATGCAACAGGTTTATTTAACAACTGAATAAGTACAACAAACAATGTTAGAGGGATGGGCAAAGGAAGAAAAACAAAGCTTTCACTTTCCTTCTAGGTTTTGTTAAGAGTAACAGCTCAGCTGATAGTGTTTTCTGAAAACAAGGGAAGTTCTGATAGAGGAAACCTTCTTATTTTCATCGGACCGTCACAAGTAGTGATGTGGGACAACTTTCCTAGCTGGAAATAGTGTATTAGGGCTTCTGACCCTGTCACTGCTGCCAATTTTAGGCATCATTCTCTTCTCTCTGTGTTTATGACAGCCAAGTCTCGTCACTGTCTCCTGAGCTGAGCCCACTGACCTTATTATATTATTATTGGGGTAGTTCTTAAGATGTCATTGTCCCAAGCAACATCTTTTACTCAATTTTTCTTTCTCTTCTTCAAGATAAACACTATGGAGCTGATTTATTACATACACATTGTTTTACTAATTAAAGTTCTTCAAATATACAGAAGAGTATGGCAACAAAGACTACAGTCATGTACCCCTGCCCAGCTTTAAATAAATTCTTGACATTTTGCCAATGTTTGCTTCAGAATTATTTAAAGAAGCAAAACATTACAAATTATAATGGAAGTGCCTTGTATAACATTCTCCAATTTCCTTTTCTCTTTCTTCCTATAGATAACCACTTTTCTCAAACTTGGTATTTATTATTTTCATTTATGTTTTTATTATATTACTACATATGTAGGTATACTAAATAAAAACTTTTCATGTTTTTAAATATCACTCTCCACATATAGTTTTGCTTTTTTCAGTCACTATTTTTCTGGATACAAATAGTTCAAGGTTATTCATGTTAAATACTATGTACTGTTTAATTGTGTACATTTACAGTTTTTTCTTTCCTTAAATTATTTACATATTTTCAATATTACCAACTATATTGTGATGAATATTTTTGTCTGCATCTCAATTTGTGCACGTGTCAGAGTTCCTCTTGGACGTCTTCCAGCAGGTGTGGCTACTACAGTTGAGTTCAACAGGTAGATTGGCCATTTTGCTTTATTTTCCATGAATTTCCTATTCATTTCCCTCTTTTTCTTTTATAAAATATTTCTTTGTTTTGATTAATTTGCTGTGATTTTCTAAATATTTTGGATATTAATCTTTCATCATTTATATGAGATGCAAATATCTTCTCCTAGATTGTTCCGCTTTTCACTCTTTAAGAATATTTTTTTGAGTTTTATGTTTACAGAAAAATAGCACAGAAAGTACAGAGTTCTTATAGACCTCATCTATGCCAACATAATTTCCCCTATTATTAATATCTTTCTTTATTGTGGTATATTTGTTACAATTGATGAATTAATAGTGATACAAGCTAAAGTCTATAATTTACATGAGGGTTCATTGTTTTTGTTCTACATTCTATGGGTTTTAAAAATGCCTGATATAATGTATCCACCATTACAATATCATACAGAATAATTTCCCGGTCTGAAAAATGCTATGTGCTCCACCTATTTATCCCTCTCTGTTCTCTAACCTCGAATCCATAAAAACCACTGATCTTTTGTTTTTTTCAGATTAACTTCTTTCACTTAGCAATATGAATTTAAGGTTCAATCTATGTCTTTATGTGCCTTGATAGCATATTTCTTTTTATCACTAATTAATATTCTGTTTTATAAATGTACCATATTTTATTTATCTCTTTACTGATTGAAGGACATGTTGGCTGCTTTCAATTTTTGGCAATTTTGAATACATTTGCTATAAACATTCATGTATTAGGTTTTTACACGGTTCTAAATTTTCAGCTCATTTGGGTAAATACCTGAGAGTGCATTTGCTGGTTCATATGGCAAACCTATGTTTAGTTTTGTAAGAAATGCTCTACATTGTCTCCAGCATTTGATGTTGTCAGTGTTTTGGGTTTAGCCATTCTGATAGGTGTCTTGTATTAATCATGTTTCTTATTTTCTATACTTTATGATGCTTTGACATTTTGGGGCCTTGCTGACGGTGAGAGACTGCTCCTTCTAGGACTAGCTAATTCCAAGAAATAGTAAATGACTCCTTTGTGATCTTGCCTTTCATATGCAAACCAACCAACCCAAAACCCATAACCCCCAACAACTTCCTTGATGGAATTCTCACATGTTAAGTCGATATTCTCCTGCCTAATCCACCAAGGATGAGGTACCAGTGCTTGCTTAAATTATTCAAACTAGGCAATCCTAAACCTGCTTATCTTGCTTCATTCATTTCTTCCTGTGAAAACCACAATAATGGTTATTGCCCAAACTTTTCCTGTGTTCCCTCTGCCTTCTGACTGACTCTGATGTTCCCCATATGGTCCTGTGTGGTGAGTTATGTGGCCTGTTTCTAGGAATTTGAGTATAGAAACTTCTTTCTTCATCACAGTCATTTCTGTGTCTTCTTGTCCTACTACAGGTGATTAAACAAATTGTAGGTACATTTTAAAACATGTGTAGTAGCATCTTATTGTTTTAATTTGCAGTTCCTTAATGGTTTATAATGAGCATATTTTCATATGCTTATTTGTCATATATATACATATATATGTATATGTATATATTTGAGGGAATGAGGTGTCTGTTCAGATCTTTTGTCCATTTTAAAAATTGAGGTTTTTTTTATTGTTGAATTTTAAGAGTTCTCTCTATATTTTGATTATAAGTTCTTTATCAGATATATGTTTTGCAAAGTTTATTTTCCTGTCTATGGCTTGTCTTTTAATTCTCTAAACAGGACTTTTGGCAGCTCAGAAGTTGTAAACTATAATAAAGTCCAATTTATTGATGTTTTTTCCCCATGCTTTGTGCTTTTGTTGTTGTGTCTAATATGTCATTGCCAAACCTAGATTATTGTCTCTTTTATCTTCTAGATATTTTATATTTTTCACGTTACATTTAGGTCTATGATCCATTTTGAGTTAATTTTTTTGTGAGAGGTGTAAGGTCTGTGTTTATATCATGATGATGATGATGATGATGATGATGATGATGATGATGATGATTTTGCATATGGATGTCCAGTTGCTCCAGAACAATTTACTGTAAAGACTATCTTTTCCCTATTGAAATGCCTTTGCTTCTTTGCCAAAAATAATTAACAGTGTTTGTGTGGGTCTATTTCTGGGCTTTCTAGTCTGTTTCATTAATCTATTGATCTATTCTTTCACCAATACTACACTATCTTGGTCACTGCAGCTTTATAGTAAATTTTAATTTTGGGTAGTGTCAACTCTTCGGTTTTTTTTCTTCAGTATTTTGTTGGTAATTTTGGTCTTTTGCCTTTCTATATAAACTTTTAAATTCATTTGTCAATATCTGTAAAATCACTACATAGGATTTTTTATTGTGAATGTGTTGAATCGAATTGGGAATAAATGACATTTAATAAATTTGAGTCTTCTTATCAATGAATATAAAATGTCTCCATTTACGTAGATTTCTTTTATTTCATTTACCAGAGTTTTGTAGTTTTCCTCATGTAGATCTGGTACATAATTTGTTAGGTTTCATTTTTGTATTTCATTATTTGGGGTGCTAATGTAATGCTGTCCTGTTTTAATTCCAAATTACAATTGTTCATTGCTGGCATATAGAAAAGTAATTTATTCTTATATATTAACCTTCTATCCTGGAACTCTGCAATATTAATTGTTTATTAGTTCCAAAAGTTTTTTGTCAAATCTTTGGGACTTTCTACGTAGACAATCATATCATCTGCAAACAAAATATTCTTATTTCTTCCATCTAAATTCATATATTTTTTATTTCATTTTCTTTTCTTACTGCATTAGCAAAGACTTCCAGTACGATGTTGAAGAGAAGTGGTGAAAAGGCATATCATTGTTTTGTTCTTGACCTTGGGAAGAAAGCATTTAATTTCTCATCATTAAATGTGAATTAGCCATAGACATTTTGGTCAAAGTTCTTTATCAAGTTGAGAATTTACTCCTCTATTTCTAGTTAGCTGAGAGATTTTATCATGAATCAATGTTGAATTATTCCAAATGCTTTTTCTGTATCTATTGATATGATCATATAATTTTTCTTTTCAGTTGTTGTGATCTATTACATCAATTGATTACATCAATTGAACTAGCCTTGCATACCTGGAATAAATCTGACTTGGTTGTGGTGTCTGATTCTTTTCATACATAGCTGGATTCAATTCTTATCTTTTTAAAAAAGATTTCTGCACCTGCGTTCATGAGAGGTATTGGTTTGTAATTTTCCTTTATTATTTATCTTTGTCTGGTTTTGATAATTAGGGAAATGCTAAGAGTGTTCCCTTTGCTTCTATTTTCTGGAAGAGATTTGCAGAGAATTGGTGTTATTCTTCTGTAAATATTTGTTAGAATTCACCTGTGAAACCATCTGGGCTTGGTGCTTTCCGTTTTGGAAGGTTCTTACTTGTTAATTCAATTTCTTTAATAAATATAGGCCTATTTGGGTTACTTATTTATCTTTGTGTGAGTTTTGATAGATTGTCTTTTAAGAAATTTGTCCATCATCTAAGTTATCGAATTTATAATTTGATATTCATAATATTCCTTTATTATCCTTTTAATATCCATGGAATCAGTGGTGATGGCTCCTCTTTCATTTGTGGTATTAGTAATTAGTAATTTTTTTTTTTTTTGGTTTGTATGGCTAGAGATTTACCAATGCTATTGATATTTTCAAAAGGAGTATATCAGTAGTTATATTAACTCTTCTAGGCCAATTATGGTTACACCTTAATATTCTGTGACCTAAAAACTAAAGTATAAAGGTAACCAGCAACAACATACCTTGTATAAAATTGTGTGAGAAAGGAGGAATTGAAGGGAGAGAAAAAAATTAAATACATACAAATATATATTTATGAGGAAGAAGCCTTTAGGCAACTACTCACGAGCCATAGTTAGTATTTAAAACTATTGCTCCTCTTCTTCATGTTTCCTTTGCTTTCTGCCAACACTTAAAGTGGTTTGTATTTTTTACCTAATGGTTTTACCTAATTATTCACTCTGAAAGTATCTTTGCCATTAGATTGCTGTAACATCTATTAATTTCCTTGCTGGCTATCAAAATATTAGTAGACATGCCAGAGAAACTCCTGGTTATTTTATTTTTTTTCATATATTCCTTTCTTCTCCATTATGTAGCAATGACTAGGTTTCCCCTTGATAATTAGAATCAGTCTTACCACTTGTGGTGGTTTTTAAATGTCTACAAATTCTTCTTTTAAGTGAAAAAGTCTAATTCTACACTCTTTGAATAGGGGCTGGCTTTAAAGACTCACTTTTAAGTATAGAATGTTGCAGAAATGACATATAAATTTAAAAAGTGATGTAGCTTCCACCTGAATTTCCACCTGAATTTCCACCTTCAGTCTTTGAGCCACACTGATATTGACTAGTGCAGAGACAGATATCCTAGCTGAGCCCTGCTCAGATTTCAGATTTCTAGCAAAATAAATGTTGTTTGTTGTTTTATACTGCTAAGTTTTGGGATGGTTTATTACTCAGTGATAGAGGACATGTTTTAGTACTTGGAAGTAGGTTGCCGCCATAACACAAACTTAAAATATGTGGCAGTGGCTTTGGAATTGGGTTATGAGTGGGATCTGCAAGGAACAGGAGGGTAATGTTAGTGAAAGCTTAAGCATATTTAAGAGATTGTTAGCAGAAGACTGATGGCCCATGAAAGGGCTCTTAGTGAAGCCTTAATAGAAAGTGAGGAAAATTTTATTGCAAGCTGGAAAAAAGGCAGTACTTGCTTTGAGGTGATGGAAAGCTTACAATACTATCACCCATATACGCAGTGACATGGATGATCTAGCTAGTGATAATTTTAGGCATAGTATTAAAGATATTCCCTGACTTCTTCTAGCTGCGAATAGTAAAACATTGAGAGAGATAAGTTGAAAGAAAGAAATCTTGGGGATCCTGAATTTGCTTCATTTGAGAAACAAAAACAGCTTTTTATTTCCAGTCTTTACTTATGCAAATAATGCTAAATTAAAAAAAAAAAAAAAGCTTCTGAGTAGATATGAAATCCTGGTTCCTGTCAGGAACATAGTCTAAAGATTAAGCCAAAAGTATGAGTTTAAAACCCTTTGATAAAACCTGAAGAAGATTTAATTTGGTATCTCAAACAGACAAAAGTCCCCCTATGAATATTACAGGCATGCCTCACAGATTCTTTCCAATAAAAAATAGAGCTTCTAAGAATCTTCATGGTGTTGTCTCACTACAGCCTTAAATCAAGCCCAGTTTAGAGAATGGTTTATCTCTATGAGCTTTATAAGTATGTCTTTTATCTAATAGAATGAACCCAATGAAACTCAAAGAAAGTCACAAAGCAGTTAAGAAAATTGTTTTGGTAGAAACACCATGAGCTTGGACTGAAAGAGACAGAGACAACACAAAACTAAAAGAGGACTTTGACCTCTGAACTACTATGGGCTGGAGAAACAGGTTGGAGAATACTTAGCCACAAACACTGGCAATTTCTTATGGAAAAGGCATGATGATTCAAAGGGTAAACTGCAAGTTCAGAGGGCAGAGCCAATAACCTTGAAGAATTATTCCTAACCATTAGAACCTAGCCCTAACAAAGTTATGGAAATCTGTGCATAGCTGGACTCTAGAATAGCTGCAAACTAGAAACCCTTGATTATCTCAAAATTTCCCTCTTTCGAACAGGAAGGTTTATAAAAGTTATCTTCCCCATGTCCTTCCATTATTTATTAGCTGTGTGGTAGGCAGATAACTTGTCTCTTTAGTTTACAGATCTTCAGGTTAAGAGGAACTGTATTGGAGGAGCCATACTTAAAGAATGACAAACTAGAAGCTTCATCTATATCTGGATCTGGTTTGGAAGATGAAATTCGGGACCTAGAATCTGAGTCTGCTATCATAATAGATACAAGTTTGGAAGAGTATTAAGGAGGGGTGAGTGTATTCTGCATGTAGGAAGAATGTAAATACTTTGTGAACAAACAATAGATTTTGTGCATTTAAAAATGCCCTCAAGTTTTTTGATAGTTTTCCTATCAAATAGTAGAGTTTAATTCCTCTTCTCTTAAGTTTAGGCCAGACTTAGTAAATTGTGTTTAATAAGCAGGATGTGAGCCTGCATGACTTTCAAAGCTAGGTTAGAAAAGGCAATACAGTTGTCACCTGGTTTTCTCTCTTAGGACATTTGATCTCTTGCAACACTGCCACCATGTTGCCAGAAAGCCAAGAGACAACATGGAAGGACCACATCCCAGGCCCAGCAGAGGTACCAGCCTACAGCCAGCATCAAATACCAGACATATGAGCGATTGAACTTTCAGTTGATTTAGCCCCCAGCTTTTGAGCCAGACTAGCTGACTCTGAGTAGAGCAGAGATAAAATGCCTCCACTGAGCCTGACCGATTGAAGATTTTTGAACAAATTAAATGTTTGTGTTTCTCAAAGTCTCTGATTTGTGGGTGGTTTGTTACACAATAATTCATAACCAGAGCACCAGGAAGTACAAGCAGCCATCCTATTTACCTGTTGAATTCTTGGCCTGAAGCCTCAGCTTTCAGTTCAGTGTAACAATTATCATGCATTCTGGTGGAAACATTCCTTCATTGGTAACTTATAACCTCTCAACTAGCAATAACAAAATTGTGGAGATAGGAAGCCAATTGTTTTCTAGTGTACTCTTTGGTGTAATCGGTGGTCCTCCTATGGTTATTGGGCTCATATACACTGATAATGTGAGAAATGGCATCTTATATTTGTTGATGGCACAGAACATGAATTGCAGCTTATAAAACTAGGATTGCCAGATTTAACATATACAAATACAGAAACCCCAGTTAAACTTGAATTTTACATAAGCATAGAATACTTTTTTAGTATATGTCCCTTGCAACACTTGACATATACTAAAAAGTTTATTTGTTATCTGAAATTCAGATTTAACTGGGTGTCCCCTATTTGTCTGAGAATCCTATGTAGACTAAATACCCAACTTCACAAAATATCACACCTAGCTGGCTAACCACCATCAACTGGTCTGGACAATGAAGTATATGCTAAATGTAGTGAAATCTATCAACACATGCCCAACTACCTCATTTTTTTTTTACTGTAAAATGAATTATTAGTCAAAGTAATATTGTAAAATATATTTGGCAGAGAATATGGCATTCAGTAAGTAGGTGAATGGAGATGAGCTCAAAGGAATTTTGAGTAGTCAGAGAAAAACCTCTTTGGGGAATGTCTATTCCAGGAAAGGTAAATAACTTCCTTTTCAGGATGATGTAGGTCCAACATAATGATTCTGCCTCTAGGCTGGCTGATCCTCCTGGGCTATGGCTACACATCAGCAGCTCAAACGGGACCCAAAAGTACAAGTAAATTGAGAGAGTAGATGGCTCAGACTCATTCTATCTACTCATGTTGCACTTCCTCCTCTTTTTCAAATAAATCCTATGCCCTCATAGGTGGTGTCCTACAAAAAGTTTATAGAAGAAGAAAAAAACAAAACAAAAAACAACCTAGTTTAAGGATGGTGCTATCCAGCATGGACTATGGCCACAGTACAGTCCCACACAGGATGGTCCTTAAAAACTGTGGGAATGAGAAAGGCTCTCTGGTTCAGAGTTAAAGCAATACTTCTAGGTGTCCTTTTTTTTCTGGAAGAATACATAGATGAGATGGAAGAATACATGGACACTGATTAGTGGACACTGGCTGAGGATTTGTCCAGAGGATCAGGAATTTTAAATGAACAAGATTGTAGATGAGGAGGTTATTGTTAAGAAGGTGTGAGGAAGAAGTATGCAGATGTTTCTGTGAGGAAACCCCTAATTACCAGGTAGAGAAGAGAGCTATTTGGTGAATATTAGTTAGCCTCTTTCTTCTGACTCCTTGCTTGAGCAAAGATGAATAAAGTAGCAAAACTGTAGGGATGAAGGGTTACATATGTTGTATTAGTTAGAGTAGTTTAGGCGGTGGTAACAAACAGAACCCCAAATTTATAATGGCTTAAACATAATGAAATGTATTTGTCATGTTCATCACCATCCAAGGCACATGTTTCTGGTAGGTAGGTGGCTCAGTCCCATAAAAGACTTCCATGTTTACTGGAATGTATGCTAACTTTTTCTAGTGAATATGTAAGAGAATATGGTCAGGGCAGTCTATTTAAACAGCAACAGAATGCTATAGTTACCAAATAGAGAGAGAATCAAATATTGCCTAGAGTCCTACAGAATTGTTATTCAGTAGGAATGACACTTTGGAAATGATGTATGACATGTTTTGAGTCTTTTAATCTTTTCAAATATACTGAATGACTATAGTATTTAAAAGTATTTCTAGAACCCTGAGAGGTTGATAACTGTTGGTGTAAGAAGGATTTGTTTACACGCTCGTCTTATCTGCTAGACTATGCATTCCCCTAGAACAATAACTGTTTTATTTATCTTTGATTCTTGATACTTCAGATAGTGCCTAAAAGAGTGAAGGTTTGATAAAACTAAGTGAATCCACTCCAAAGGAATTATGTCTTTCTTTTAAATGTAATGGACACAATGACAATCATTTGACTGAAAAGATTAGAACTAATATTGAAAACAGAATCCTGAAGTCTTGACTTCCGTGCTTTCAACACATGTCATAAAAGCAGTTCTGCATTTATTTCTCAGTTCAGTTGAATCTGGTCGGGCATAGGAGATTCTGCTTCCTGATGAATATTGAGTTCATGGTAGGAAATCACTCCAGGCTCTGGATGGGGTGTGTGAACAGTAATATAGAGAACAAAGAAAATAAATAAATCTATTTGGTACAATTATCTTTTTATAATTTGAAGAAAGAGTGCTTTAAACCACACTGTATAGAAAATTGCTCAAAAAATAGAAAGAGAAAAGAGCTTACCGTATGCATTAGGCAAATTCAATTTGCACATAAATTAGAAACTTGAGCAGCAACAATTCGGAGAGTGGTGAAGAAAAGCTACTGTATCAGCAGGTTTACAATCTAGTCAGTTTGGTATCTTGACTGAGTTATAAACAATAAAACCTCAATCTGTTCTTCAAATATTTTATGAATAGTTTAGAATCTTTAGAGCACACATCACAGGTTCAGAAATAAAGTCTAATTAACTAAAGGAGAATTGTACTAGCACAAAAATATTCTAACTTTATAAAAATTTCTTCTGTGTTCTGATTAAAATGGGTCATGCTCACAACTAGAAAATGTTGCTAATTTTTAAAGATGTATTTAGTTTCAGGTTGAAGGTTTGTCATGAACTATGTATGGCATTTAGAGAAAGGTTTTTCTTTTATAGCTTTCATATGACGTGATCAATATTTTCTTAGTCTTTGTTTATTTGTCAGAAGTACAGATCTATGAGTCTTATATTTTTCAAAAACAGATTATAGTTTCTTCTTTGATGTTATTTTTGGAAGAAATTCTATATAAAGCGAGATTTTAAAATCACCGAAAATATAACATTCAAAATTCTTATAGAGAGGGTGGTATGGGGATCAAACCGCAGAAGGGCAGAATGACTTGCTATAGTTCTAAAGGAGTGACAAAAAGCATGAGTCACATTTAATTTTTCAGTTGAGTGTCTTCCATTGAGAAAAATATAACTTCCTATGCTGAAGAAAATGCTAGAAGAGAATCGTGATAATTTATGACAGGCAAGATATATAGAATCCTGATATGGTAGATATTGCTAGCTGTTCACCAAAATCTGTTTCCTCTTCTTCCTGGACACACAGCTGGACTATAAATATAGCCTATAGTCTATTTCCCAGCCTGTCTTGCAATTAGACATGAGTAATTGACTTTATTCTGACCAATGGAATGTGAGAGGTGTCTCCAAGCAAAAACCTCCATAAAAACCTCCCCGATGGACTCCTGCATGATCTTTTCTCTTCTGCCTACCGGGTGTAGAGGACGATAAGACTCTAGGAAATGTGGGTGCCACAGATGGAAAGATTATTGTTAAGTGAATGACCATGTGCAGGACAACTCCTTGTTGACAAAGAGCATATGTGTCTTTGTCTCTAGGGAATGAGAAATACATACATGCATACATACATGCATACATGCATGCATACAAATGTATACAAATATGTTTATTTTATATATCATATGAATATTATTTATATATACATATTTACATTGATACATATTTCTATTATTTTCAGTATTAGCCTATCTTAATAGATCAAGTTATAAAAATTTTCTTATGTTTTAATTTATTGAGAGATAGAGAGTAAAAACAGAAAAAAATTCCTCCTTATAGGCTGGACCATGTGCTTACTTATAAAGCAAACTCTGCAGCTTCACTGGGTGTTCTTTACTAAATGCTCTACAAAGACAAACGTTAGCTTTGGTCAGGTAGATGATGAAGTTAGGAGCACTGGAAGTTTATGATATGCTTTGGAACACAGTATGACTTAGGAATAGGATCTGTATTTCTCAGTTTCAGTTTTTTATTTTATTTTACAATGTTCAAGTTTTTAAGCTTTGGCTCTGTCATGCTATAATGTAAAGACTTATTCCAAAAGCAACAAGAAAAACAGTTTCTCTTTTGTAGAAACTCTTACATATCTCCATTTGTATGCAATGTTTTTGTTTTCATGTATTTTTTGTTGCTGTCACCGATATGCTAATGATATGCTATTGCTATCTGGAATGCATTCAGCTACACACACCACTGATTTCATTTTTGTGCAGAGAAGCAAAAACCTGAGACTTTAACAATGATTACAATCTTCTGCTCAGTGAAGAAAAGCCTTCAGCACAGAGTTAGATACACAATACCAAAAGCTCCACTCCCTGCCCCGAAAAAGAGAGAGAGAGAGAGAGAGAGAGAGAGAGAACAAAAAAAGGTGATAATTTTATTAACCTTGAGTTTTCTATTTCTTTTGAGTCATCACTTTGCAGAGTGAGAATTCTGGCAGGTAGTGGCCAAATTTTAATTTTGTTGTCGATTTACTACCAACCCAATACTCCTTCAGGAAATAAAAAGAGGAAACTGCTCTGATATAAAAACAGAAATTAAAGTTTCAAAAAAAATTTAAAATCAGTGCTATTGACCAAAATGAAAGTTATTCTATGTTTCTGTCAATACTTTTTAAAAATTAAAATACATTACTATGATAGAAATGTATATATGTGTCCTTGTGTTTTTGTATATGTTTATATAATATTCTTCATTATTTAACATTTAATTTTTTAAACAATTCTCAGAGAAAATTTATATTTTGAAAGAATTAAGACACTACATATATCCATGTATTTCAGTAGCCATCCCAAAAAAAGCAGTGGAAAATATTTTATGTCGATTTAAGAGACATTTAACAAAAGTGAATTAATTACATAGCCAAAAGGCACTGTGAAACTGGTGGAGAAATAGGTATAAGACATATACCTTATGAAATCATAGTCCTTCAACCTCTAGAGAAGCTTTCTTTGATTAATCAGAAGTAAATGTTAATTGTCAAAATACCTTCTACCTTATTGGGGACAAATGATTAGTTTCCTGAAATTTTGCTTACACATATGCTAAACTAAATACTGTATTTTCATTTACTGGGAAGTAGTGTAAACCATGGTTTGGGATTATAAAGTTTGATTCAAATTCCTGGTTTCAACACATATATTTCTGTGTTGGGTAAATTCTGTTCAAGCATGTTACTTAATCTCACTCCACCTTAGATTCCTCATCTGAAAATGCATATAATAAATGAGCCTAATATATGTAAATGACTTGGCAAGTGCTAGATACATGGTAAATGATCAAAAATAGTACTGTTTGAATGAAGAAGAATATTATCTACAACTTTGAAATATTGTGTGAATAACTGAAAAAATTACTTGTTTTTAGTAAAAGCAGTACATATTGCATTTTTAGCATATGGAATTTGATTTGTACTCAGAGATTTCATTTGAGGTCAAAGAGTACACATTTCCAGAAGGGGAAGGGGGGGTCTCAGAAGAATTGAGGTATTTACCTGAGATCATCAAACCAGTAAGTGGCAGGCATTGAGGTTTTAATCCAAATGTGCATTACTCCACCACATCTCACAATCCTACTGAAAAGTAAAATTGCTAAGCAAGGGCAAAAGTTATTAGGAGTGAAAATACTTACCTAAATTGGTAAAAAAAGAAAATTATATATACATATATATGTATATATATAAATGAACCATCCAAGTCAAGATTGAAATTGCCTCATCTTTAAAATTAGATTCTTTAAATGTCAGTTTCCACTTAAGGACCATTGTTGGTTATATTCCCAGGCAAGCAGAGCTGAAGAGCTAGAGCTGCTTTGAAAGCATGTGCATGGTCCAACCTGCACTGCTGTGTGAGTGGTCCTGAGTAAGAGCTTTCCTCTAAGTGACATATACTCTTTGATGTAGATAGCATAAATCACTCTACATAGTTGTTATTTGCACTTAAGTATCTTGTTCCATAGTGACTGGGGGTTAATAACTGCATTACCTACTGTTTATAAGAGTGATGTCGTGCAAGTTTTAGAGTGGAAGGAGGCATAACACTAGGTTGGGTCCACACTGCGAATATGCCTTGGGAGAAATAGCTTCTTTTGGGTGGTACAAGCAACCTTATTCATATGATCAGAAAGTTTGATTTACCTCCTTATCCTTCCATTGTCCGTGTATTAAAATATTCTTCTTCCTAATTGCCAATCCCCTTAGCATTTCATTTTAGACTGTTAAAAATCCACTTACTCCCTCTTTGAAAGGAAAGATTTCTGCATTTAAAAAGGATGGTGAATTATTGTGTAAGAGGTGGTCTTCAGATTGAGAAATGGACCTAATGCTCAAATATTTAAGATATGGTAGTAACTGAATGGAGCATGATGTTTTAGTTCCTTACTACTGGAGATTTTAATAATATTTAATAGAAAAGCAAGTTTACTGCTTACTCCCTAAATTCATTGAAATTCAAAAAAACAAAGATGAAAGTATCTAACAATTGTCTAAAAGGGATTATTAGATCTTTTCCAAAGGATATTTGGGAATCCTTAAACTATAAAAGTGGCTCTTATGTTTTACAAGGCAGCCACTCACTAGTTATTTACCTCAAATTAGAGATTTCTTAAAATTCTTTATAAAATTGGACAGGTGCAGGTTGAGACAAGTGGCATTTAGCAATTTGACTGTGGAACACATTTTCCAAGATTAAAAATGATGGCAAATGTGTATACATGATGCTTTAGAGAGTGCTATCCAACTGAACTTTCTTTGATGAAGGAAATATTTTTTATTTACACTGTCCAATATGGTTGCTACTAGCCACATGTGGTTATTGAATCCTTAAAATGTGTAGTGTGATTTAATTAAATTTAAGTATGTAGCTTGTGGCTACTTATTGGATAGTGCAGCTTGTAACTACTGATGTTATTTTGTCATTGCTTTTTAGTGATTTAAAGAGATCATAAGATTGAGATAATAGGGCTTTAAACTCTAGGAGATGGTGGTAGCAGCCATTTTACCTTGCAGTTAGAAGCAATTACTTTGCAGATTTTCTTTTAGATTCTTAATAATTCCAATGTAGAAAAAGAAATTGCTCTTTGTTTAAATATGGCCATTTAAGAAAATTGTTGCTACCAATTCCTGGCTGATTTGAATACTTTAACCTATCTATCATTCATTTCTTTTCAGGGATAAATTTGTTTTCATATTTCTATCCATTGATGGGGAGTCATGCCTCATAGGCCTGACAGGTTTCACATGAGAGCATGTTGACATATTTATTGGCTACCAATGGGTATAATAAAATGGGCAAAATGAACAAAGAATAAGGTAGTTCATGCAGCATGTAGTCCCATTATTTTGCAATATAAAAAACTCTCATCTCATTGCAGATCAAAAAGCATTTCACAAATTCCCCAAACAAACATAAATAAGAGAAGAAACATAAAACTATATAACTCCATGAAATAATGTTCAGCAGCAGTGGGAAATGTAATGTTTCAGCATTAAGTCATTTGGTTGAACAGAATCAGTGCATGAAGAAGTCAAAAGTTTTGAGAAACCAATCATTTACCTCATTTTTATTTCTCTTTCATTCCAATTTTTAGAGACCTGTCTGCTTAAGAAGCAGCAAACTTCATATGTCCTGGATGCCATGGAGACAACAAGGACTGAGAAATGTGAAACTCATAGAACTTAACACCAAAAAGACAAACAATCTGATTAAAAAATAAGTAGAGGACCTGAATAGACATTTCTTTAAAGAAGACATACGGATGGCCAATAGACATATGAAAAGATGCTCAATGTCACTAATCATCAGACAAATGCAACATAAAACTACAATGAGATATCACCTCCCACCTGTTGGAACGGCTGTTAGCAATAAATAATTTTTTTTAAAAAAGTGTTGGTGAATATGTGAAGAAAAGGGAACCCTCATGCATTGTTGGTAGGATTGTAAATTGGTACAGCCATTATGGAAAACAGTATGGAGTTTCCTTAAAAAAATAAAAATAAAACTATCATATGACCCAGCAATTCCACTTCTGGTTATTTATTTGAAGAAATCCAAAACACTAATTTGAAAGTCGTATGCATCCCTATGTTCATTGTAGCATTATTTACATAGCTAAGATATGGAAGCAACCTAAGTGTCTACCAATAGATAATTGGATAAAGATGTTGTACAAATATATAATGGAATATTACTCAGCCATAAAAAAGAATGAAATCTTGCCATTTGCGACAGCATGGATGGATCTAGAAGGTACTGTGCTAAGTAAAATAAATCAGACAAATAAATCAGTCTAAGAGAAATACCATATGATTTCACTTAAATGTGTAATGTAAAGAAAGAACAAAATAAGCAAACAAGCAAAATAGAAACAAACTCATAGATACAGAGAATGAACTGATGGTTGCCAGATGGGAGGATTGGGTGAAGAGGGAAAAAGCTCAAGGGATTAAGAAGTACAAATGGGCAGTTACAAAATAGTCATGGGTATGTAAAGTACAGCATAGAGAATAGGGTCGATAATATTGTAATAACTCTTAATGGGCTCAAGTGGGTACTAGACGTATTGGGGGATCACTTTGTAAGTTATATAAATGTCTAACCACTATGCTGTACACCTGAAACTAATATATAATATTGAATGTCAACTGTAATTGAATAGTTAAAATAATACTCCATGGTGGTTGCTGCATACTGGAAGACAAACACCATTATCAAAATTTTTAGTAAAAACTGTATTAAGAATCAGGAATCTAATTAAAACTATTTTCATTATAACACAGTAAAAGTCCTAGACTTCCTGAAAAATGTGATATTGAATGGACCATGCTAGAGAAACAAAAATTATAAATGAATATTTAAAATAGTGTAACATATGCATGTATACTTTACACTCGTGCAGCTTCGATGCATATGAAACTGTTATGTTATTTTTTTCTGAATTAAGACTGCAAACTTGTTTGCTTCATTCATTCATTCATTCATTCATTCATTCATTTATTGTGATATTGGTTAACGAAATCCTAGTAAGCTTCAGCTGTGCAACTGAGCAGCAAGGCATACATATATGTTGCATTGTGTGTCCACTGCCCACAACCAAATCTCTTTCTGTCGCCACATATTTGACCCTTTTTACCCCATCTACCTCCTCTCTCCTACCTACCCCCCCTACTCTCTGGTAACCACTAGTCTATTGTCCATGTCCATAAGTCTCTGTTTGTCTCATTCTTAAAAATTTGTTTTAAAGGCGTAAAGAAATTTCTAACAAAAAAATTCTAAGAATATATATATACATATATATATAAATATTTATATTTATTTTTATATATGTATATGTATATATTTATATATATTTATTTATACAAATTCTTATTGAATTTCTACTACATGATACTGAATAAGATAGACTAAGTATCTACTTCTAGTGTAATTTGTTCACTAGTAAAGGCAGAGACAAACAAACCAGAAAGCAAATGATCTGAATAAGACAGATCATAAACTCACACTGTAAGTTCTATGATAGAAATAATGTACAAGCATGGGATAAAGACAGTCTGCAGGAAAGGGAAGTGATTGATTTGGGTGGGTAAAAATGATTTTCCTGAGAAAGCATTCTAGAGGAGACAAGAAAGAAAAGAAAGAAATGGCCATGTCAGGATTCGGGGACAGGATGCTCGCCTGCACAGGGGATAAACAAAAGTGCAAATCTCTAGGCATCAATGATTTAGCATGTTCAACATGATGAGTTCAGTGTTGCTGGAATTGAGCAAGGAAAAAGAATGGCAGGAGTTGAGATCAAAATGATAAGCAGGAGAAGACTTATTCAGGGATTTACAGATCATGGTGAAGAGTGTGGATTTAATTTATGTGTATTCAGAAGCCTTGGAAATGAAATAAAATGAGCTATATGTTCAAAAATAATGTTGACTACTGAACAGAGAAGAAATGAAGTAAGAGTGGAGGCAGGTTGGTTTAGTAATCCAGATAAGAGCCGATGGTGCCTTAGGTGAGGTGAGGCTATAGATTTTATAAGGTGGCATACTGCCCGTATAACACAGAGCAACATCAATGAATAGAAAAAGTGAGAAACATATGTGATTTATTGGACATACCAATGCTTTACTAAATGAACTTATTGACTTCCCTTTGAGTTCAACTTTGAGATATCCTGTCCTGAGGGCAATTTACAAATAATTATCAAATTTATTTTTACAGGAAGATAAGAGAAGAAAAAATCCATTTTAAACATACCAATTAAAAACTACTTTGTGAGTAGAAGAGTTGTTTTTTTCACCTAAAATGACTGTAAAAACATTTTTTTAACAGAAAATTGATTTAATTGAAGCTATTGTCAGGCATTGCAAATATGTTTGGTTCATGCCACAGTTCCCAGGAATTTATAAATGGGTTCAGAATGTTGTTCAGGCACTAGAAAATAAACCTCCAAGCTATTTACTACCACTATGATATATAAAGTTTGCAGTTTTGATTTTGTGTGATTATGTTCAGCAATGGTGACCTTTAGAGGCAACAATATTGAAGTGTAATGAGGAGATGTTTGATCACTGGTATACAATGAAGAGTTGGTGCTACTTCACCATTTCTTCCTGGAATTCGTGAAATTCAACTGACAGGCTTTAACCTTTAGACTGCTGAAGTTATAAAATGTATAGGGATTTAGGCTGTTTATACAACACGTTAGATATATGAAATTTTTTAGACACTGTAGCTTCTTTTATCATCTGGTAAATGATTTTGTATATTTAATAATATCAGTCACTGGGTAACCATAACAGGCTGCATTCGGGTATATCACAAAGTATATGAAGTGTAGGTTGATGAAAGTAGGAGTGGGAGCCATTGAGTAAAATAAATAAAAAGTGGATATTCTTCCCAGACCAGGTGTTTTCAAAACAGATGTATAGGCTCCTATACTGTTTCCTTCCCATGTAGGCTAGCATAAAAGCTAGTAAGGGATAGCCTGGGCCCTGCTTGCTAAAAAAGTCATTGAACTCAAGAATGTTTTAAATAAAAGAGAGGTAAGTGTGAGGTGCTAATGGGTTAAAAACTCATGTTACCAGGTAGAATCCCTTTTGGAGATAGAATCTGTGTTGAGAATGTTGTTAAGGGAGAAAGGAAAGCAATGAGAACAGAAGCTGAGTATTTGGGGCCCCAACACTGTTTGAATTATTCCATAATAGAACAAACAGAATCCCCCAAATAAATTAGTCATAATTCTTGTTTAGAATGTATTTTACCAAATCGCTAATTTCTTGGCTGATGTTATAAACACTATTAACAATACAATCAGCCTTTCTTAAGTAACTGTAAGATTTTTGTTCTCTAGATAGGAATTTACAGAGTATAGAATAAGTATGTGCCATTTTTAAGTAAGTTCATGATTAGAAGTATATTAGTTATAGGAACTTAACCTAGGGAAGAAATAACTTATCCCAGGTATTGATTTAACAACAGACACATTAAAGAAGTAAATGATTAGGAAATTAAATACAGAATCTATTTCTGCCCATTTATGGATATAAGAAATTTCTTTTCATATGTCTATTGGCCATCCGTATGTCTTCTTTAAAGAAATTTCTTTATAGAATAAGTATGTGCCATTTTTAAGTAAGCTCGTGATTAGAAGTGTATTAGTTATAGGAACTTAACCTAGGGAAGAAATAACTTATCCCAGGTATTGATTTAACAACAGACACATTAAAGAAGTAAATGATTAGGAAATTAAATACAGAATCTATTTCTGCACATTTATGGATATAAGAAATTTCTACTGAAATGCAATGTTCATGCATCTTGCTTAAATGATGCCTCCATGGTAATAGAACATACCATTAAATACCTAGCTACATTTGAAGATTCCAGAGATGAATCAACCAGTATGATCACTGGTTTCTAAGACCTAGTTTGTTCAAGGACAAGCTCTAGTCTTATTTCTCTTTTGTACTCCTGGTTTCTCATACAGAGTGTAGCAGAAAGACAATAAATACATTTTTACTGAGTGAATGGAAGAATTGTTAGTCAGGCATGAGCAACAGGAGCCAAAGTCCAGCTCTCTAACCATAGAAACTTCCCTTGAAGACCTTCCTTAAGGACTTCCCAGAAATACCTCCCTCTTAGGGTTATAAATTACCCCAAATCCTAGAACACAAAGGCCATAAAAGCTGCTGACCTGAAGCAGCTACAAACACATGCGCAGAAAGTACTGCCATAACTTCTGCCTCATCATAGCATATTATATCACGACTATGCTTGGAAGTTCATGAATCTAATTATAACACACTGAATTCTGGGTAAGCACATGAGCACTAGGCAAAGTTATTATATAGCAGCCAGGTGTCAATCAAGGTGACTTCACTTGTCAATCACCTAGAAATGTCTTTGGGACTACTGCATCAGGACTCCCAAATATAACGCGGGCCTCCCCCTCCCCCAGGGTTACAGCTCTCCATCTTCCCTGGCTGTAATCCATACGCCCCGCTTAGGGGTACGTAACCTCATTTTCATGTGGCTAGCCAGTTTTAGGCTTGACCTGTTTTCTACTTCATAATGTGCTTTTAATAAACAAATATATCTCATATTCACTGAGTTGAAATTTATTTCTTCGGTAGTGAAAAGGATCTAGAAGTGTGTGTGTTATCAGAACTCTGATTGCTCCAATGGGAACAGAATGATTGAAGATTAAGAGCACCAAAGAAGAATGAAACACCTCAACAAATGACATAATAGATCTGATAGTTTGCATTTCATATGTAAAAAAAGAGAGCAGTGTGAATAATGTAGTATGTTTTCTAAAGAAAATCAAGTCCATTGAATGTTAAGAACTAGAGCCAAGAAGATACCTTTGAAATCTCATTGAGTTGGAATAGGAAATCATTGTAAGAGGGGTGAAATTCAAAGTGTGATTAGAAGAAGACAGTGATATGTGGGGAATGGAGAGTATTTTCTTGAGTGTTTTGCACTTTGATTCAAGACTTTTTAAAAGATATAGGTTTATAGGGTCCCATATTAAAAAAAAAACAAAAACAAAAACAAACTCACCTACTACATCTTGAACTATGCTTCCATATGTTTTCAATATCTTGTAGCAGTCAACATTAATCTCTGTTTAGAATATAAATGTCTGTGAAAGTAGTTATTCCTGTCTTATCCTAAGAGACCTGAGAGAATCGACTGGCAAGAAAGAGCCTTGACTCTAGGCAAAAATGTACCTCACTCATGAGAAAAATGGTTGTTTGTCATATGGGGATGAAGATTGTGTAGTCTTACTCATAAACTTTTCTATGACAAAGCACTTATACTGTGAAAAAAATCATGTGAGGTGTTCATTCTCTGTTTCCAATTATACTTCCACTGTGTATTACTGCCTAGATTGGTGATTCTCAAACTGCGCTGTGTGGAGAGAACACATTTGGTTCTCCAGAGATGATTCAGTGGTTGGGGTTGAAGGGGTGGTAAGTGAATAAGCTCTTCTTGACTTTCTTTGACTAGAAAAGTTCCACTCCATAAATCTGCATTTGACAAAAGACTTCTGGTGCTAATGTAAAAGCTGGAAACTGTCAGTATGTAAAGAAATATTTGTTTTAGTTTAATTTGGTGGCTGAGAGTTATATACAGAGGTATTTTGTTATGGACTACTCTCTTGCACCTTGATTTCTTTTAAACTGAAATTGCTTTTAAATTTTAAATGTTAAATATTGAATTTTGAAAGCTCAAAGGATATAGCAACAAAGAGCAGGGCTTGATCTTGGTTTGGGGGGATTTGGGAACCCCTCTTAAGAAAAGTAATACAGAATGATGAAGACAAAATTCCTAGGGCTTCTGTTAGATCCTTGAAAGTGGCCCATGAGTGGGGTGAAGAGTCATTAGCTTTACAGTAAAGTCTTCTCTGACTAAGGCATGTGGAAAGAAAGAAGATTAATATGAGTTCTTGCTTTTTAACATGTACTTCATTTTGACAATTCCAGGAAAATGGGGCAGCTTTGCAAAAGCAACTAGATTTAATTTTTTTTTAATCTGAAGATTAGAGGAGGGAATTCACTAAAGATAAAATGTATTTTTAAATGACAATAAGTCATAAGTCATAGCTATTTATCAATGAATTACATGAAACAGGTGGGGAGATGTCCAGAAACATCACATACTGGTGAGAACAGGAGCAGATTTAAGGGTTTTGGTGTGGTGTGATGATATCACAAGGCCCGTCTCAAGGTTCGATGTTGTTGGAATTCATTGAAATAAGGGCAGGATAAAAGCGACCTACTCCAAGACACTCCTATATGATGAAAGTATCCAAATTCAGTATCTGTGGAATTTTCAATTTTTAAGCCTTCTACAACATCACTAGAAATTATTATAAATTCAAATTTTTGTGATCTAAATAAGATATAAACTAGAAAAATTTTTAAATGATAGTATAATTAATTTAAAGCTCACAGTGGTTTGTTTTATTTACAGTCATGGTAGGTAAAATAATCTTGTTCCTTTATTATTTTGAGCTGCTGTTTATTGAGCACTTAGTTATGTACTAAGCACTTTACATGCGTTATTTCAATCCACTGTCACGTTGGTCAATGCAATAAATACTTCTATCGCCTCACTTTACAGATGAGGAACCTGTGGGATTGAGAGGTTAATTATTTGCCTGTCGTGGTTCAGGGATTTAAACAGTCTGACTTCAGTGCCTACATTCTTAGCCACTATGCTTTATTACTCACAAGATGAATTTTAATAGACAGTGTATTAGTTAACTCAGGTTGCCCATTAACAAAACACTACAGACTGAGTGGCCTAAAAATACAAAAGTTTATTTTTTCTCACAGTTTTGGAGACTGAAAGTCTAAGATCAAGGTGTTGGCAGGGTTGAACAAGATGTCCAATGAGGGCTTTCCCCTTGGGTTGCAGATGGCTGCTTTTTCACTGTGTGCTCTCATGACTTCTTTGGTATCTCCTCTTATAAGGATACTAATCTTATCAGATCGGAACCAAATTCTCATGATCACAACTAACTTTAATTACTTCCTGAGAGGTCTCATCTCCAAATACAGCCATATTAATGGCTTACAGCTTTACATATACATTTTGAGGGGATATGAACACTCAGTCCATAACAGATAGTATCACCTTAATTTTCATAAAACAACTACTCTCCAAGTTAATTACATCATGGTCAATTGTATGGGAATGATCATTTGCACACTGCCTTCCTTCTCTGATTCACAGGGAGGCTGCTTCCAATTTCTATCCAACTTTTCTCTCCAGAGAGCACTGTCCTGGGCCCAGAACCACATCTGATGACTGCTGAGGACACTGTGACCATGTGACTTTCTTCTCAACCAGTTCAGCTTCCTATGTCTTTTCCTGCATGGAGCCCTTAAAGATGCTCTTTTCACCTATTTTCTTTTATCCTTCATGTCTCCCAGTTCAGATAGTTCTGTTTCAGGTAATGTTTCGATACATGCTCACACTCTATCCCATTTCTCCTTCCTGTGTTCTTTCTTGTCTATTTAGCATTTTTAAAGAAATAAAAATACATTTTTTTATATTTTGTCCGTGAATCATAAAACAAGGAAAAACAAATTAAAATAAAACCTGGATACTAATTGGTAGACAAAGGGATGGTCTTTACTATGGATAAGCCTACTTTAAGGACAAGTAAGGCTTTGGATACAGGCAAAAGACCATCAAACAGAATGACTCAGAACTCTTCCTCATAAACTCCTGTGCTTCTCCTTTTGACAAGAAACTAGCTAAGGTTGCTGTCAGTGCAGTGCTGGTTCAAGAAGAACTAAGGTACGTTCTAGCGTCCTGAGATTTGGGGACCATGAGCAAGACATAATCTGGTGGTAGCCTCACTTTTTTTTTTTTTTTTTGGTCTATAATGTAAGAAATTTGCACTAAATGATCCTGAAGCTCCTTCTAGGTTTAAAATGCAATGTTTCTCAACTAAGTAGATGTCAGGGCAGGATTTTGTTTCTTTATTCTTGTCTCCTATAAAATATCCCTTTTTGTAGAGGAAGTTTTGGGGGCATGTTACAATTGCCCCAGGAGTGGCTTCAAAGGCTGGGAGTGGGACAAGCAGAGAGGTGGAAATGAAGCTGAATCCCTCAACATGCTTCCCAATTACTTTGAAGTTTCTTAACCTTGCTGCCACTCATTTTTCTTTTGAAATACTCTCCTTTCTTTCTCTTATGAAACAAAACTTCTGGGTTGTATTTGAGCATCCTGTCTGCTTTCTCAAAGACTTGTCTTTTTCTTCTTGCTCCTTAAATAAGAAATTCTCCAGAATTTTGCCCTTATATTTATATTTCCACCCTGTGTACTTGTGCAGCAAGGGCAGTTCTTTCACGTTCTTAAGAGCATTAATATGAGGTTTAAACTAATGGGTTGATATCGGGCTCCACTAGTTGACTCCCTTGCCAGCCACCAAGCCCTTAAACCCTAACAGTCTTCTTAGAGCCCAGCCTCACAGATGTCTTTAGAGCCAGTCAGGTAACAAATCCTAATGATTTTGACTCTGAAAAGCCCTTTAAATCTCTTGCTCCCTAGCCTAACTCTTATTATACCTATGGAACCTCTCAAAAAATCTTTGCAAAGCTTCTTGAAACATTTTTCTGCTTCCTATTAGCATCATAGGCTATCGTCAAGAGACACTTCTCTAGACTGCTATGCTCATGTGAGTCTCTTTCTCATGAATTGTCAGTTTTTTCTGCCCCCTGGCCCTCTGTCACCATAATCAAGTACAACCCTCAGCATGGCTTTGAACGCTACTCCTAATCTGACTCCAAACTAACTTTCCAGTGTCCCATCTCACACTTTCCCCTTAATTCTGCCCATGCACCAGCTACACAGACTCTGTGCCATTCCTCAGACAAGCCTGATGTTTTCTCACCTGGGTGTCATTCATGTGATTCTCTCCACCCCAAGAAACATGCATTTGTTCATCAAAGTTCAGATCGAATTAAATTTTCCTCATGAACTTTTTCCCAACTATTGAATTTCCAAATTCTCTGTCCATCTTTTGAATTTCCTACAGCTCTTAACATTTCCCTCTGATTAAGAGAATAATTTATACCAAATGCAGAATTTCTAGAAAATATAGACCAAAAACTTTTCAAAGAAAATACTGTTAACATTTGGATATATATGTAGTTCCAGTATTTTCCCATGCATATTTGTATGCAAAAGTAATGTAGTATTTTTTATCTATGGTTGGTAATCCGCTATGTGGAGGGCTGACTTAAGTGATAGCTGAATTTTTGATTGCATGGGTGGAGGGGGCCTCCCATCCTTCTGTTGTTGAAGGATCAAATGTAATGTGAATTCTAATATTTAGACTGCTTTGATTACTTTTGTTTATATCTGGAACATTTTTTCTTAATGAAAAATTTTCTTAATAATGTTATACTTAATAACTCTTTTAGCCTTTAAAAATTATCTTAAAGTCAACATTTACAACATTTGCTTTGAATTCTTATTTAGTTCCAAGTCGATCTAAAATTTTATTTTATTTTTTGACGTTAGAAATCATACATCAGGTTATCCCAAATACTATGTAGACTACATCTTAATCTCAAAACAAACAAACAAACTAACAAACAACCCCTATACAGTTATTTGCACATTAAGTGTTGATTAAATGACTGGTTCAATCCCAGAAAAAGAATATGGGAGTGTTCACCCATGTGATCGGTAAATGGGCATAACCACCCTTTTAAAAATCTAAGTTCTTAGAAATGTTGCCTCCACAGATTTGCCCTTTGTTTAGCAAGGCTAAGTCAAATTTTGTAATGTGGACCTTAATATTGCTGATTTCTACTGCTGGTAGAGCTATTTAGTGTTTCATCAGCCACCACTAAAAGAAAAACAAAAACAAAAACTTTAATCAGCTATGGTCTAGTTTGGACTGCCCCTACAGAAAGAAAACAATTGATTTAGGTGTTTTGGAAGAAAAGTTCTAACTTCATTATTATTTTATTTCCACTTCAAGTAAACTCTCATAAACAAATGAGAATTGACCAAGTTGTCCAAAATTTTTCTATCTTTGATGTGCAGATTTTTGTACCTCTGGATAAGTTTTTTACTTGTTTTTGGTTTTCCTTTGCATTTTATAACTTTTAGCATCAAACTTAGGTTATAAAAAAATTACTATTCCAACTGTCTCATTAATATAGATGAAGTAATGAGGTTCAGTGAAGTGATATAACCTGCCCATGTCATTTGGTTGTGATTAATAGTAGCAAGGGTCAGGGTTGAACCAGTTAAGTTGAAGCCTGACCACAGTTTGAAATATTAGTCCTATTTGATATTTCTGGGGTCACTGTTTTCCCTTATACTTTCTCTCAGTAGTCAAGTTCTGCCATTGCTGCTTGCGACTATCTCCTCATTTGTCCTTTGCATCATTAATCCTTCCTTTTCCATCTGGTGCTTGTCCTTCTTTTGCTTCGATACAGAGCCTGACTTTTTCTTGATATGGCAGTCATCTGATATCAAAGCTTGTTCAAGCAGTCACATCATCATTCAGTTTATTTCAATAAGGAAATCCTATTGGTTGAAAAAAAAGGTCTAAATATAAAACTATTTAGTGATCTAATAGCTAGTTAGAGAAAGTAATCTGTCATTTGAAAACCGGGTAACCATTTCTCTAGAATATTAATTTGTAGAAATAGGTATTTTCTTTTTATATATTAATGAAAGATGTAAATTTATGTATCTTTATGTAAGTCAAATGTTTTCTATTTTATATAGTGTCTTTGATGTTAAAATTAAGAGAAATCTAACCATAGCATAGGAGTCATCTTGTATAAACTTCTCTAAATCATATTCAGGGTTTTAAAAACTGAACAAAGATGGTGTTTCATCAAAAGAGAGGTTTAAGTGAACAAGAATACTCTTATTTCCCATTTAGAGGGAAAATGTATTAATTATGGCTTCATAGGCCAATGACTAACTATATCCTTGGCCTTTTGGTTGACCTGCATTAACATTTGAAAATCTCCACGTTCAATAAAAAGAACAATAAGCAGTATGTTTCAATGAAGACCTGATTTAACTGCTATAATTGTTTTTCATTATTTTATAAACATTTGCATTAAAGAAACATTAAATTATTATTCTAGTTGTAGAGAATATTGCCAACCTCATGCTCTCATTCATACATTTCATACATTCATACATGATTCTTCCAGCATTGGAGTGGTAAGAATTTCTTTTGGCTTTTACTAGTATCTCTATAACAATCAGGAAAAAAAAACAAACAAACAATAATTTCCTCCCTCCCATTTTATCCTTGCCCAAGGTATTACTTTAAGTTATTCTATAAACAAGGACTTTAAATGCAAATAAGAAAATTATACCAGAAGTTTCAACTGTCAGCTTCTGCTTAAAAGATCCTTAATAAAACCTTCGTGTCAAGATTTATGTAACATCTGACAAAATCACTGGTCTGAAGTTGCAAACAAAGTATTAATCAAGGCAGCCCCACTGTGGCTTAATAATCTCAATGACAGACACTTCTTGGCAATCAAGGTTCCTCTGATGATCATCTAATCAAGCAGTACTGATTCTATCTCACCATCACTTTGGTTGAGTTTACAGAGAAGAGGACTCATCCATAACCAAACAGATTCAATAGCACCTTGAAAATCAAAAGAACATGTGCAACGAAGTGATTCTAACTCCAAATTATGGTATTAAGTAGCAGTAAATAAAATAAGTTCAATAACAACTTTTGTAGAGCTGAGAAGTCTCAAAATTTCCTTGGTTGGAGAATACATTAAAATGATAACATTGAAGGAGTCCAGCATGCTGGAGCCTGAAATCTGACTTCCCCACCTTGTGAAGGTGTGGGTATTAATTTGGTTAATTTCTAATGATCATCTGTAATAACTTACAAAAGAGTTTGAATAATGAAACAATGTAAAAAGAAATTTGGTTCCAAAAATAAGCCTTTCTAAGACAGAAAATGTCTTAAAAACCTGCAGTATTTAGAGGCTTAATTAGTATACTGGGTCATTATGACATCTAGCTCGTTTCATTACCCTCCTAATGTATTATTAGTTGGCAGTTAAATACTGTCTGCTGGGACCTAAGAGTTTTTCCTCTTGTCTTTCTGGTCATACTTATTGCCTAGGCCGACAGCTTACCTGTAGTGAGGAAGAAATGGAACACCAATTAGAAAGCTTTCAGCCCAGCACCCATGGAAAAGCCAAAAGCTGATAAAGGTCAGCATGAAATTTGAATGACAGGGCTAAAGTCTTTTACTCATAATTTTGTGTTTGCAATAGAATTCAGAGCAATTCACAGCCTTAAAGGCCTTAAGTGAGAACAGCAATTAATTGTAATGAATAATCTGACAAATCTGGTTGACATATGGCTGCTAATGCCCTCCTTTCTAGTGGGAGCAGTGGAGGGATTAGATTAACTCAAATGAAATCTGGGACCGCCATGCCATCTGCATGTTCAGTAGGAAATGGTACACGTTAAATGGTGAGTGGGTAGATAGCTGTCTTGTACTCATCTCTCTCTGAGCCCTTGGCAGATCTGGGAATAGCAGTTTTATTACTGCACCAGCTGCCTGTCAATAGAGTAATACGGAAAGGAACAGAGTACAACCTAGAAAGCTAATATACCAAGAAGCTGTTAAAAATTAACTAGATACAATTAACATGGATTTCTAAATTTCTCTGTTTATACAATGCATATTTATATTTTGATTTTGGATTCACCCTGTTAAATATTCACTAATTCAATAATTTTATTTCCATCTGCACTATTTATTTACATGCCCTATGTAGAGATACAAGTGACGGGCAGAGACTGAATTTTACGTATTCTTTTAAGTGAATAAAACTAACTTTCACCTTTCCATTATATTGACGGTCAGGTAGAGAACGATTGCATGAAATTCACAGGTAGCTCCCTAAACCCCATTTAGAAAGTCCCACCTCCTGCCCTCACACTGCCTCCCGCACTCCATTTTTAACTCCAAAGTTAACAATCAGTGAATTGAAATTTATAACGCTCTCCTATCTGGCTTCTGGGCTTCCTCTGATGAAGGAGGCGACCATCAGAGAGGTGGCTAAAACAAAGGAGCGCTCACAAGTGCTGTGATTGATTTCTGCAAAATCCAATGTTGATCCTTTCTGTTAGGACAGGAAGATGACATGTGCACTATTTCCTTCCACTAGCTTTGAAAATGTCCATCATCAAGCCAAATTCCTTCCTGATCTTGCTGCCTTGCCGAGTGGAGTTTACTTTTTATTTTACTTGAATACCTTGTATTAAACTCCCAGGCTAAACTGTTATTTGAACAAACAACCCATATACAGACCTTCCCTTCGGGGCGTGAGTTAAATCCCTGCCCAACTTGCTGACTTCCACTTAGGCCCCTATTGCCACTGCCAGTTATTAGTCACTGGAGGATATAGCTGCTGAAACCTCATTTCACCTCTTTCTCTTTATAGGCTTTTCACTTGATCAAATTAAATCCATACAAACCTTGTGTGCTCGAAAAGAAAACAAACAAAAATTCTCTTCCCAATCTCTTGTCACTCAGTTTCTTAGAGGCTTCCATGGAGCACAACACTCTCTAATTCTGGCTATTTCTCTTTCTTACCAGAACTGCCAATACATCCCTTTCTTACGGGGTGGGTGGTGGGTGGTGGGTGGGGTAAATCAGAAGCACAAGCCCATTAGCTGGTTCGTTCTTAATCTCCCAACAAGTCAGCACTACTTGACAACACTCAGACTTGTACACAGTAGCTTTGTCCAAAATGAGCAGTTCAAATATAGGATAAAACAGTACTCCTGTTCCTGCAGGCAGTTATGTAGAAAAGTCAGAACACTGAGAGACAAAATTTCCACTCTAGAAACATCAGCCACGATGGTCGGTTTTTAATCCATTTTCATCAGTGGTTAGTATGGAGGTAGAGAGATGATGGTGGAAAAATCACTGCCCTGTTATAGAAAAATTTAATCTTTACCTAATTCTGTGTGGTCTCAGGCATGACACTTAACCTCTCAGCTTTAGTTTTCTCCTTCGTACATTGAATTTGTTCAACTATGTGATATATTGGTATAGGGGTAGATATTTTCTATTCTTTCTTAATGTGGGATGGGTGGCACTGGGTTGCCTACAGCTAACATGGGGTTGCCATTTCTCCTTTCTCTAAATGATCCAGTTACCATCTCTAATTCATTTTAATATTTTATGAATCTTAACTGGGTTTAAAGTGCCATATCTAGTAATGACATATACTAAAAATCAGCCTGAGATCCTAAAAACTTATTTGTGGTAATTAAAATGTCTGTACATATAAGGTTGTAACGGAATCTCCAACCTCTAGGCAGTCTTTTCATCTGCCTCCAAGCAAGGTAGTACCTAGCAAAGCAGAAAGAAGCAATGCTACTTCAAAGGTTATAAACCCAGAAGATTCTATAGCTGTTTTTGGTAACACCATCCAATGTTTTAAGAGCATTCTTAATATGAAGTTTTTTACACCCTAAATGTAAGGCAAGTCGTTCATTTTTTCTCCCCAGAAGAGTAATAAAGGTGCTGGTGTTCACAATGGCTGAACTGGACAACATGTTTTTCTCAAATGTTACTGTATTTATATCCACTGTCCTTAGCAATTGAGATTTAGAGTACCGTATGAAATTTTGACTCTGCGATTATTTTGAAATATTTTTAAGCAGCTGTAGTTGCTAATTATATATGTTATGATTGAAAGTTCAACTCTTACTCAACTATAAAATGAAATATTTAGATTAAGCTTTAAATCTTTATAATTTTCTTCTCAGCAAGAATAATTTTGGCATTGAATTTGAAATGTGTGGACACTTCATGGATAATATTCAGGGGTGATGTTCAAAACTTTTAATTTGACCTAGGCATGAGACAATTGAAACAGAGACCATCTGATAAAAATTGATAAGGCCATATAGATATTTACTGTCTGAATATCAGTGATATTTAATGTAAAGATTGCAGGTGTTCAAACTAGTGGTTACATTTTTTATTTTAATACTCAGACTGTGGGACCTTTGAACTTTGGGCAGAACGTTGGTTCTCAAAATTGTGGTCCAGAATTGGCAGCTTCCACCACACATAAGAGGGGCAGATTCTCAGGCAGATTCTGGGTAGTGGGACCTACTCACTGAATCAGAAATTCTGTGTGTGGGGCCAGCAATGGATGTTTTAACTAGCCCTTCAGTTGATTGGGACCCATGCCCAAGTTTGAGAACCACTGTTTTATATGATAATTTTTTGGTTACTTGCTTCAATATAAAGCAGTTCTCGTGGACAGAGCATTCTCCTGTATTAGAAAAAGAAGGAACAAGAGAGATAAATGAAGGAAGGGAGGGAGGGAGGAAGGAAGGAAGGAAGGAAGGAAGGAAGGAAGGAAGGAAGGAAGGAAGGAAGGAAGGAATAAGAGGATGAGGGAAAGAAAACTTGACCCTCATACAAGGCTACAGACAACTGCCTTAAAGGGATACTCACTGGCAAGAAAACAACACTTACCTACCCTGGTTTAAAGTTCACCTGTTGGGAAGGTAGCATATAGTTTTTAAAGTCCTTTTCAAGTCTATTTTATTGTATTTTATTTTCTCACCTAATCCTTGCTAGAGTTTTGTTTTTTCTATTTATTTTTGTTCTCTCCTATGTGATTGTAGAGATCGCCATCTGTGTAAGGATCCTTAAAAAGTTTTACCCCTCTCCACTTCCTACTTCATCAGTTGTTCAGTTTGGGCAAGAATTGTCCTCATCCTTCCGCCCAGACTTAGATTGTCTGCAACCCCATAATCTTTTTGCCTATCCAGGAGCTATTTCTTTCATCACGCATGGAGAGAAGTTTCCCAAACATTCTGCCCTTGTTTTCAGAAGGAACCTCTGTGATTTGTCTTTTAATTATTTGTCCGAGTCTTAGAAACTTCTTAACAACAAATAAAAAGGAATTACTGAAACAAGAAGCCATGATTATATCTCCCTTAGTCATCCTTAAGAGCCTGGTTGTGAAAAGACACTCAGTAATTCTTTGTTAAATGGAATCGAATCACTTATTCTAAATAACTTTCCTTCAGTGATCATTTCCCCATCTCTCTTTAGCTATACTGACCATTTGTACTTTTATTTGAAGGAAAGCTTTTATCATGATTCTTATCCAATATAGTTCTGTTTATATAGGATTTATATATACAGAAAGGAAAGCTTTTATCATGATTCTTATATAATATAGTTCTATTCATATAGGATTTATATATACAGAATCATGCTGGATTTAGGAAAACCTACTGTTAAATTGAATCATGATTAAACTCTTATTCGCTATAACTTCTTGAAACTTTTTAATATCGTTGTCTTATACAGTTTGTTTTTCACTACTTTAGGCTATGGAAGTATTCCCAATAAGCTTTATTATAATAGGTACAATTTTGGAGACTTTCTCAAAGTGTTAAAATGATAACCCTTCTCACTTCGTGCTTTTCGCCAATTAAATGAGCCCACTTCTACATCCAGCTAACTGGTAAAGAGGTTAAAGTAGTTCAATGACCCCACTGCCTGGGCACAGCCTGCCATGACATTTTGGTACTATCCTTAGACTTGCAGAATCAGGTCATATTTTTAAAGGCAATTTTGTGTACAATGTGATCATGTGTACTAGACATATGTATATTACTTTGTACTATCAGGTTTGTCCCACAGAATCATTGGGACAGTTTAATCTGTTTGTTATCTGTTGCTCTCTATGGTATTGTATTGCTCTCATCGAGGTTTACTGCAGGCTTTAAAATTTGTGGCCAATAGAAATTTAGAGAGGTTCTCTGTTTTTCTACATACTAAAATATAGAATTTCTTTCTCAATTTCAGTTATTCTCAACCCATAAGTGTTCAAAGATAGGACTTTGTGTGAAACTTCTGTTTTTAACAGTACAGGATAAAAGCCAATCAATTCTATATTTTTAATACCTCAGGCTATTTTAATAGTTTCCTACCTCTGAGTTTCCTGTCTTAAATACATTAGTCGCTGTATTTGTAAAGATGGAAGGAAAGAAGCTTTTTAGATTTTTTTTTTTTTTTGGTGCTTTCTATTATCAATCTCTTTTACCCATTTAATAAAGGAGTCACATTTTTTTTTTCTCATTTATCTCTTGAAACCTCCAACTTCACTTGACCCTGCCTATATACTTTTTCCTAGTAAAGTCCTAGAAAAAAGTATATAAGAGTTTGAAAGGCAAGCAGTTCCTACATCATTCTAGTACATTTCACTTTTGCTGCACAATGAATACTGACAGTATAATAGACACTTTAAAAACAAAGGGAAAGCTAACTATGAATGCTGTAAGAATTTTTAATTTCACTAAACTCAGCAGGTGTAAGGAAGCATTTTCTTGCATATTAGGCCTATCAAGTCATTATAAAATCAAAGAATTTAATCTGCTTTAATAACATTTTGAGTTCTCATCAGATTTTTTAAATGTTACTTAAAAGTCTAAATTTTAAAATAAAATACTGTTTCAGATGTCTATGGCTTTATAGACATCTGCATATTTAAGTAATATGCTTTAGAAGCTAAATAAGGTTTATAAAAATATCTGACTGCAACTTATAAAGTTATTTTTTTTCTTATGACTATAATAAATTTACCAGATCAAAGAATTGCATCTTTTTATTTTAATAACTGTCACCTGGGTTAAGAATTATGCTTAGTTTAAAAAATGCAAACATTACTACTACTTCTAAATTTATTTGTTAATGAAGCCACTACATAAATTTAGTACTTTCTTTTTTTATTAATTGCTCACACTGAAAAGGGCTAAATTCAGAATAACTTTCTGTTTCAAAGACCTAATTGCCAAGGACCTAGCCTTAATATTAACTAGGATAATTATTATGCAAAGCATACCCACCCAGAATGTTTGCATAGCTATCACAAGCGCTTTCATAAATGATGCTTTAATTAGTCTTAATTAGAATTTGTTTAAGTCAGCAGGGAATGCAGGGCCCGTGAAATGATGTATGTAATAAGCATCAGGCTCACTTTTTACTTGGGGAATAGAGCTGACAAAATCACATCACGTTAAATTGATTCAGTCAGAATTAAAATTCTTATGGTATTAATTAAATGGGGGATCTCATTAGCAGGCTGCAGGGTGACGGAACGACTCTTTGGCGACCAGATGTGAGGAAAGAAGCACTAAAGGAGAGCACCATTAGACCAAAAAGTAATCTTATTCTTAGATACAGACATAATGACATTCAGCTTGGTCCAAAGTTGTTCAACTATATATATAATATGAAGATACCAAGAACTCAGAACTTATTTATTTATTTATTTTTAGGTTATTTGGCTTCTTCGAGCTTCTGTACTTCAGTAAAAAATTATGAGTATTCAGAAACATTTTTATTTGACAAACCAATTTCGTAAACTTGAGAATCAATAAATAATTACAATGAATAAATGTGGTTTTTATTATTTAAATACATGTTTTCCTTAATGAATATGAAATTCATTGAGAAATTATATCTAAGATCCTTTCTTCATTTCTTACCTACATTTCTTCTTATTGATTCAATGATAACACTAAAAATGTAACTTCTGTTTAGTCAAATAAATAATAAGGTATTGATTAATGCATTCACAGAGTCACTGGTGATTTTTCTTCTTTCTGCTCTATAAGGAAAAGGCACATTTTGTTATTTATAAAACAGTATTAAGTTTGCAAGTCTAGTCATGGATGGATGATATTTACTTCCAATTAGCATATGTTTTGTGAATGGCAAGGGGCATATGTTGTGGCTGTGTACAATTTCTATCAATATTAACAATTTAAGGCTTTGGCTTCATTCCTTCCAGCATTTGTAAAAATGAATGTTTTTCTCATAAATGCTGAATGAGTAGAAAAATACTGAGGCTAAACCTTCCTATTAAAAGACATTGAGTTAAATAACTGATATTTAACTATGGAGGAAGTTAGTCTTAATTATTACCCATAGGACAACATGAAGTTTTTTTGATAAATAGCCTAATTTTAAGAGAAAAATCAGAAAGTTAATTTAATAGTTGGTAGAATTTGAAAATTGTCCCCACTCACAATTTGTCATAAATAAATAAATTAGTAAATAAAAGTGCAATATCTACTGTCAACTACTATCTGTTTGGGAAAATGGTTTTGATTTCCTTTTGTTTTAAAAGTTAATAGATTTCTTCCATATTTGAATGGTGGAAAATATCATTAGAAAACGTCAAGGAGAATGTAGACTGATGGTTAACTATTTCTCAAGAAGAAATATATCCTTGCTTCCAAATAGAATGGTAAATTTTGGTCTCAAACATCAGTTTCCTCTCTCCAGTTATTTTTATTTTCGTGGAAGTACTTTTATGTTGTGTCATTTCCTATTCCATTTAGACTTTTTCTTCCTGAAATGAGGTATTGAGATTTAAATGCACAATCTAGATTGGTTAAACACACACACGTGCATGTGCATACACACACACGTGCATGTGCATGCACACACACACACACAGACGGATACACGCAGCTTAAAACTCTCTCTACTTTGAAATGTTTAGTATGTTTTATATTTTGACTATCTATTATACCCTTTTTTGACAGGTTGTTGAGAGTTTAAATAAGACATAACAACAATGACCAGCCATTCAAGTCCTGAGAACTTTTAAAACAGTCAAAACACCCTACAGCAATGCCTTTTCTGCAGAGTGTAACAAATGAAAATACACTTCTGTAGCCATCCACTTTTAAAAACCTCATTCTGGAATTGGTTTAATGAGGATAAAATTGATCTAACATTGAGACATTTCCTTGACAACACAAACAAAGAAAATGCAAGTTCATTCTGAGTTGATCCTTTTTGCAAAGATGCTGTTTTGCAGAATAAACATTATGGAGTATAGTTCTTCTTTAACATTTTCAAACACGAAGTCAAGTGGCTTGTTCTTCAAAGAAGTTGTATAGCATATGCCAGATAAACCAACAACTGTACTTGTAACAGGGTATTTTGCATATCAATAAGTGAATAAATATATATATTAAGATGATCTGCAAATGGTCAACCTTGAAATGAATTCTGTGTTGGGTTCTAGGAATTTATATGAGCCCTGCTAGCTTCAATATTTTTTTACAGACTTATTTTGGGTTTTAAAAATATATTTTAGATGTACAAAACAATAATCTTAGTTTGGTGCCACAATCAATCATGATTGAAAAAAATAAATCTCAACATATCCCATTTAGGAAAATGGCTTTCTCCTGGCTATTTTTCTTCTTGGAAAAAAAAATATATATATTTATTTTATAACTATGCCTGGAACCAGCTCCCGTGTTCCTTGGCTTTAGCAACAGACAGATCTCTACTGAGGCATTTTATGGCCTAAAGGAATATGGTTAAAAAAGCTTACATAAACATTCAGAAAAATAAATTAATAACCCCAAGCATTCTAAATTGCACAGAAGAGAGACAGGCTTATGTGATATGCAATGGTTTTGATTTAGGTAAGGCCTGCTGTCCAATATTCAATTCCATTTGTAAAATTAATAGCTTCTCTATGAATTGAATGAATTTTAACTTAGAACTATCACCTCATGAGAATATGGTGAAGGGTATGGGGTTTAGAATCATAGAGGCATGTATTTGCATACTGGCTCTTCCATGCACTAACTTTGAGACATTTGGGAGATCACAAAATCTCTATCTACCTTACATGAAGAATGAATGCTCATCCTATCCCCTATGCTATACTTCATGAGGATACGAGCTAGATATGTCTAGTTATGCCAAAGCCTAAAATAGAATATTGTGCAATGAATTTTTGTTGAATAAATATGAGAATAAGTCAAATTACCTTACTTATGTATTGATAAAAGAAAAATACATTTAGCAGCTGTTAGATCATTTCTGGAGAGCAGTTTGTAATAAAAGAGAGAAGAGAAACACAGGCACTCAGTAAGAAATATTGTTTTGCAGCAATGGGCAAACCAAAAAAAGATACCAAGAATAGATTCCTAAAACCTGAGAGAAATGTTGTTTGCTACATAAATTTGTCTGACTTGAGCCAAGAAACAGCATCAAGACTCCTGTTATAACATAAAAGATCATTGAAAAATTTAAAATAATGACCAATTTGTCTTGTTCATGGAATATCTACTGGAAGTATCTAATTCATTAAAACATTTTCTTCATAACTTCATATAGTTGTAATCTTTTAAGGTGAAATGGCTAAATTCCACAGTAAATCAAAGCACAAGACCAAATAAAGACCAGACAACATGATTTTTAGGAAACTGGAAGAGAAAGAAAAATCGTGCATGTATAACTCTTGAGATCATGACAACTAAGAGTGGGTAGGGGATTAACGCTAAATCAGAAATCATGATATTGTCTATGTGACCCGAGGTTAAGTCTCTTATTTGCCACTACTTCCACTATTGTTAAATGGTCAGAAATAATCCTTGCTCTTGAACTCCTAAGGGTATTACAAGAGTAATACAGTGATACTTTAAATAGCAAATATATTAGGATAAGAGCCAAATAAGAAGACCGGAAACACAAGGAATTCCTACAGGAGCCTAAACACATTTCATTACCATTTATCAGAAGAGGCACTTTTTTATTTCCTGTTACTACAGCCTCTACCAGCTGTTATATTCTGTACTTATAACATCCTAGTCAAAAGTCTTAGGCACGTTGAATTATTTATTGCTATTATATCTCCAAAACAGCTCCCTTAACATGTAATTCTTTCATAGAGTATTATACACACAACATCTTTGTACGATCTGGGAATTTTATGCAGAATGTTGATTGTAATAAAGAGTGACTGAATTTTTGATGTTTGACTGCTTACGGCTTTTAAGTGTCACCTCTCCCTCTTTCACTTATACTTCGCATCCTGGCAAGATATGAAAAGCCATCCTGTTTTCACCTTTTGCACTGGTGGGAAGTTCAGACAATGCCAGACCCAACCAGGGCATGTGGGGCCGTCGCCTAAACCCTACCTTAACCATCTTTAATAAAACTCCACAGTGGACTCCTTTCCCTGCTATGAAACCATTTTTGAACTAGCAACACCAATTAAATATTAGTCCTTTCCACAGAGAGAGATTTGTGCTAAAAATGGAGGATAAGGATCTGTTTGTTTGTTTGTTTTAACACAATGTGCTTTTCGTCTGTGATTTCTTTTAGACCCCAGATGCCCTGTGGATCAACAGCTCTGTAATAGACCAAAAAAAAAAAAAAAAAAAAAAAAGGATATTGATATGATTAAGAATATCAACCACAGGGACAGAGGTTACAATGAAAACTTGAAGGGCTATCAAGTCCCATTTCTTTAGGGCACAAGTTGATCTCCCGCAGGGATCAGAAATTTTCCCTAGGGGTGTAGCACTGCCTAATTAAGGAAGACTCAGCTTTTCTCTGAGTGCTGGCCTCAGTTGGAGACAGGAAACTCACCTACTTCACTGGTAAGGCTGTACCACTTAATTAATTAATGGTTGCAGCATATTTATGATCTTGAGATAAAAGGGCCATAGGAGTGTAAGTATTATCATATTCTTTCCTATTGCTACTGGAAAACATGAGTCAATTTGACAAATTAAAATATATTTTTCCCCCAAAGATTGATGGATTATGATTACCTACAGCATGTCTTTCCTCTTTACTAATTCTGAAAAACTTGGGTCAGTTTTATAAAATATGACTTATTTTTACTATAGAATTTGATGCTTATGGAATAAAGCTTCAGGGTACAATTACATGCTTTTATTATAGCAAACTGTTATTTGCTGTAACAGTGGACAAGAAGAGAAAAATGAAGTGTTAATCCAGTAACGAAAATTCTCATTGTCTATATAAATAAGGGCTCAAAGTAATGATGATATGACTGAATGAAATTATGAGACAGCTCTAACTGAAATTTAACTCAGAATATCTCTTGGTTTTCTATGAAGTAGAAGCAAACAGCTCAACTAAACTCCTGAAGAAATAAATGTGAGCAGAGATAGATCAGATCAGAGCTCTGGATTAATAACAAAGGCAGGAAGAGAAGTCAAGTCATTAAGAAACACTGAAAGGAGAAATGCAGCAGTGGTTTTGGCTCATGGAAATATTAGTTGGATGTCAATAAGAAATTTAAATAAAATGATGGATACGCTTTGAAAAGGTGGAACACTTATATGGTCTTTCTCATTTCATAGTAATCCTAAATAGAGGAAAACGATATTAAAGGTTTCTTTCTCCTTTTAAGTTTTCCCCTAAATGACTTGTCTCTTTGCTCTATGAACCCATTCCCAAATACCAAATATTCCATGATGGCACCATAAGCACACACACAAAAGTCTTGTTTGCTACTCCCATTTTTTTCCTTCTCACAGAAATATAGCATGAAAAATATGTTTATACTGAGCTACCTCACTGGTTTTTAAACTCCTTAATACTAGAAAGAAACTTAGCAGGCAGAGAAGCCCCAAATATGTTGATCTACAGTGCAAAACACAATTGATAAAAACTCAACAGAAGAAGGCTTTAGAGAAAAGATAGGTATGGAAAGAAAACCATTTTCTAAAGTGCCAAAGGCAATTACCACTTGCACTTTGACCTTCTCAGTTTTTATAAGTAGTGGTAGGAAGGAACTGCCTTAACAAAAGCTTTGCAGAAAGAAGACTGGGCCAGATAAGAAATTGAGCTAGAGGATAACCAATAATCAAGATGCTTTATGGGTAACAGGGAATAGGATATGCCTTTATAAGATGATTTCATAATGCTTACTGTCACTTGGCAGTATAGGGAGTATTTAAAGCTTGTGTAAGACAATGATTAATTTTAAAAAGAGAGAGAGATTTCTTGCTCTTTTTTGCATTTCTTACCTTCTATCTTCATCAAAAAAAAATGAAAAAGGTGATGTTATAGTTTGGCCTGTCCAGTCAAAACTCTCCTTGAATTATACAGAAAAATTTCCAAGCACAGATTCCCTGTTATGAAGCAAAATACCGACCTCTAAAACCACCGTCCACTTCTTTCTCCATAGATACGATTTAGAATCCTCGCCTATTTATGTTTGCACTTGTCTTACTCTCTGTGTTTGTCTACATATTGTTCATTATGAAAAAAGTATAAAACATTTATATATGTAACATATTATGTATTTATGAGAATATCATGGATATGCATACACATATGTCTCTTTGGCCCAGTTAAAATTCAGGAAATGGTTCCCACATCTTGAACAAAGTATGTATGTTGGAGGTCATTTTTGAAATTTAGCATTGAGCAGACTTTGTATAGTGAGAATTTTCTATGTTTGGGAAAGAGAACAAGAAAATATAGGGAAAAAACCAACCAACCTACAATTCCATGGGTAATCCCATGAAATCCCCTCAGACTAATTGGTTAATTTGACCATCATATCTATTCTTTAAAAATATTTGTGGCTACACCAATTAATGCCTTATCAGTATTCAGTTTTATTGCCAAAACATCTAGGCAAAAAAACAAAAATCCAGGAGCATAAGGCAAGAAGACTAAAAAGTAACGTAGGCTTGCTAGGGCCTCTTTTTAACTCACTTTGTTGTCTGTGGCTCAAACATATTAAACACCCTTATACTGGGGTAATGTCACCCCCATCTGAGAACTCAGTGATCTTATATGCTATCTAGATTTGGATGGGGGAATGGGGCTGTACCACAATGAGATAACTGCCAGTGGTGGGAAGAAGTGAAAATAAGAATCTGAGACATTCCAAAGAACACAAGTAAAGGCACAGGGACTATGAACTTAATTTTTAAAAGAGCTGGTGAAGTAAGACACTAATCACTAGATAGTGACTTAGGAAAACGCTCTTACGATTTTTTGCTTACTAAGATCAAGTCTGCACATAAGAATGGGATAAATAATAAATAACACACTTCAGGACACTAGGAGACCCACAGTCACCAATCTATAAATTAATCAAGTATTTGTGAAGGAAAGACATGTTTCTTACCTGCAGAGAAACTATAACCTAGTTAGGGAGAGAAAATACACACGTGAATAAAGACTTCAAGGCATTATGTGATGACTTCTAGGTAAATCTAGAGTGTTCAAATTAGCTCACACTAAAACCAGGCATGAATGTCATTAACTCAGCAGCTCCTTCCCACCCCTACCCCATACATCAGGGCATAATCTCAGTCATCTTCTCCCACATAGCAAAGTCCCCAGAGACTTGCTCAAATGTTCTCATGAATTATCCATTTATGTTTTCTCTCAGCTTCCTCATCGATGCCTGTAAGACTCTTGAAAAATAGTCTCTGACAGAGACTATTTAGACTTCTTAGCCACTGACAGAGCCCTCCAAGAGGTGACTCAAACTTTGGATGCCATATCACTTTTTCTTGGAGTACAAGGGATACAAGAGGTTTGAGAATAGTTAGGGAGAAGACACACTTCCTAATTCGTGTCACTCAATGTCACCTTAGCCCCAGAATTGGCACTACTTGAACCCTAAGTATCATGAAACCATTCTTTAAAATATCTCCTTAAACTTTGCTTCCAACTGCTGTAAAGGTGAGGGGGTTTCTGGAATTACATGAAAATGAAATCAATGACATTGCTTTTATGGTTTATGCTTTTTACATATTTCTGTGTCCCAGGTGCAGGGCACTTTCCTTACTTTTTCAGCCCAAAACAAAATTCCCATGCATAGCAAATCAGGCAAAAATAAATATTGCCAAAGTGGTGTGGGGTTGTGTCTCAATCTCTAATCTGCCTCTACTGTGCTTGGTATCTGCTGTGTCCTGATCTATCATGATACAGTAAAGGAATTCAGAGGGATAGAAACTTTCTCTAGCCTAGGGTGGTCAGATAAGGAAAGAAATAACAGGTGGCACCTGTCCTTTGCTGTAAGAATAATTAAAGTTCTATAGAAGGGAAGGAAAAGGGAAATCAATATGGCTTTCTAAGTAAAGGAGTGGTGTAGTAATGCTGGTGTGCCATTAGTATTTCTGCTTCAGGACTCAGGCACTCATTTCCTGAGCCCATGAGCTCACAGCAACTCCTACATCCTACTTCTGGAATGGACATCATCAATCAAAAACTGCTCTCTTTTCCACAGAATCCCAACCTGACTTTAGAATTCTTCTCTAGGCTGAGAATCAGAGTCATGTGTTATGAAGCTTACACACATCCCAGCCATGTAGTTTTAGGATCAACTTAATACCATTCAAATTTCTAATAAGGACTCCTTAAACATGGAGACTTGAGTCATATTTGTTAATCAAGAATATTATCTAGTAGTCATTTGATATGCAAACTTTAATACTACTCCGAGGTAGAAATTATAAGCACAGAGAACAAAAGAATGCATCTAAGCACTGAATATATATTCACCATTAGGGACAAAAATTTCTTTTTAAGAATGCTGTAATAGGTCCTTTTTTTTTTTTTTTTAGGCCGACATTTTATAATCTAATCAGATAGGGTAACATATAAGATGAATAAATAATAAAATTTTTTAAATGTACCAAATAACAATATGTGGTTAAACATAAAATTTTACATTTTTAATTTTGATTCTTTTTCAATATCACTGCCATATTTAATTTAGACTTTTTAGCATTATGAATGTCTGTTTGGGGCTCCATAATTTCCTACAACATCAAACACTCCAGTTTTTCAAATGTTGGTATTGTAAATACCTTGTTTATTTTAGTCATAACCAAGAAACTAAAAGTGAGTTCAAACCTAGCTGCAAGGAGATGCTATTAGAATTTGTAAACTAAAAATCTTCTGCATTGTATTTTTATATACATCATTTTCATAAATATGATGATTAAATTTCAGGCCTTAAAAAAGGAAAACAAATAATGATGAAAGGAGTACTGCTTCTGACAGACTTAATTACAGCAACAAAATTGTCAGTAAACAACTCAAAATACATGGTATTGTAAGGCCCATGAGTGTAGTGTCAAAGCCCCCAATACACTCAGTGGGCATTGAAGGCCCCTTTGTATGACAGAATCAAACAGTAAGTGCCATCAATGATCCCAATGGAGAGAGTCAAAGAAAGACTCAATTATACCTACTCTGCTCAAAAAGAAGAGATTTTAAGATATTTTAGAAAAATCTAAACAAACTTATTAAAGTAAAAAAAAGCAATTTAATGCTCAAAACACAAGCGCTTAGTATCTGAAAAACTTACTAAAACGGAAGATACAATGCTCAAGAATTCTAAATAGCAGAGGCAACACTGTCCAGAAATAAATTCTAAATCAAAGACAAGCATATGCACTGTCCATATCTCTGCATTTATTCATTAGCATAGACAATAGAATTGGTGAGATACACACGTGCACAGGCACACACGCCACACAAAATTGCAGTACTAATTCGAGAAGAAAATGTATGCTTTCTTCTGAGTTTGGTTTCGAGAGTGCTCATTGTATCTCAATGTTTGTTATTTGAGGCTGCCACCTGCTCTTTTTTTTTTTTAAAGCAATTATTAGAGAGTATTACACTGAAGTTGATGATTCCATACTCAAAAGATCCCTCTTTGCCCAAATTGTCGTGAAGTGGTGGGATTATCTTTTTCTAAAGTTTTAAAACCTGTCTGAGGCTCCATCCCATTTTACTTTTTAATAAAAAACAAGCAATTATTTACTAGAATTTTCTACCTCAATGTGTTGTGACTCTCTAGTAAAAATCAAGCCTACTTAGCCAGCATCTAGGTTTATTCCTTGAGAGAATGATGATAATATGTTTTTGTTTTATCTGTAGTAAAGGTCAATGTGTTTTTTTTTAAATGTTCATAAAAACATAAAATAATAACAATGGCATTTATATAATTGTACATGGTAAGGAGGAAATAGAGATATTGTAAAAAAAAAAAATGAGCATGAGGGGGCATTTTTTTCCCTGAATGGGCAAATATCACAGAGAAGTTAGAGACTCTGAGCAAACCTATGCACCTCTATTTGGCTTGCCAGCACTGCTTCTTCTTCTCTTGTGTTTTTCTCATTCCTTATTACCGTTTCCTGATTTATCACTCTCGTACTTTTTTTCAGAACAATGGTATGACAAAGATTTACTTTTAGTTTTTGAAAACACTACTAGTAATAAAAGGATGGGAATAAGCTCTCTACTCTTAGTAATTTCTACTCTCCAGCAGGTATTTGATTTCACAGAAATTGAATTTTTTTGTCCTTTCTTTTTTTTTTTTAAATCTAGTCCAAATGTACTAAAATATTCACCAACTCTGCTGTCTAATGCATTTATTCATGGTCTATAAGTTCCCGCTATAACCTCTTCCTTCATTTCTTCATTTTAATATATTGCTCATGTAAAGATTGCTGGATACATTATTGAAATTTTTTTTCATATTTGGTATATCTACAACAAAACTGATAACCTAGATGTGTAAATACATTAAGAATAATTTAAGTTAGTCTTCTCTTCTTATTTGTCTGTCAGCCTGCCTGTCTTTATCTAACTCTTCACACTCCATTCTCAAGCTTTTGACTAGGATGGACTGGAAGTACTTTGTTTCTGTTTGTTACATAATGAAGACAAGCTGCTAAGTAGATGCAAATGCTAATTCTGTAGTTACTTTTCATTTCACATGAAATTTCATTAGTGTTAAGTATGGAAAATTAATTACCCTTTAATCATGAGTCCACAGAACTTAATCACCGACTACAAATAACTATGTTAAAGGGTAATGTTATGGATTAACCATAAATCAACAAAGCAGGCAAATTCTGCATTAAGATCCAAATCCAGGTGGATACTTATGACCCATCCTAATAAAGAAATAGGTACAATCTCTTGTGCCAGTATTTATTCTTTTCTTCAACATTTTTTTGTACTTTCTTTGGGCCAGACTAGGGATAAAATAGTGATAAAATAATCTCTGCCCTCAAAGAGTTTACAGTTGACCAGGGAAATTGGACAAGTAGAAAGAGAGGGATATTAATGCTTTGATGAACGGTCTTCACAGATGTTTTGAACAGATAACAGCAGGAGCAGCTCATTGAGCCTTCAGGTAGTTTATGAAGGTTCATGGGACCAGAGGATGTTATACAGAAACTCTAAAGTCAAAATTTACTCATATATTCCCTTACTTATCTTTTCTCCACCTTTCAGTGGGACTCACAGTTTTTTGAATGGCCAAGGCCAGTGATGTGCTGAGCCCTCACTGGCTGGCAGCTGGTGAGAGCCCATTGTTAGCATCTCTTTCTAACTCTGTATTCTGTGACATAATATTAGTAAGTTGCTCAAAACTGGTGATGGTTTAGTATTTATATCATGTGAACTGGCAAATTCTACAAAGCAGGGCTTAAACAAATTCCTCCAGGGAGCAGGTTGTTAAACATTTACCAGCACACTACCGGGCCAGGGAATGTAGTGTTCCCTGATTCTACTGGAAAGCTCAGTGGAGGATAAGGAGACAGAATAATGTTTTCAACTTCAGTAAAGCATGGTCCCCAATAAAGCAGAGAATAGAACTATAAATGAAACACTATCCCTGCTTTCTTAGAAACTACAATAGGGAGGATAATAAAAGTTATAAATCACTATATCAAGACCAAATCAGTTTTAAAAGTTCAAGGGAAGAAGTTCAATTCTAGAAGGACTGCTCAAAAAATACATTTCGATGGTCTATGGATTGAGCAGGGGTCATTAGGGCCCTACCATTCTTTTTGTGTAAAATTTGTATGGTCACTCAGACAAGAGTGTTGTTTGCGGGGATAAAATTTCTCAGAATTTTTTGTCAATCTTCCAAGGGGATTCTATGCAATGTCAGCAATAGAAATCGATAGTATAACAATGTTTAAGACTGTTGGCATAGGCCTCTGATAATTCATTACTATGCAATACTGGGAAAGTCACGTAGACTGTGTGCTTCAGATTCTTCTTTCTTAAAATTGGGAATATTAAATTAGTTAAGGATGTGAAAGCCTGGCATATCATGCATTCTCTAATGTTTCCTATTATCTTTAATGGTACATATTCATAAGGACTGGTGGCTTCCACAAAATGAGTTAGGCATGATCTGATCCTATCATTTCAAACACTTTTATGAACTTCCAGAAGTTATTGCTAATCCCTAAATTTGACAAATATGAAGTAACAATTATGAAGATTAATCATAGAATTTTGAGCATTTGCCCAAACTCTCTATAATTAACCCTGAATATTTGTGATACTACTTTAATCTTTTTTCTAGTATTATAAACATATATAAAAGATATAATTTCTCTTTACAGTAGATTTACCTAAACAGTGGGAAAGGAAAGTCACAGATCTGAAAACACAATGAAGTTAGCCTCATAAAATGGCATTTTAAAGAAAGATAAGGTTGAAATGTTTTTGCAAAAACATAAGCACTTAAAAAAAAACAAGACTCTTCTTTCCCTTGGTCATGAAATTATTCACCACTTATAAGTTCCAATGCATTACTAATTTAGAAGCAATAGAGAAAAAGTGACATTTCAATGGAGAACCAAACCTTAGTTCACTTACAGTTCTACTTCTAGTGTTCCAGGAATCCTATTGTAAGACCTTACTCATGGCCGCAAATATGACAATAATTGGAATCATTTCTGAGATATAATACAAATATTTTCATAATTAGTTGATCACTTATAAAATTCCTTGAAAATGAAAACCCATTACATAGTTCCTAAATCCATAAGACCCAGGACCACAGATCATCTTTGAAAAGAGTCTAACTGTACTCTTATTCATGAAGTGATGCTTGGTTAAAAGATAGAAAGAAGAGAAAATAAGCAAGGTTCTTTCATGGGTTTTAAAAAATGCTGTCATTGTTGCACTAAATTAAATTAGACCCAAGAATATCCATGTGAAGGTACAGATACTGCTGTGAAAAACAGAGGGCCTGTGTTCTCATTCTATCAATACCATTAATTTGTCTGGACGTTGTACTACCAGGGGATCCCATTTTCCTTTTTCTAGGGTATTGGGTGAGAAACAATGGTTTTCAAACTGACCTTCAAGGAACCCTCAACACCCCAACAGAAGGGTCTCAGGGATGGCATTGAAGGGGTGGCAGTATCAGCACTCCAACCCTCTCCCCCACTACCACTTCAAGTAATAAAGACAATATTATTTCAATCAGTTTACATATTAAATATCTACAAGTTTTCTATATTTGATTTAAGCAAATTTTGTTTGAAAAAAAGATCACTGGTTAAAAGCTGAAAATCATTAATAGTTCAGCCTTAAAGATTGGAGACTCTCTTTTACAGTTTCCCTATCACTAGTTTAGGAGGTAATACTTCATAAAATACACAAAATTAGCTCTAACTACTGAGATTATTTAGACTCTTAGAACATAGATTACTATATAAAACTCTAATGAAATGCAAAAAAGGTGAATATTCAGCAGGATTAAGATCTTTTCAATATTTTAAATGTTACAAATTAAAAAAGAAAAAAATATGATATCTCCCATTAGTTTTAAGGCATCTTTAATTTAATTCCTTTTTCCATCCAAAGTGGCTAATTGCATAATTTTATACTGGAAAGTACTTTAAGGAACCTACTATTTTACAGATAAGTGACCATGGGATTACTCAGAGTTGCTTGAGGAAATATTCCATGTCCAGAGTTCTTTCTTTTGTAGCATATGGTTTTGCAAAAGAATAAATATACAATCTACCTAAAGCAACCATCTGGAGATTTTTAATCACTCTTTTTATTTTTCTCTGTCTGTCTTTCTTTGTCTCTGTCTCCCTCCTTCCCTCCTTTTCTTCTTTCTTTCTTTTCTTCTTTCTCTCTTTTTTTGAATCTCTATAAGGAGCCCAACACTCAACCAGCATTTGGGGCTTACAATTATATAAGATCTGGTACTTGTCTCATGAAATATATAGTCCAGAAGAGGAGACAGACAAGTAAACTGCCTATATGAGTACAGAATGATAGATCCTATGGGAGAAATATTCAAAGTTGCTGTGAAGCAAGAGGCAAGACTTTTAAATCAGAGAAACAATTACGGATGGACATGGAGGAAGTGGTACTTAGAGTATGCTTTTAAGAATGAGTATAAATTAAGTAGACAAAGGGTGCGTATAGGCCTATATATTTGTGGATATGTGGGGTGTGGAGAGAGTATTCCAGGTAGAAAACAAAAGGCACAATTGCCTAAGAAGATAATGCATTGGGAGATCTGCAAGAGTTTTAGTAAGGCTGGATGGATAGGTGCATGTCAGAAAACGGTGCTGGGAAATGAGAGCCTTAGAGAGCAGAAACTTTGTAAGGAGTCTCATAAGACAAAATTTATAAGTCTGAATCTTACTCCCAAAATGTTATGATGCAACAGATAGCTGTTGATCAAGGTGATGCCATTGTCAGGTCTGCATCATAGAAAACGACTGGCAGGCCTATGTAGAGAGACTGGCAGGGGCCAGTCCTGAGATGGCAGAACCATTAAGGTGTACTTTCAGGCATCCAGGAGAAAGGAGTGAGGGCTGTAGTGTGTGCCAGGGAGAAGTAACATCAGGGAATAAATTTGTGACAAATCAATTAACAGTTAACCTTGACTTTACTTGAAGAGTCTAAGAAAAATACACAGTAAGAAATAGAGTCCCCTCCCAGGGACCTGGCTATACTTGGCAGCAAAGATCGAAATCGTCCTGGAATTCCTCATCTAGCAAAATATTCCCACAGATATTTCCATGACATTAAGTTTAGGCCTCCATATTCCATAAGTTCACCATTCAACAAATGTTTCCACGAGAGTTAAAAATAGTATTGTAATGTTTTCTTTTTTTGACAGTAACAGAGTAATTGTGATACTCAGACCTTGACTTTCCTTTTTCTGCATGTTGGGTTCATTTTTATCATTTTAGAGTCAATCTAAAATTATGTAAGTTCAGAGACATATTCTAGTTTTTACAAAACTCTCTGGAAAAATCATAAAATTTAGTTTATGAAAGGAATTTACATCCATCAGGTCAATCAAAATGATCAATGTATTTACTGTTTAAAACCAGCTGTACATGCTGCAGTGAACCCCAAGGGTGCAGTTATGGATGTAGGAAAGGATCTGTACTGTAAACTATAGAAATAGAAAGAGCTTATTTTGTTAAAACCAATGGTTGTAAGTATTACAAGCAAAAGTGGATCTGAACACACTTTTATTTTATTTTTTGTACTGGGAAGACAGTTTGAAACACAGGGCTAGTGTTTCTCAAGTTGTAGTGCCAGGATCAGTAGCATCGGCCTCACCTTGGAACCTGCTAGAAAAGCAAATTCTGTAAATCCACTTTAGACTTATTGAAATAAAAACTCTGTGGGCAAGAAGGGAGGTAGTAATCTGGATTTTAACCAGCCTGTGAGGAGGTTTTGATGTACATCAAAGTTTGGGAACCACAGTGACTGAGCTCTTATCATAGTCTCTTAAATAGACTTCAGAATCAGATAGACATTTCTAAATTCTGCTACTAAACAGGTGTGATCCTGGGCAATTTAAATAACTTCTCTGAACTTTAGTTTCCTCATTTGTAAAATGGGGATAAACATATTTCCTACAGCATAGGGTATTTGCAGAGATTCAGTGAAATAATGCATTGATTGAATCATTGATTGATTGATTGTTTGATTGATTGATTCTACACTTACTCATTGGGCATCTACTTCTTCCAGGCACACTTTTAGGTGCTGGAGATTCAGTGGTGAATAAAACAGACAAGATCCTTACTTGGGAGAAGGGGAGATATGCATTTCAGTGTATTACTTGTCGTTGAAACTCAACATCAAGTTTGCTAGCACATAGAAAGCTCTCAATAAATGATATTTGTGATGAGTATTACCTAATCATTTCTTTGATTTAGAATTCAAAAAAAATGCCATTTTCAATTTTGTCAAGTCAGCTTTTGGAAACATTAAGATCAATATAGGTGTGGCTGGAACTGCACTTTAAAAAACAAAAACAAAAAAACACCCTAGTTTTTAAAACAAAAAGATCTAAGGACCGTTGATTTATAAAAATAAAACTGCCACGGAATCTAAAGACAAAATTTTAGTCTACTGAAAATGAAGATAAACTCCAAGGCTGCTATTTAGGCCATTCCAAAATATTACTATTTTTGTAAAAGACTTAGAACACCCAAAAGTTCCTGTCCTATTGCCTTCTGAACATATATATATATAAAATGGACTGTTCCCTTATTAAATGATGCTTGAAAGCTCTGTGTTTGGTCTTCTGGGTGTCCAGGAAAAGCTGCTACAACTTTCTTAACAGCCTCTCTCATCTAGTTATGGAGGCCTAGTCATTTAAATAAAAAAAGGGCAGAGAACCGCTGAGAGGCAGTTTGATCTAACTCAACCTTTTCAAATGACTACACTAATTTTAAACATATGAATTTAACTGTATGTTTGCCCCTCTATAAACAGGGCGAACAAACAGTATATCATTTTTACACTTGAACTGTATTATGATTTTAATGCAGGCTCAGGTGAGGTGAGGTCAGAAGATACAATTAAATGGATTTGGTACCAGCTGGAGATTAGGCTCTCTTTAACCATGCTTGGGTGATTTATCCATCAACAACTCATGTACTGCTCCATAAAAATTGATATCTGTTTAAAAGTAGATATTAAAAAACAGTGTACTTTTAAAATTAGAGACTAAAATATTGTGTAGTTGCCAGCAGGTAGTTTATTTAATATTCATGTGCAATATGAAACAGAAAGATTTCTGTTCATGGAATAAATATCCATTAAAATAAATTTGCCATAGTTGCTAATATATATGGAGCTTCTGTGCTTGATCAAGTCCTTGGAAACAAATGCAGAAACAAACTTTTAAATCATTTAAAACCCCCCAGCATGTGGAATGGCGATATGTAATCACCTCACTTGTTAAATGGCTCTATCTGTTCAAGGATTTGTTTCGACGCTGTTTTTTTTTTTTTTTTTTTTTTCATTAAAGGCTGTTTAAAAACAAAAACAGGAAAAAAAGGAAAGAAATACCAAGTAAATGTGTTTATTAAGAAGAAATATGAAATCTTGGTGCTTTTATATATTCTACTGTGGACTGTGAATGGTAGACTTCAATCTTGTAGTTGACTTTGGTTCCTACTAGACAGTAAATTCAAATATTTGGCTTTTCAGCACTGAAAGCCAACTTCGAGCTCTAAGTAAAGGGCAATCATTTGTCTGCTAATATGCATATCAAAAACTTAAACAAATGAGCATTTAAAAGTAATATTTGATTAACCATTCACTGAAAGAAAAGTAATTCTGCCTGTCTAATCCAGTAATTTATATAGTTTAGTGATTTGCTTGTCAATAATGAACAAATTGCCCTAATATATTACTGTAATGCTTCATTTTCATTAAGACATCTGCCAACTTTTCAAAAAACCTTTTCCATTTGAGACTTGACTTATAATTGTAGAGTCCCTTGGGGGAGTTTCAATATTATTCTAATCAATTTTATCCACAATACACAATATGGATGATTACATTGCAATGTAATTTCCAAAGTTACCTTCTCGCATTAGTCATTCACAGAGAGGAGACACTGCTAATGTCTCCAGAACATATTTTAGAAAGGAAACTCACTGCAGCAATGGAGCAAAGAATATTTTTCATCATTTGAATGTATCACAATATGAATATGTAGATATACAGATATGCTTATATAATTTACAACCATACTTCAAAGCTCTATGGCCTATAACATTTATATGTTATTTTTATGCAATCAGATGATAATGGATTTTATACCCACAAGATTCAAAAGTTAAAAGGTTAAAAAGTTAAAAAGTCTTCCTGTGTGTGGACTCCTGTGATGATGCCATAGTTTTTTAATTTGTTTTCATAATAAGGGGAGATGAATCATAGTTCCAGGGAAAGTTGGAAAAATCAAAGTGGTCTTAGTCCTACCCCAAACTGCATCGAGGCTATGAAAAAGTCATTCCACTAGACTCTATCTATAACAAATGTAATGTCTTGGCTCCCATTGATATTCTCTATTTTAGTTTTAAACTTCTGACCCAAGTGGGGAAGAGTTGCATTTGGTACTTACTGAGGGACCACTCCCAGACTCGCCAAATCCTGAGCATTGATGACTTCCACATGGTCCTCTAATCTGTCTTGAAGAGGAGAAAGCCTACCCCTAACATGTAAGAGAAGCCTACCTTCAATTCAGGTGCATCGAAGAAGAGACAAATAGATCTAATAAATATTTTAAACATATATAAAGAAAAGGAAAACATAATAAGAAATGACAAAACTTCTCATGAAGTTGATGGTAGTATCAGGAAATTTAAGTTTTTGTGTTTTCTGCCTGTTTTTACCAAGATTTTCTGCCTCCCATTTTTTAAGCACTAGCAGAGAATTGGAAAATGAACCCCAGTTCTCAGGATTCCACATCCAAGGCCTTTTCTATTTTTAATGTATTTATGTTGTTTCAGCAAATCATTTTGATATTAAAGTTTTTAAATCTTTTAATCTTACTATTAGTTTAATGAATTAAAATGAACAACATTGGTCCTTCCCAGCCCAAGTACACTCATTCATTATTAAAGTTCATAAAGTTGCTGCTAGCAAATATTTATTAAGTGCTTACCATTTGGGGATTTCCTAGAATATATGTGAAGAAATATTTAAAACACTACCTAAGGATTTAAAAGAAAGCTTAAAAGCTAGAAAGACATTAGTTGTTTGCAGGTAAGAAGATTCAATATGCTAAAGCTTTCAGTTCTTTTTAAACTAATTTAATCCTCATCAAAATAATTCTGATCCAAATATTACCAAGCTTTTTAAAAAAAAATGAATAAATGAACTTATCTGGAAAAAATAATAAACTTAAGATACATGAAGTAAGGGGGGAAAAAAGTATTCCAATCTGGAAAAATGAATGGGCCAAGTTTTCCAGGTAGCGATTTATAAAGGATGTTCAGAAGACAATGAGTAGTGACATCTGAGGGAACCCAGAGTCCATATAAGACTGAGGAAGATTAGGTTATAAAGGTAGAATGGACCCAGATGGGGGAGAACTTTTTATTCTAAGCTAACTATGGAGACTTTCTTCCAAAGGGAAATAATTTAAGAGTTTTACACCAGGGAATTACACTGGAAAAGAGCTACTTCAGAGCAGTCTCTCAGTAGTGTACATGATGGATTGGAAGGGGAAGAGACTCTAAGCAGGCAGAGTAGTTACAATGTTATTGAAATAATCTATGCATGAAATGGTAAAGGCCCAGAACAAAATCATGTAATTTATAAGTGGAAAGACCTTCAGATCCTCTAATACAGTGGCTTTCAAGCATTTTTTTTTTTTTTGTAACCATGGACTATAGTTAAGAAATGTGATTTACCTATACACACATACATACAAGACAAAACAAAAAAATTTTAACAAAACAATTTTATCTTTAGTATTTATGATGACATTTGACATTTTTATTGCTCTATTCCTTTTAAATTTTAGAAAATGCTGATGGGAACACATTATATTTATTTTAAGTTTTCTAAGAGGTTGTGACTTGCTCTTTGTAAAACATAAATCAGGTGCACCCCCTTTACTTTAAAGAAGAGAAACTAAGGTACAAAGAATCCAAGAGGCTTGCTCAGGTTCTCACTCATCATGATTAGAGGCCAGGTCTATGAACTTCCATTATAACATACTACAATTGGGATAGTACCATGGTAGATGTAGATCGGATTGTGATTTTAGAAGAGACATAAAGAAGAAAAAAGTGAATGTGAAAAATCAAATTCTTAACCTTCTACAGTTTGATCCAATAACTCTATACTGCTCTTTACACCAAAGTGCATTGATTTTTTTCAGCAATAATGCATTTGTGTGTGTGTGTGTGTGTGTGTGTGTGTGTGTGTGAAGTTCTTTCCTTTTGACATCCACCAATATTCTTTAAGGCAGTGAGTTGCCTCCTACCAGATTACTTCCAAAGAGAAACAGCTTATGACAGGGAAATGAACAGCTGGGTGGCAGCCTACAGCAACTCTGTTATTTTGTACCGATATAGCATTTTAATATAAATGGCTGAAATGCAATCTGAAAATAGGTATACATAGCAAACAAACCCCACAAAGCTGGTTAACATTTAAGCTGTTATATTTGTGGGTTGACTTCTTTCTAGGTGCTTCTCTTCCTTTAATGATAATGATGGTGATTTTTACACTGCCCATTTGATGAGGAAGAAAGGGTGCTGAAACCAAGGCGTAAGCATTACAGTGTTGAGACGAATTCGTGGCACTAGCTGCAGGGAATCCAGGATCCCTACTACCAAATCTATTTGGGCTTTTTTCCCACCATTTTACCCAAACTTAGTTTTTTTTTCTTAGGGGAAATGAAACAGAGAAAATGACTGGCTATCATGAAGTCAAAATTTAAATCATTAGCAGTGGTTACATATAATTTCTATTCTGGGTTTTATACAAAGTTCAGAGATTTTTATACTCAGAACTCTTGAAGTTTATAAGGTCTTTAAACCTATAAAGTGAATATATTGCTTCTTAATATATCAACTTTTCAGATTGTTGCAGAAATTTTCTATCTTCTCTACTAAAGACATTCTTGACCTGTGCTTTTCCTCACACTACTCCATGAGTCACTCTTGCTAACTGACCATGATGATGAAGTAGTTAGCTCATTTCAAGTTTCTTTAACTAATGGTTTGAGTATATGTCCCACCATTGCTATCTCACATACCTAACAAAAATGGACAGGTCAAATAATCTGATAGCATGAGCTGGAGGGGTATGACACAAGAAAAAAAAGAAAGAAAGAGCCGGAGAGACACAGAGAGTGATAATGTAGTAAAGCAGGATATTTTGAAACTGCTATTTTGATGAGGCGGTATCATACAATTTTGTGTGTATGTGTTGTGCATGTGTATATGTGTAGAATGAGCAGAAAGTTATTTCATTTTAATGAAGTTCAAAGATATGATGGAGAGATCTGATATCAACATTACTTCATGTTTATTTTTAAAAATATATTTTATAACTGAGCTTTTCACGATGCTTCAAAATTTCATACATCAAAAAAGAATAAATAAAATAGCTGTGCAAAATATCTTTTGTGTAAAAATGGTCAACTTAAGGAAATTTGTAACCTGATCTAGTGTAGCGGTTGCAGACATTTTGGATTGTTATAGCTTAAAAGAAGTTTTGTTTGCTACTGGTATCTATTAGGTAGAGGCCAGAAACACTATTAAACATCCTCCAATGCACAGAAGAGCCTCCTCTCCCAACTTCTTTACTGCAACAAAGTGTCAATAGTTGTGATGTTTTTCAGAGAGTATAAGTGTAAAAACAGAAGAGAGAGCAACATAGAAAGAATTTTTATTTCAAGACTTCTTTTATACTCATGTTAGTTTTCCATGTACAATAAACAATTTATCTTGTCTCAGCAAGTCTCTTATTGAATTCTTGTCTACCACCTAACTCTGATCCTAACCTAGTGAGTCCACTTCTGGGAATTTATCTTA
>NW_011888783.1:29595155-29609629 GCF_000151845.1 Pteropus vampyrus | reverse complement strand
AGATGAAATAATATTCTAGGAAGAAAGAGATTTTAATTATTATCATATCTCTGAAAAATTCCAGAAACTTGGAGGGTTACAAAATCTAATAAATTATTTAAATTTGATCACAAAGAGATCACCAAGACTATAAAATCTTTCAAGAGTGTGATTTCAAGAGCATAAATCAGATGAGTATACATAGGAACAAGAGGGTAATAAGAGTATAAAAATGAGGGCAGTTAGATCGGTTTGGTTTAGAATCTGGCAATGAAAAGAAGTTAAGAAACAGGATATGCCTATGAAGGACAATCAAGTACAAAACAGAATGTGATGGCTAAAGAGATCTATACATAAATTTGTAAGCAAAAATGGGACATTACACTAGAAAAGGAGAGTTTGAAGACAAGGCAGAGATGGGAAATTGAAAGAAGGAAACATGAACAAGAGGGAATGAGGTAAAGAATGCTAGATGGTAACCTTTGAAAGGAAGAGGAACAAATTTTTGAGACTGAAGAGAGGAAGTATATAAAAATATTTTTAAGTGAAACAGTTGAAAAATGAGAAAGATTTCCTCTAATAGCTCCCACTACTTTAGCAAAATACAAGAGTTTTTGTTAGGGCTAGCAGCTTGGGGAACTGACTCAGAGATTAATGATTTGCAGAGATGTTTTTCCCAAATTAAAAGTTTAATATAATTCATTAAAATAAAATAACAGTAAAACAAGCTTAGCTTTGTGTTAATTTTTTGTTTATATGCAAATTCATAACTATCACCTAACCTCCTTGTAAATGCCAGTACGCATTAATATAAAATCATACTTTACAAAAATGAATTATGATGACATCCAGAAGTACAACCCATGTATCAATCTGGACTGACACAATTGTTTTTATTTCTAATAAAAGCCTTCATTTACTTAAAATGTCACTCCCTAGGTATTCTATTTCTCTTTTAAACATGTAAGAACATTGCTGTAAAAAAAGGAAATTACACTGAATCAAAAGACATTCAAAGTATTAGTCGGAAACTTGATAGGGCTACATAGAATCTTAATCTTGAAAATGCAGTAAAATTTGACTCCATCATAATAACCACAAGAGGCAAATCAATATGACTGAGTTAAGGTCTGTTCTATAAATCATTACTTGGTGAATGAATTAGGAAACAGATAAGCTATAACCAAAATGGTGAAGACTGAGATGGGAATGCTCCTCTCTGGAATTAGCTTCTAAAGAAGTTCAGTTTGGGGCTGCAGTAATAGAAAACTATACATTGTGTACTGTGGGCAATGATACATCTATTGACAAGACTAATCTAGGCATAGGATCTTGGGTTTTGAAAGTGCAGTTCTAACTCACTCTTTGTGTAAAATAACAACAACAACAAAATGCAAAACATAAATCACAAACACAAGCCGAAGATGCATACGTGACAATTAAGTGCAAAACTTGGCAATATACATTTATAATGTAAGAGCTGTGTATATGTTATTCATTTTTTATTGCCTAAGTTGTTCAGTACAACAAACTGTTGTTTATCATCAACTACACACAAAGTACTGCCTAAGAACTGTAGGTAATTCAAAGATGGGAGAGACGGGTCCCTGACCTCCAAATGCTCAGTGTTACAGGCAGAATAACACAAATATATATATTTTAAATTATGCATAGCCAGAAGGCTCTTTTCAGAATTATTATGAAGATTCAGATAAAACTTTATTGAAACCTGGAAGAGGAAATGTTTATACTCTCATTAGCTTTATAGAAATATAGTGTTTATTTTTTTCAATATTTATTTTATCTTTGCATTATTATAGATTAGCATAGTACCTATCTGGTACTATGTAAATTAGGCATTAAATAATATTTGATTAGTTAAACATTGATGGAAGAGTGTTAAAATCTTTTAGAAAGAAAGTAAGATTCATTGATTGAATCAGAATATTTATAAATCTACTGAAGACATAACACTTGACAGGATAGTCACATAGTCACAGCCTTTGTCTTCATGAAGCCTCCAGTCTGGAAGACTATGAAGGTTGATGAAATTTTGATCAATGCAATACGATGAAAGTTTGAAACTTAAAAAGATAAATGGCCTATCATAACTGTGAATATTAAAGAAGCAAAGGAAGAGAAAAATGTTTCAAAAATAAAAGACAGTTTAGGTAAGGCAGAAACAGTTCCATGAGTCACTGTGAAGCATTTGACTATGATTCAGTCTCATAATATCATAGTCAGAGTCAATCATCATGCTGGAGAGGGGACAAAAATGTAAATAACAGAAAGAATAAAACCCCATTTATGTCTTGTTCATACAGTAGAAATTTAAAAAAGAGTTTTCCATGGGTATCAGCCAATTTTCATTTCTTTTTGAAGTAGTCTTTTTTTTTTTTCCTTTTTTCTGGCAGAGGTGGAGAGGCAAAGTAGGTGAATTTGAAACAGAGTTTGAGAGTATAAGTGCGATAATGCAGTAACAAGGGAAAATTTAAGACAAATAGTCTGGGGTCAGACCATGAAAATCTCTAAATGCCGTGCTAAGGAATTTGCATTTGATCTAGTGCACAGTGAGAAACAAAGCTTTTTGAACAAAAAAAATGTAATGACAAAAATAGGATTTGGGGACAATTAGTCTGTAATTCTTGAGAGATTAGACTAGATAAAACTCTGAGAGATGTCCATTAGAATCACTTAGTATCAGTCCAGAATCACAAGAAGTAAGTTCCGTAGGAGTATTGGCTATGTGGTAGGCAATAAATAGTTGTTGAGTTAATTAATGGTCATGTTTTTCTTATTGGGAAAATCTGTAGCTATCAACTTCAAGTTCAAAACAAGACTTGACTAGAAGTTTTATAATTTATATACTAACAATATTTTCCATTTAAAATGTCTTGGGAAATATCAAGTCTATTTATAATCCCTGATGTCAGTAAAAAGGAAAAAAAAAGCTAATTTACAACTTACTTTTCAGCCATTATTCTACTCAATGGGTGGGACTAATGAACATTAGATTATAGGAGGCAAGTATGCTGATAAGGGGAAAAACAGCAGGTCTGAAAGATGAATTGTGGCTCAGCACTATTATTAGGTTCAATAAATAGTCTTTTAATATAATTCAGTACGCTGAGTTGCTATATTAAAATAGTAGGAAAAATGATATGTTTTCTATTGAAAATGATATTTTAACCTTATTAAGGAATAATTGACAAATATAATTGTATATGTTTGAAGTTTATAATGTGATTGATGATGCATTCATATATATGTATATATATCACATTTTCTTTGTCCATTCATTCATTGGAGGACATTTAAGTTGCTTCCATGTCTTGGCTATATGTGAATAATGCTTTATTGAAATATGTCTTTAACATACTGATTTTAATTCATTTGGATATATATCCAGAAGTGGAATTGCTAGACCATAGGTAGTTTAATTTTTAATTTTTTTGAGGAGCCACCATACCATTTCCCATAGTGGCTGAACCAATTTACATTCCCTCCAATAGAGTACAAGAGTTCCCTTTTCTCCATATATGCTCCAGCACTTGTAATCTCTTGTCTTCTTGATGATAGCCATTCTAACAGGTGTGAGGTAATATCACATTGTGGTTTGGATTTGCATTTCCCTGATTATTATGATGGTGAGCACCTTTTCATATATCTATTGGCCATTTGTGTGTCTTCTTTGGAAAAATGTCTATTCAAGTCATTTGTCCATTTTTAATTGGATTATTTGCTTCTCCACTACTGAGCTACATAAGTTCTTTATAAACATCAACCCTTTATCAAACATATGTTTTCCAATACTTTCTCCCATTCTGTAGGTTGCTTTTTCAATTTATTGATTATTTCCTTTGCTGTGCAGAAGCTCTTTAGTTTGATGTAGTCCTACTTTTTCTTTTAGGTTTTGTCACCCTGCTTTTGGTGTCATATCCAAGAAATCATTGCCAAGAGCAATGTCAAGGATCTTTACCTACATTTTATTCAAGGAGTTCAGGTCTTACATTTAAGTTTTTGACCTATTTAGAGTAAATATTTGTGAGTGATGAAAGACAGGGGTCTAGTTTTATTCTTTTGGATATGATTATCCAGTTTTCTAAACACCATTTATTAAAGAGACTATCCTTTCTCCATTATGTGTTTTTGGCAATCTTGTCAAAAATTTTGACCACGTATAGATGGGTTTATGTCTGGTCTTTGTATCATGTTCCACGCATTAATATAAAATCATACTTTACAAAAATGAATTATGATGACATCCAGAAGTACAACCCATGTATCAATCTGGACTGACACAATTGTTTTTATTTCTAATAAAAGCCTTCATTTACTTAAAATGTCACTCCCTAGGTATTCTATTTCTCTTTTAAACATGTAAGAACATTGCTGTAAAAAAAGGAAATTACACTGAATCAAAAGACATTCAAAGTATTAGTCGGAAACTTGATAGGGCTACATAGAATCTTAATCTTGAAAATGCAGTAAAATTTGACTCCATCATAATAACCACAAGAGGCAAATCAATATGACTGAGTTAAGGTCTGTTCTATAAATCATTACTTGGTGAATGAATTAGGAAACAGATAAGCTATAACCAAAATGGTGAAGACTGAGATGGGAATGCTCCTCTCTGGAATTAGCTTCTAATGAAGTTCAGTTTGGGGCTGCAGTAATAGAAAACTATACATTGTGTACTGTGGGCAATGATACATCTATTGACAAGACTAATCTAGGCATAGGATCTTGGGTTTTGAAGGTGCAGTTCTAACTCACTCTTTGTGTAAAATAACAACAACAACAAAATGCAAAACATAAATCACAAACACAAGCCGAAGATGCATATGTGACTATTAAGTGCAAAACTTGGCAATATACATTTATAATGTAAGAGCTGTGTATATGTTATTCATTTTTTATTGCCTAAGTTGTTCAGTACAACAAACTGTTGTTTATCATCAACTACACACAAAGTACTGCCTAAGAACTGTAGGTAATTCAAAGATGGGAGAGACGGGTCCCTGACCTCCAAATGCTCAGTGTTACAGGCAGAATAACACAAATATATATATTTTAAATTATGCATAGCCAGAAGGCTCTTTTCAGAATTATTATGAAGATTCAGATAAAACTTTATTGAAACCTGGAAGAAGAAATGTTTATACTCTCATTAGCTTTATAGAAATATAGTGTTTATTTTTTTCAATATTTATTTTATCTTTGCATTATTATAGATTAGCATAGTACCTATCTGGTACTATGCAAATTAGGCATTAAATAATATTTGATTAGTTAAACATTGATGGAAGAGTGTTAAAATCTTTTAGAAAGAAAGTAAGATTCATTGATTGAATCAGAATATTTATAAATCTACTGAAGACATAACACTTGACAGGATAGTCACATAGTCACAGCCTTTGTCTTCATGAAGCCTCCAGTCTGGAAGACTATGAAGGTTGATGAAATTTTGATCAATGCAATACGATGAAAGTTTGAAACTTAAAAAGATAAATGGCCTATCATAACTGTGAATATTAAAGAAGCAAAGGAAGAGAAAAATGTTTCAAAAATAAAAGACAGTTTAGGTAAGGCAGAAACAGTTCCATGAGTCACTGTGAAGCATTTGACTATGATTCAGTCTCATAATATCATAGTCAGAGTCAATCATCATGCTGGAGAGGGGACAAAAATGTAAATAACAGAAAGAATAAAACCCCATTTATGTCTTGTTCATACAGTAGAAATTTAAAAAAGAGTTTTCCATGGGTATCAGCCAATTTTCATTTCTTTTTGAAGTAGTCTTTTTTTTTTCCTTTTTTCTGGCAGAGGTGGAGAGGCAAAGTAGGTGAATTTGAAACAGAGTTTGAGAGTAAAAGTGCGATAATGCAGTAACAAGGGAAAATTTAAGACAAATAGTCTGGGGTCAGACCATGAAAATCTCTAAATGCCGTGCTAAGGAATTTGCATTTGATCTAGTGCACAGTGAGAAACAAAGCTTTTTGAACAAAAAAAATGTAATGACAAAAATAGGATTTGGGGACAATTAGTCTGTAATTCTTGAGAGATTAGACTAGATAAAACTCTGAGAGATGTCCATTAGAATCACTTAGTATCAGTCCAGAATCACAAGAAGTAAGTTCCGTAGGAGTATTGGCTATGTGGTAGGCAATAAATAGTTGTTGAGTTAATTAATGGTCATGTTTTTCTTATTGGGAAAATCTGTAGCTATCAACTTCAAGTTCAAAACAAGACTTGACTAGAAGTTTTATAATTTATATACTAACAATATTTTCCATTTAAAATGTCTTGGGAAATATCAAGTCTATTTATAATCCCTGATGTCAGTAAAAAGGAAAAAAAAAGCTAATTTACAACTTACTTTTCAGCCATTATTCTACTCAATGGGTGGGACTAATGAACATTAGATTATAGGAGGCAAGTATGCTGATAAGGGGAAAAACAGCAGGTCTGAAAGATGAATTGTGGCTCAGCACTATTATTAGGTTCAATAAATAGTCTTTTAATATAATTCAGTACGCTGAGTTGCTATATTAAAATAGTAGGAAAAATGATATGTTTTCTATTGAAAATGATATTTTAACCTTATTAAGGAATAATTGACAAATATAATTGTATATGTTTGAAGTTTATAATGTGATTGATGATGCATTCATATATATGTATATATATCACATTTTCTTTGTCCATTCATTCATTGGAGGACATTTAAGTTGCTTCCATGTCTTGGCTATATGTGAATAATGCTTTATTGAAATATGTCTTTAACATACTGATTTTAATTCATTTGGATATATATCCAGAAGTGGAATTGCTAGACCATAGGTAGTTTAATTTTTAATTTTTTTGAGGAGCCACCATACCATTTCCCATAGTGGCTGAACCAATTTACATTCCCTCCAATAGAGTACAAGAGTTCCCTTTTCTCCATATATGCTCCAGCACTTGTAATCTCTTGTCTTCTTGATGATAGCCATTCTAACAGGTGTGAGGTAATATCACATTGTGGTTTGGATTTGCATTTCTCTGATTATTATGATGGTGAGCACCTTTTCATATATCTATTGGCCATTTGTGTGTCTTCTTTGGAAAAATGTCTATTCAAGTCATTTGTCCATTTTTAATTGGATTATTTGCTTCTCCACTACTGAGCTACATAAGTTCTTTATAAACATCAACCCTTTATCAAACATATGTTTTCCAATACTTTCTCCCATTCTGTAGGTTGCTTTTTCAATTTATTGATTATTTCCTTTGCTGTGCAGAAGCTCTTTAGTTTGATGTAGTCCTACTTTTTCTTTTAGGTTTTGTCACCCTGCTTTTGGTGTCATATCCAAGAAATCATTGCCAAGAGCAATGTCAAGGATCTTTACCTACATTTTATTCAAGGAGTTCAGGTCTTATATTTAAGTTTTTGACCTATTTAGAGTAAATATTTGTGAGTGATGAAAGACAGGGGTCTAGTTTTATTCTTTTGGATATGGTTATCCAGTTTTCTAAACACCATTTATTAAAGAGACTATCCTTTCTCCATTATGTGTTTTTGGCAATCTTGTCAAAAATTTTGACCACGTATAGATGGGTTTATGTCTGGTCTTTGTATCATGTTCCACTAGTCTATGTGCCTGTTTTTATGCCAGTACCAATCTGTTTTGATTAGGTTAGCTTTGTAATATAGCTTGAACTCAATAAATGTGATGCCTCCATCTTTGCTCTTTCTCAGGATTGCTTTGGATATTTGCAGATTTTTGTGGTTCCATACAAATTTTAGAAGTTTTTCTGTTTCTGTGAAAAATGCCAATGGAATTTTGATAGAGATTGCGTTGAATTTGTAGATGGCTTTGGGCATATGGACATTTTCACATTAAATCTTCCAATACAAGAACGCAGATTATATTTCCATTTATTTGTATCATCTTCTATCTCTTTCATCAATGTCTTATACTTTTAGGTGTACAGGTCTTTCAAATCCTCAGTTAAATTTATTTCTAAGTATTTTATTGTTTTTGATGCTATTGTAAATGGGATTGCTTTCTTAATTTTTCTTTCTGATAGTTTGTTGTTAGTATATAGAAATGCACCTGAATTCTATATGTTGACCTGGTTTGTTATTAGGCTTGATAAATAGAGTCTTTCAAGATAATTGAGTATACTGAGTTGCTATTAAAATAGTAGAAAAAATTATATGTTTTCTAAATTTTTAGGTAGAAAAAGTAATCTTTTTAAGGTACTTCAGTTTCATGTGTTGAACTTTGTTCCCTCAGTAAACCGATAGCTTCTAGAAGGAGTCCTGGTGTCTTCCATGTCCTTGTACAAAATGTGTAGTGTCAACTATGTATTTCTAATTACTGTATAAAATACCAAAGCAATTCAAAATCTTTGTCATCTAATTGCTTCTTATATTTGGAAATATATTTGTTTCCTTATTATGCATATCTATACAAATAAAATCTGATTTTAGAAAAAGCACAATAAAATTAACTAACATTTATTGAATCTTACTGTATGCCACTCTCTGGTCTAAGTCGCTCACACAGATGAAGACATTTATTCATCATATCAATCTATGAAGTAGGTGCCATTATATCCCTGTCTCATAGATAAAAGAATTGATGAAGAAGAGGTTAAGTAAATTGTCCAAGAGAATACTAAAAGTGATGTACAGGAACTTGAATACAGTTTCATTTTAGAGCAATACTTTAAACCAGCAATCAGCTTTTCTTTTTTTCTATGTAGGGCCAGATAGTAAATATTTTAGGCTTTGCAGGCCATACGGTCTCTGTCGCAACTACTCAACTCTGCCGTTTAGTGAAAAGCAGCCATAGATAATATGTAAATGATAAGCATGGCCATGTTCCAATAAAACTTTATTTATGGACACTAAAATTTGAATTTCATAAATTTTCATGTGTCACAAAATAGTATTTTTCTTTGGATTTTCCCCAAATATTTAAAAATGTAAAAAGTCATTCTCCGCTGTGGGTCATAAAAAAAAATGGAAAGGGGTGACTGGTTTTGTCCCACAGGCTACAGTTTGCTAATCCCTATACTATGAAACACTGCTGTTTAGCATCTAGGAAAGGAATGCAGAGCCACCTAAGAATCTACCTAAAATTCATTACTCATAAAGGAAGTTGAAACATTTTTATTTTTCTGCTGAATTGAGGAAGAATATGAGGAACTGCTAAAAAAAAAAAAAGGATTTGGGATAGATCTAAACATAAGTTACTGGATGAAATAGCAACTAACTACCCCCTCAAAAATTTTCTAAGAATGATTGCAAGATCTTCTTACACCTGTTATCTATTTGCCTCCGGAAAGATTATTTCTTCAAGAGATGACTTCTCCTTGGAATTTAAAAACAAAAATTATAGACAAGTGATCACCTAAACCATAGTTGAAAGACCATTGGTGGACCAAATCAGTCCTGCTGCCTGCTTTTGTACTGTCTCTGGGCACTACTCCAGTGAACTAGCACGGAGAGACATGGAGACCAAGAGGCAGGTGGGCAGTGTGGCAGGAAGGAGTTCCTTCCCCATTCCTCCTCCACATCCAGTAACTGCCTTCCCCGTTGCACTTTGCCACTTCCCAGGGTCCATACTGGTTGTCACCTGTGTGCTGGGGACTTTGCTGTTGGCATCTGGGGAGCACCAAATATCAGAATCTCAATCTGGTGAGTGGCCTTGCCTCTGGGCTGTGGCCCAAGTTGAGATGACTGCATTGGATCTGAGTGTCACTGGGACGGACGGTGAAACTGACTGTGGCAGCTACCTACCCCATTGCCTGCTAGGAGCTGCATCCTACCCCTTGATCAGGTTCACCATCATCCTGAGAAAATCTTCTTTAGATAGCAAATCATCACAAAGCATCTACACTACCTAGACTATCCACCCAGGCAAACAAGGCAGGATAGATAGGGGTTTTCTCTTGATACATGAGTACTTGCATTGTACCCTCTCTTACCTCTTGGTTCACAAAGCCTTAAACATTTGCTAGCTGTCCCTATCCCCCTCTAAAAGTTTTCAGTACCTGACTTAGATCATGTCAGGGACTACCAAAACAAAGAGGAAGAGGGAACGTAAAGGGAAGTTATTTTGACTAAAATACATAAGATTTGGCCATGATTTAATTCATTTAGCATTTCACTTGATGGAAGGAAAACTACCAAATTTAAGTACGTATGCAACTAGAAAGCTATGGGACTGACAATTTCTCTACAATCCTGTGTGACAACATGTGATTATCTTTCAAAGTGGCTCCCTCATAAAGCTCTTTATGAAATTTAACAACGTTGCTATCTCTGGAAAACATTTTGGCATTCCTCTTTCAGAGTTGCCCTCTGAATTTCCAAGTTGCAAAAGATTGTCTCTGAGAGAGAATGTCAAGTTCCACTTTAGAGTTGAAAGGACATTTGAGATCAGCCTCAGTGTTGATAGTCACACTTTTTGTTCCCTCAAACAAAAAGTTAGTTCCCTGTTGATCGCCTTTCTTGTTAGTAGTACTTGCCTATATTTCACTCTATTCTAAATTAATTTATTATTCCAAGATGAAAGATGTTTCCAATAGTGAAAATAATAAACTGTATGTTGTGAGAGTCATTTTACAAAGAGGAAACAAAAAATGTTCTGAGTGAAAAAATTTTCATTTCTAGCAATGGTCAATAATTTGTTTGGCTACATAATTTTCTTTTCAAAAGAGCATGTTACTCCATGGTCAAGCAAAGTGCCCTGAATTCCTTAATATGAAAAAGTTTTTAGAGCTTAATAAGTTCCAATTATAAAATAATTTAGTCTATTTTAATTCATGTTTTCTCTGAGTATTCTGCATTGTCCAGTAAAAAATGTATTTTAAGATAATCACATCAGTATAAGTATTTGTCTGAATTATAAGTCACTGATTGTACTAAAGATAGACAAAGGAGGAATGTCATTATGATCACTCTATTATTTTAGCAATAATCTTTAGAAAAAAATAAGGACATTACTTTTTGTTTCTCTACCACCAAGATGGTAGTTAGATTTTTTTCTTTCTTTCCTCTTTTTTTTTTTTTTTAAATTTCACAGAGATGTGCCACAGAGAGCAACCAAATATAACAACTCTCTTTCACAACCATGTGGAAGCAACTTGCTTCCTGCCATTTCTCTCTCTTGTGATATTCCGAAGTGAAAATGAAATACAGATACTATCAAACTGTGGTTATGACAGATGAAAAAAAAAGAGACTTCTGTTTTACTGAAGTGCATTTGTTTTCCTCCTCCATTCTACAGGAAGCATCACAAACCCACAGAGTCCCTGAGAGATGGATTTTACTCGGAGGCAGAATGCTAACTTTGCTCAAAGATGTGTAAATGCCACGTGCCCAGATGGTCCTTTTGCCTATTCATAGGGAGAGGCTCAGAAACACACATACATCTTTCTGTGGTCAGTCATAACAGATTTGTTCTAAATAAGCCACACTGTTTTGCAAGATGGCAGGGAACTGTCAGGCTGTATTTTAAGCACAAATGTTTCTGCCAGACAGACACAGCATATACCATGTGCTTCAGGAACACACACACATGCGGCATTGATCTGAGGACAGACTACAGACCTTGTGTTGTCATTTCACAGCTCAGATCAATAAGCCCAACTTGTAGTTCCTGCATTGACCTTCGGGTGATTTAAGAATTTCATGGCAATCAAATATAATGATAAAGATAGACAGACAGATGGATAGATAGACAGATATTCCTTCTTATCCTTTACATAGTGATGTCTTTTTGCCAAGTCTGAATTTTCATATTGCCCCTGAAGTGTCATCGTATTGCGGGGTTGGGGGTGTGCTAGTAGTCTTTTACCTAATTTATTTTTACTACCTTTTCTCATTAAGAATCACTTTCCATTGGTTTTAATAGCAGTAAAACTTAAGCAACTATTTACACTTGACATTTTGTATGTTATTAAGACAACTATAGTCCTTGGAAATTTACATTCTAAAGTAGATATTCTGAGATAGAAATCTTTAGTTAACAGAGATTTATTTGAAAAAATAGACACAACAATTTGTTACAAAACTATCTTTCAGAGCCTAATTGCAATTTCGAGTAGGGAACAAGAGTATTTATATAACTAAGTTGGTGATCAAATTGGGAAAGAGCCATGGAACTGCTAGTTCCAAGTACTGTGGATTTGGTGACTGCCATTTGACAGTCTTGACAGGCATCCTGAAGCAGGTGGGCAAACCGAAGCCATATTACAAGAAGACATGAGTAGATGTGAAGAATGAATAGAAATGATCATTGGACTGCAGAGGACAAAAAAGCATGTTGCTCATTGTAGCTAATAGATAATTAATTAGTTAGTTAATTACATCCCATCTCATTCCAAACAGAATTAGCAGGAGTTGACAAAGATATGTATTCTGAACTTGACGGTGAATAGGAAAAAAGATAAATTAGGGTAGAAGAGAAGAAAACAGTGAGAGGTAAAGATGATTCTCAAAATACTTGCTCTAAGAATTTTGCGAGAGCTGGCTTATACATTTGACTCTGTGCTTTCTAGCAGCCAAAGAAGAGAAATAAAATCAGTTGCAAGTTCCATAATGTACAACAGGTTAAAAACACACCAATTTCATCGGTTAATCTCTGTTATTTCTGATCTGAATTCTCAAATTTCTTCCCTGGCCTTTATAAAGAGGACACAGTGATGTAATAAGCAATATCTAACAACATGTTTGTGGTAAAACAGTAAATTCTGTTAGATATTCTAAAAAATAAACTTTCCCAAATTTAACACAGATATAGCCCCAAAGTATAGTTCAGCGAAAGAGATCGTATTCCAAATTTTAGTGGCTCATTATTTAAAGACAAAATTGGGTGCCTAGAGGAATGGATGAACATACAAGTTTCAAGAAATTTCCATAAATATTATATCTATGACCAAGTTTTGATTATTTTCTAACAAAAGCCAAAATTGTAGATATTTTATTTGTAGAGTGAGTGCAGATTTATATGCCTTAGGCATCAGGTAAATTAAGGGCAGGGTTCAATACCTTTTATAAACTTAGGTGATACCAAGTAGAACACATGATACATACATCTAAATAAAATATCCCTCACTGTCGTGGTCAAGATTTTCACTAGCAAATAATATATGCACAAAAATGGCCATTTGAGACTTCAGTATTGACAATACCTTTAACATGTTTTGACTATTTCAAAGAAAATGTGAGATATGACCAATGAAACCATTTCTGTTTTGTCACTGCAATCAACACTGTAGGTTGAAAAACCAAGAATTAAAATTTGGAAATAAAGGCAGAAATTAAAATATAATACCTTAATAAATTATTTTAATACCAATAAGGAAACCCAACAGTGTATTTGCAGCCTGTAATACTAATATCAAACCAGGCCTAAAGCATTTCCTGGAGGATTAATGACCAGAGGGAATTAATGGCCCTTGGCTTCATCTCAGGCCATCTACGTTCCCAGTCAGTCATTAATCCTAAGAAATGTCCTGAGCCTCAATCATTACAACTTAATTGAGATGTCATGAAAAGGGTTAAAGAAGTTTTGACTACTTTACTACATGAATACCAGCAGTGAAATGCATTTAGAATCCCTGTTTAAAAGACATGTAATTGCCTCAGATTCTTTATATTATCATAACTCTTCAAAATTGATTGGTTTTAGGTTTATGGAAAAATATGCAAATTTACAGAGGATGTGACACACAGTTCTCGTTGTGGGGGTAAAAGTAGTTCATACAGAATTCATTTGATTGACTTTGATTACTGAAAAAAATCTAATTGTTTTAGATATATTATCACACTTTTCTGGAGATGCATATTATAGGAAAGAAGTATTTGGCATGTGTGATTGTCAGTTCAAATATGTCATGTTAAGCAATGGTTACTTGTGGGGTTCTATCATTTCTAGGAAGCACTGCTATCAGGAACTACATATTCAAAGTAAACAAAATGGAAAAAAGAAGACATTTCTTATTCAGGATGAGCATAAAATTAGCCTAAGTGGAGTAGGGAAAAAAGACCAGCGACTTCTGTCTTAGCATTTTGGATCTCTGCATTTTCTAAACAAAGTATCTAACCAACTTGTAAACATGTTTCATTTGCAGAAGAATCTGCTGATACCAGACAAAACAAGGACCGCTACAGAATGGACAAATAGTGGAAGTGGCCAATCAGAATAAAAGCAAACAATTACAAAGAATCCCAACAGGGAACTACATTTTAAGCCGAATATGCTTTTCAATGTAGAAAGCAGGGAAAACCCCACTAGAAACAGATCTTAAACGCAAATTTGATTGTACTTCTTATTGCTCAGAACCTGGTTGCTTGCCAACCATAAGTGTCCCTGGTTTAAATTCTGATCCTCTGTGACCATGTCGTACTCAGCAAGCAGCATCAAGAGCTCAGTAGTTTGCAAACTTTTTCACATCTTCTATTTTTCATTCTCAGGACTATAGTATATCCA
>NW_011888783.1:29588493-29592885 GCF_000151845.1 Pteropus vampyrus | reverse complement strand
AATAAATATTCTTAGTACAGTCCTAAAGAGTATGCAATCAAAGCATTGTAAATTATTATTACATTATTTAAATATGTATTTCCAAAGAAAATTAATATTACCATTCTTGAGGCTCTTATAATGCTTCAAATTTAGGAATTTGGGAATCTGTATTAAAATGGCTTATGCTTGTATTAAAGATTTGTAGATAATTGGGATATGTCTACCACATCATGAAACTGAAGATCAGGAAAGAGGAGTGGTTGTTTTATATGTAATTCTTCAAAGGATGTCCAAGATTACACACTCCTTATTTTACTCATTGCACATTTTTTTCAAAAATAATAGTTTACATTAAAGCCGACAAATATACACTAAAATTTTATCTTCTTGCAAATTAAAGATGATAAATTATAATCTGAAATAGCAAAGTTCATGGAAACAGCAACTGAACATTAAATAGTGCCTTACAAACAATGCATTTTGCGGGGGAAGGGAAATAGTGGTTATAGGGCCTACTCAGGAGGCCAGCATGGGTCTGTGCATCTGCATGTCATGATTATAGCTAAACATTTGTCACGTTAGAGTCAATGAGATCTAGTTTACCGTTATAAAACATGCTCTTAAATAACAGAAATATAGGTTTTTTTTTTGCAGAGTCTCTTTGTTTTTTGTATTTCTTCAATATTAACATTTTCTTTTAGTTCATATTCGATGTACTAGCTAGCCAAAAAAAAAAAAAAAATCAGATTTGTGGGTGGTCCTTAGACCATGCTAAAATCTCTGTAAACCAAGAACTCATTGAGGGTACTCAGTAAATACCTGTGGATTAATTGGTTAACTCATTGACTAATATTAGTGTTTTATCTCATAATGTCTAACAATACATACACACACCACTATGTTAAGCACTTAACATGTAGTATATAATAACTAACTTAATTCCCATGAAAACCTCAGAAATGAGTAATAATATTACTTCTATTTTACTGATGAATGTATGAAGGCAGAGGGAAAGTAGGCAACATGTCTAGGTGGTTCAATTGGAATTTGAATCTGGAGAGTCTCGCACAAGACTCTACATCATAATGGAAAAGCAGCCCAGCTACACATGTGTTGTTATGGCCAATCACCAATATTAATATCTATCTTAACAAATATGTCTCTCAATTATCTATTAATATCACTAATGCCTGCTGTCATAAATGTATTGATTGCTTTTGGTGATGCTTTTCAATTCTTTGTTTTGTTTTGACAAAAACCTCATGTCTCCTTTCCATTTGACCCCCTCCACTGGACAATTTTATTATTCTTTCCCATATCCAACACTTTCTTGAAGTCTTTTGGCATGCAAGCTGCCTTTTCATTTTATCACATGACTTGATGAAGTCTATTATAACTTTTTGTTTCCTTCACTGTTCTTTTTGAAAGCATGGATACATAGGATTATACCTTTATGCAGTTATCAAATTATGCTTACTAAATACAAATATTATAGCTATTATTCAAATCTTTAAGAATTTGAAGGGATTATCCAAGTCTTGAAGGACCTGAGATCTCATTTGCTTAAAATGTAGCAATGAGATGAAATATTCTCATAGCACCATTCTTTGAGAGCTCTGCAACCTATACCATTGATCCTTAAAATATTCCTTCTTGGTATAACTAGCAGTATTCATCTTTCTTCTGTAAAATAGAAACAATGAGGCAAAGAAATTAAAAGTCCTTTTCTTATACTTAATTGTGTTCTTAAACTCAAACTACTCATTTTATTATGAAGCAAATAAAATAAATAGTTTGAAATTAGAATTAGCATGTATATCATTATCAGGAATAGGAAATGTTGATTAACATTTTAGAAGTTAACATGAAGAATAACGTCACCTTGTAAGATATCTGCTCCATAATTATCTTTGGGCAAAAGAATAGAGATGCCTAGAGACAGTGGTCATGTAAACGGGACCAACATGGCCACCATGATTTAGAGAGTCCACCCCTTTATCTCTCAGTAACATAAACATTTTGACCAACATCCTGATTTCTTTACAGATTATGATTCCTGATTGTCTGGCTTTAGGCTTGTTGATAGGAACTTTTTAAAGATAACTTTATCTTGGCACACAATAAAATGTCATCTTTGCTTTGCTCACTTCTGGATCTCTTTTCTGGTTTCTAATGCATTTACTCTTAACAAGAGCTAAAATAGGTTAGATCAATAGAACTTACCTTAGAAACTACTCCATTTAACACAGCATTTTTGGGATGACAAAATAGCTGGTTGAAAAGTGAAAAATCCCTACTCTCGAGGAACTCTTTTGTTTTGGTTGATTATATTGGTTGATTAACTACTTTCTTCCTCATATTAAGAAAATATTTAAATAAGTGAAGTATTCTCTGTTCAAGTTGGGGTTTAGAATATTTTGATTAGGAACATACATAGTATTCTAATTTGAACTGGTTCTCTAGTCATTTATTTACTTTAAAGTGTACAAAAATGAATAGTTGGGGTCAGTCTGCTTAGTACAGCAAATTTGTCAGTTTGTTTTAGTTTTTGATGCACAATTTTATTCTTCTCATTCATTGGAATTGACTTGACCACTCTTGTTAGCATTTTATTTTATTAATTTCTCCTTTTTTTCATTTCTTATGAGGAGATATTTCCATTTGCTTATTTTTTTAGTATATACATGAAAAGTTATGAAATTGAGAGATATACACATATATATGCATTACTTTGCAAAGTTGGTTTTTTTTCTTTCTTTTTATTTTACTCAGTTGCAGATCAGCTGAAGAAGCAGATGTTTGGTGTCAATGGTTTTTAAAAAGCAATTCTCAGTTAAAGGACTGTTTTATTTTAAAATATAAAAGAGAGTAAGATAGTTAACCCTTTCTAACATTTCTCAATTATGAAGACTCTTTATTTATGAAAGTTTACATATCAAAATGTATTGCTTTGGGTTATTTGTTTCATTTTATTTCATCAAGGAAAGATTTAGTGCATCGGAATATAAAACTGCTTAATTCTGACAGGTAGGTATATTGGCTTATCTCTCTGTTCCTGTTGCTCAACAAAAGTCCTTTGGAACTATTCTTTACTTTTGTAGTAGTTTCTATTAGTTCACTGAAGATGTTTAACTGCACAAGCACTTTGTAGTCTATTTTGGTTTATTATTACTTAATAAAAGAAAATAGAAGGCAAATAACAGTTCAAACAAAATATGTGTCTGATTTTTAACTGTTTTTGTGCTATAATTCAAAGTTCTTGTCAAATCAGGGCAACAATATCAATTAAATTATTTGCTAGATCATTTAAAAAATGAAATAAACAGAAGGATAAATAAATATGTATATATTCATTTTTATTTTATTATGTATGTATATACACATTCGTATACATATTTGAAAAGGCACAAATTAAATCTTGTATTTCTTCAACAACAAGGTGGTACATTATCACAATGGCATATTCATGAGTCCTCACAATGACAAAATCATGGAATTTACATTCTTTCTCCATCCAAGTAGCAAATTTGCTGGCTTAAAATGTACTAGTTTAACTTAAACACCATATACCACCTATACATTAATTCAGAATTTTCTCTTAAGTGCTCAAATATTCCAAGGCCATGGCAGAATATAATAATATTCAGTAGAAAGAACTCACAGAGGTCAACAATCTTGCACCCTAGATGACATCTCAGGGCAAGACACAAATGACATCCTTCTCTTTATTATTTTTTATTAAAGTATGGTTGATATACATTATATTAGTTTCAGGGGTACAACTATAAATGTATAATGATTCAACATTTACATACCTCGAGAAGTCATACTTTTTTTTAGATATTAAAATTAAATCACTGAGAATAAAATAATCTTATGGCAAATGATTAGTGTTGTATGTAATTATCACTAATTTTTTTCTACACGAACCTTGGCATAAGTATGCTACATATAGTATGGATCTAAATATTTGAGACTATCAAGATACCTTCTCTTTCTTTATGTAGCAAAAAGAAGCCTATCACAACCTTGTCTTCCAAACTTTAACAAAAATTCAAAGAGAGCTTGCGTTGCCTTTTCCTCTTATAAATTATTTTATTTCAGATAAAATAACTACCACAATGACAGCTCAAGCCAGCGAATATATTAACCATTTGTATTAAATTAGCTACACCAAAAACTAACAAAATATCCTCCAGTTAAATACAAATAAGATTTTATATCTACCTACACCACTTTTGATTAAACTCACAGGTATTAACCTCTGCAGAAAACTACATTTTTCTCACTCAACATACAGGTTTTTTATTTTTTATTTTTCAGAGAAAGGGGATATAGGTGGAACAAATGCAAAATCATGAGTGACTTAAGGCATGGTCATTTTGTGCTACAATAGTTCATTTAACAATA
>NW_011888783.1:29563481-29588443 GCF_000151845.1 Pteropus vampyrus | reverse complement strand
GACTATCAAGATACCTTCTCTTTCTTTATGTAGCAAAAAGAAGCCTATCACAACCTTGTCTTCCAAACTTTAACAAAAATTCAAAGAGAGCTTGCATTGCCTTTTCCTCTTATAAATTATTTTATTTCAGATAAAATAACTACCACAATGACAGCTCAAGCCAGTGAATATATTAACCATTTGTATTAAATTAGCTACACCAAAAACTAACAAAATATCCTCCAGTTAAATACAAATAAGATTTTATACCTACCTACACCACTTTTGATTAAACGCACAGGTATTAACCTCTGCAGAAAACTACATTTTTCTCACTCAACATACAGGTTTTTTTTTTTTTTTTTTTTCAGAGAAAGGGGATATAGGTGGAACAAATGCAAAATCATGAGTGACTTAAGGCATGGTCATTTTGTGCTACAATAGTTCATTTAACAATAATTCAACTTTAAAAGTTCAACATCAGTAAGTACGATTACCAAAATTTTATGAGAAACATGATAATATTTCTTTTTTGTTATCTAGTTTAGGGAAAATATACAGAAAATGTACACTTTCGGCTGCTGCTACTAGCAAATATTTATTAATCTTTCAAAATTCTTAATATTAGAGTTTTATAAAGAAAGAATAATGAGTCCAGTCCTATCTATTTGTTAAGTGTTTATCTGAGTATGGTGCGATTCTAAGAGCTTTATAAAAGTGAGACTAAAAACATAGGCCTTACCCCCATTTTGGAGGAAACTATTGTTTCCCAAGAACTTAGAGATTCTTCCGGTCTGAAGGAACTTGCCTCACCCAAACGAAGCACTTTTAATTTATTTTCTTATATGTGATTTCTTCTGTCTATAAAAGAAGTATGTGTCCTCTATGGAAAATTTGTAAAATTCAGCAGAGCCTGAGAAAAAATATATTTACTTATAACAGTCCTCCTCAGAGTCTCCAAGGTAACTACTATTATCATTTTGAAAGATGCTTTCTTCTTTCTTCTATATTCTTTTTTACTCCCCTTTCTTCTTTCTTCCTTCTTCTTCCCATTCTCTCCTTCATCCTTTTCCTCTTCCTTGACCTCTCTACATATAATGTACTCTTGTTTTCAATTAACTCTGAAACATTTTTCCAAGTCTTGTTTAAAATTTTTTAACGTGGTTTTAAATATTGCATAATAGTCTAGCAAATAACCATTTTACCTTGTTTTAGGTACCAGAACCATATTATGGCACTTTATGAACCTGGGGTAACATACAAGCTATTCTATATTAAGACTATTCTGGATTAAGAATCTTCAGAGATTTTTGTGATTGCTTGATGATTGCTAGACCATGGGATTTAGGCTATAGATAGCTCCCAGCTCCTACTCAACTGGAGTGGATACCACAACTATTCCTCAGAGATGAAAACAATGACTTTTGGGACATGACATCTACTTGTTTTGAAAAGAATTGAGTGTCTTGAACATAAAAAGAATTGTGTTAAGTCAAAGAATAAAGTGGTTTCTATCATTATATCGATGTCAAGTTTGCATAGAAGAGTGTGTATGGATGTTGGGTAGTCAAAGTCTGAAACACAGAGATTATTATGTTACTGGGTTTTTTTTGTTTGTTTGTTTGTTTGTTTTTTAGCTTCAAACCCATGCGTCTGTACTTTGTTTTTTTATACTGAGGTTGCACTCATTTATATTTTGCAAGTTGGCTCCCATCATACTTGTCAAAAGAGGCACTAGAGAAAATCCAGAAGGCTAGATGAATAAAAAAAGACTCTTTCCTGTTTGCTTCTAATTCCAGTCAGATGATAGCTCTTCACTGTGGCTGTGACAATTGATTCCACAAGTAGCAATTGATTGCCATTTGCAATTTTTCCATGCTATTAAAATTGGCCTCATTACATTCCTCTCAGAAAATTTAGCATCAGCCAGACCATGCTTTATCCTCAGAAGACTGAGTTCGGTGGAATTCTCCTTTAAGCTCTTAAACACCAGTACTAGCTGAGTTCTCTTACCTCAGGGATCTGAGTCCTAGTTCCATAGGATCTTCTTCAAGCCACTGAGTTTCAGTAATTTCTTTTGTTCCTCCAGCTTAGGTTTAACCGCAGAAAGTGTCCCTTTTTTGCCTCTTTAATTTTCTAATAGCCAGTTAAGAATTCTGTTTAATTTTTTTCTTTTAAAATAATTGATGTAATTTCTGTCTCCACAAAAAAATCCTGACATACAGTGGTAGTTGAAGATAAAGAAATATATGACATCACTCAAGATATCTGCATCAAAAAGTTGGGGGCTAAGAGACAAATCCTAGGGGACAGAAGACAATTTGTCTGTATGAGCATTCAGAGAGATATGAAGTGAATGAGTATAGCAACATTGAGAAAGAGATATTCAAGGAGTCATCAATAAAGCCTGTGGCAGAACATTCAACTAGGTTAAGAACAAAACTCTTTCCTGGAACTCTACATTCTCGATGACTCACATTATGATGAAGGTGGTTTTCTTTGGTTTGAAAGATAAGCTTTAGAAATTCTTAGTCATTTGTGTTTGGTTAGTGCTTCTTATTTTCTGTGTAGTCCTAGGTAGGGAGCATCAGATGGCCAGTGGAAATAAGGATAGAGGAAATAAGAAAGACAGTATTCACATGAGGTCAGAACATCCACTGGGTACTTGACGGTAGGAATAAGGCCTAAGGTTGTTCGGTATGTTATTCTGTTCTAAATTCATTAACATTTTAATCATGTTTCATTGTATGGCAGTATAAAGGGAATTCCTTAAAATGGGTCGAAAATTGCCATTCCTTATAAGTGTTTAGTGTTCTCTCATGAGAAGAATGAATATCGATTTGACTCTCTCCATTCCAAAATACCAAGGAGAACAAAAAGAGCTACGATTTTACTTAATAATCTCAACTCAAGTTTTGACATTGACGTTAGACATTTAGATGCCTCTAATACAGTGAAGCAGACTTTGGCAAAATTGGAAAGCACTGAAACTCTTTATCACAACATTCCCAGCTGAAAACTGGGAGTAATCATTTCATCTTTTTGACAAATTATAACAGCCTCATCAACGAAAGAATTTAAAGTGCAAAGTGGACTAATTGTCATTATCAGAACTGCTAATGTTGTACTTTGCTGTATAATAAAGAAGTAATATAAACAAGGATATCATTTTAATTTGTAATGAAAGTAGTATAATTAAAATTATAATATATTCTCATATATTATAACCTATATTATAACCTATAATTTTTATGGATGATGTTCCTTTTGAAATGGTTTTATCTCAGAGACAAGTTTCCTTTGAGTTTGGGTAGATTCAAATTCCTATATCAATAATCAAAAGCCTAAAAAATCTATCATTTCTAATTCTATAACTTATGAAATTAACATTTTGTACCAAAACTTTTATGTATCTTATTTCCATTAATTTTCACAACAGTGTGGCAAGAGAATAATTTTTAATTATATTTCTATTTGCCCAAAGATAGACATCAGATTATAACTCAGTTTTGACTCTAAAGCGCATGTACTTTTTATTATCTGAACTGCCCCCCTCTAATATATCACAGCTTCCCTTTGTATGGGAGCTTATAATAGAGAATTGAAAATGTGAAACTCATTTAGTAGAGATGTTACAACACAGGTTCCAGAGATGCTCAGAGACTTTTTAAGGCCTCTGAGAATGTAGAACTGAACCTATCTCAGATCTGCTGGTTCGCAGTACCGTTTGTATACTTTAACATCATATGGCTAGACCTGAACTTAGTTCAATGTGTTCATAACTCTAATTTTATGCCTAATTTTACCTCAACACATTCATCTGGAGTCTAAAAAACCACTATATTTTAATATAAGATTGAACAACATGATAGATATACTTTGTCAGTTTGTGTTGAGGTCCAGATGACGTTAAGAACCATTTATTTTACCATGTTTTTTTCTTAGCAGATCCAGAGAAATACAACTATAGAGTATGATCAGAGGACCAAAACCATTCCTCTCTTCAGATGAAGCCTGAGAAGAGAAACACCTAATCAAGAGATGCGTCAGACTAGACAAATAATCATTTCGACTTCACTTTGTCTGAGTTGTTCTGGAGCTGAGTTTGTGGGTATTTAGGCTGAAGAAATTGAATTTCTCTGCATTAAAATATGGGAAGAATTTTTAAAAATTGTTTGTTTTTGCTGTTATGGGTATTGGTGGTTGTCCTGAGAAGACAAAGGAGAGATTGAGAGTGTCTGAGTACCATATCAGAGAAGCTAAAGATTTTTTAAAAACCAGGGTATCCACTTTTAAATTCTATTTGCATATTGATAATGTAAATTCTTTCCATGTCTCCAAATATTTTAGAAAAGCTGATATATACACAAAAGCATGAAAATTTAGGACAGGGAAAGGTATGAAAATTTAGAAGAAGGGATGTGTTCCTTTTTTTAAAAAAAGTTTGTGAGAAAGAAATAAAAAACAGCAATTACTGGACACCTGAATAAAAGGTAAGTGAGGAAAATGTAAGGACACCTGGAATTCATGGAGATCTTAAGTAATAGCATGTGTCCACAGGACAGTGAATGAGAGTTTTGTTAGTCTTATGTAGATAATAAAAAGAAAGTGACTCTAGTTGACATTGAGGTTATGCATGTAGGTGCTCAAGAAGTATTTTAAGTAGTAATAATGTATTATATTTAATAAGCATATGTTATACTCTAGGCACTGCTCTAAATATTCTGTATATATTAACTCATTTAATTCATATAGTGACACTTTAAAAAAGGTACTCTTATCTTAATTTTAAGATGTGGATATTAGAACAATAATATTAAGCAATTTAACCAAGGTTGTATTATCTAAATAAGTGGCAGAACTAGGATTATCCCTAGCAGCGTGGCTCAAATAAAAAGAGGATTTAGAGCAATGTAAAAGAGTAGATCCTAGAAATGTGTCAAAACATTTAAGTAAATGATTACTATTTTGTCATTATAAAATAACCTTTAGATAACAAATAGCTGAAAAAGGAAATTATAGCTTTATGCCATATATTTTTTACGCTTATGAACATAGCTTTTAAAAAAATTATTGACAATCTACTGTATTGTTTTCAACTGCATTATGGGAGATTAAGAAAAAAATCACATGTTCATTATTAGCATGAGCAGACTCAAAGGAGCCTGTGTAATAGTGGCATAGTTAGTGTGAGGTCCCTAAAGAGATCATCCTCTGAGAAATATATCTGGGGCAATAGAGACTAAAATCCTTTCCAATGTGAGATTCTCTTTCCCTTACCTGAAGACCTGTATTTAACTGCATTTAAGAAAATGTTGTTATGTATTCTCTGCCCAGAACATCACAGTTACAGAGTTGTATCCTTCTTATACGTAATTGTTACAAAATTCAGAAAAAAGAAAAAATAATTAGTACTCATATCCACTGTAGAGTCTACACTTTTGGGGATGTGTGGTTGAGACTCCAAAAGTCCATTTTGCTGCTATGGCAGTTGTCCTTTCTGAAACATCCATTGACAATATGATGATTGTGACATAATCCATTGAGGTAAATTTGACACTGCATGTTTGCATTTGGTTTCACATAGGATGAACTGGATTATTCCGGTGAACTGAATAAATGGACACTTTATTGAGCAACATACCTTGGGAAGCATCAAACTTATTCTATTTTTTGTATTCTTCCCACTCTCAACACTCTCTCAAATTCTCTTTGATATACAAACTACTTATCATTTTACCACATGACTTGATAAAACCTTAGTACATATTTTATTCACTTCTACTTTTTCTTTCAAATCATGTTTTAAAACTACTTTATTAGTAGTATATAATTCTAATTGTAGAATTCTTCCTTTTTTTTTTCTTGAGCTATAATTAGTCCGCATCCACTTATTAGTTCTAGTTCTGTCCTTTGAAGCAGTATGGCATAGACTATTTCTTTTCTCATATGACAATTTTTTAAATGGTTGAATGCTTAAAGTTATAGATCTTGCATCACCTCACTTCTAGTTTTTCTCTCCTGTGGGCTGAAATACATAGCTCTTTCAATCATTCTTTCCTTAATATAATTTACTAGAATATAAACCATCTTAGTTAATTTATTCTAAACATTGATAATTTGATGTCATTCTTCAAGTGTAAAGTCCAGTAAAGTATACATACATACCTTCAGGAATGACCACCTGACTGACATTATGTTTGACATGGTTATCATCATCCTTGATATGGGTAGAATATATCTATTAATATAGCTTAAGCCTTCATGATGGTATTTTCATTTTTGAAAACAAGCTAATTATATTATTCATTGCTACTGAGATTCTTATTCACAGAAACTCTAGATGTTGTATATGTGAGTTTCTACTACAAAGTCAACTCATTCTTTATTTTTTAAACAAAGATGAGGAATTCAATATATATACATTTTAAATCACATTAGTTGATCTTAATCCATTATCCTAGATTGAAGCAGCTTCAAAAGATTGTGAAAAACCAATCAGGGTGAGAAAATGTCTATGTTGGTAGTCCAGCTCAGCAAGAGGGATGAGATGTCTAACAACTCATTAAAATTGTGAGTATCCATCAAAGACAACACAAAAGTCTTACCTTAGGATTAAGAAACTTTCCCTATTCCCACTCTGAAACAAACAAACAAACAAACAAACAAGTAATCACAGTATCTTCAGAAGAGACAGAAATTGAAGGCTGAGTATTATCAAATTAGAGAAACAAAAAAAAATTTTGAGCTTTTTATATATTTTCCCTAAAAGTGCATTAAAAAATCTATAAGATTTTAAGGTAAATAGCTAATAATTGAATTTCTTATGATAACAAAATTAACACTCTTGAGATAAAGATAATAAAAACTAAAACTGAATAATAAATCATCAGTAACATATATTGATGACCAAAGTTCATGTCTAATGTCCATAAGAAATTACAAAGATATGTATATGTGTATGTGTGTATGCATATATGTGTATAAATTGTTAAGAAAGAGAAAAGTAAACAGTAGAACTTAAACTTGACAGCTTCAGATATGGGGTTAGCAGACAAAGAACTAAAGAAAAGTATGTGCAAATAATTAGGAAATAGTAAAATATAACCAAACAGAAATTCTATAGTTGACAAGCATGATGTCAGAAATAAAAATTCTTTGGGTAGGTTTAACAGCAGAATGTAGATAGAAGAAGAAAGAATGAACTTAAAGAGAATAGAACAATTTCAATCTGAAGAACGAAGAGAAAAATAATATTGCATAAATATGGAAAAACCTTCAGAGATATATGAGACAATACCAAATCATTTAAAGAATTAGTGGCAAAAAAATTCTCAAATTTGGTAAAAACATGTAGATATACATATCCAAGAAGTTGAGCAAAATTATCAGGCAGGAAAATTATGAAGAAAGTCATGCTAAGTTACTTCATAGTCAAACTGTTGAAAATTGTTTGCTGAAAAGATAAAGATAAAATCCTAAATGTTGCTAGAGAGAAAATACACAATTACACAGTTACTGTTCACTTCTCATCAGAAGCAAGAAGATAATAGAATGGAATCTTTACAGTGCTGAAAGGAGAAAAATTGCAACTTAAAAGTCTACATACAGTGAAATTATCCTGGAAAACTGAGGCTGAAACTTGCAACCAACTTTTATATGCATAAAAAAATAAGATGGATTGATGAGTGGATAGAATTATAGATAGATGGATAGACTATAATAAGTATAATAATATTAACCCTATAATGTAGTTGATAAGCATATAAATATTCATTGTAAAATTCTCTCAGCTTTTTTTATATTTGAAAATTTCCATAAGAAAATATTGAAAAAAAGTTAGAGTGAAATAATGACAATTTAACAGACAAAAGCTTAGAGGCTTTATTATCATAAGATCTATACCACAATAAATACTAAAGAATATTCCTCAAGCTGAAGGATTACAATTAATTATTTTAAAAATGTATAACATTTTAAGATGGGGGTTTATAATGTATATAAATATAGAAGATACGAGAATAATTGCAGTGAAAATGGAGTAGCAGATTAATGCAATTATATTTTAAAGTTAATACATTTTGTGAACTGAGAGTGGGGTACTGTTTAGCATGTAATGGAAAGTATGAAACATGAAGTGGCTGGTGATAAGTGAAAATTATGATGGACCCGATGTTAACTTAAAACAGTATAATATTGATTTTAAGTACGCTGTACAGTTCACATCTGATTCATCACAATTCTCATTTCCAAAATAGCTAATGGGTCAAAGAAGTCACAAGAAAAATTAGAAATACTTTGAGATAAATAAAAATCAAAATAAAACTTACTAACAGTTATGGAAATCAGCTAAAACAATGCTGAGTGAAATTTATAACATATATTTATATGTTAAATGCCTATATTTAAAAAGAAAAAAAGATCTCAAATCAATTATCTAAACTTCCGCGGGAAGTTTAAGACACTAGAAAAAGAAGAGCAAAGAAAACCTAGAGTGTGCAGAAAGAAAGGAATAATAAAAATTAGAATGAAAATTAATGTAATAGAGAATAGAAAAGCAATAGAAAAAAAAATCAATGAAACCCAAAGCTTGTTTCTGGAAAGATCAACAAGACAAACCCTTCATTAGACTGACCAAAAATAAAAGAGAGAAGATTCAAATTACTAGAATTAGAAATGAAAGAGGAAACATTACTACTAACTTTGCAGAAATAAAAAGGATTATAAAACAAAAATGTGAACAACTGTATGCCAGTAAATTAACTTAATTAGATGAAATGGACACACTCAACAATAAAGGGACAAATGACCCAATTAAAACATGGGGAAATGATTTGAATAGACATTTACTCAAAGAAGCTATTCAAATGGCCGATAATCACATGAAAAAAAATGGTCAACATTATTTGTCATTTGGGGAATGAAAATCAAAACCTTAATGAGACACCACTTCACCCTCAAAAACATTGCTACAATAAAAAAGATAGACAATAACAAGTATTGGCAAGGATGTGGAGAAATTCAAAGTTATACATTGCTGGTGAAAATGTAGAATGATGCAACCACTTCAAAAAACAGTTCGGCAGTTCCTCAAAAGGTTAAATGTACAGTTACTGTATGACCCAGCAATTCCCCTCCTAGGTATACACCCCAGAGAATTGAAAACTTGTCCACACAAAAATTTGTACACAGTTTATAGCAGCATTATCCATACTGGCCAACAAGTGGAAACAATCCAAATATCTATGAGTTGATGGATGGAAAAGTAAAATGTGGTATACCACACAATAAACTATTATTCAACCATAAAAAGAGATGATGTGCTGATTCATGTTAAAACATGGATAAACCTTGAAAGTATTATGGTAAGTGAGAGAGGCCAGATACAAAAGACCTTAAGTTGTATAACTGCATTAATGTAAAATGTCTAGAATAGGTAAATCCATAAGGACAAGAAAGTAGATATGTGTTTGCTCATGGTTAAGAGATGGAAAATAAGGATTCACAGGATTTAGGGTATCTTCTTGGAATGATAAAAATGTTCTGGAATTAGATAATGCCAATAGTTGCACAACCTTATGAATACCCTATAATGCACTTTAAAAGATGACTTTTATGGTATGTAAATTATATCTAAATTGAAACTGTTTTGAAATAGAGTGATCAAGGGTTATTTCAGTTGTTACCTATGTATATTTGAATAAACTGGTCAGTTCATTGAAAAATGTTAGAACTAAAAAAATAAATTTATCTTTTTATTTTAGTTAATTATTTTGCACTGGCTAAATGACTTCATTATAGTCTAGTCCTCGTTGTTATAAAACCATTACAACCATAGCAGCTGCAAACTGAAAACAAACCAAATGTTCAATCAATAGGATGATGGAAAAACAAATAGCTAGTCTATTCAATGAAATGTTACTCAGCAGTAAAAAAGAAGCAACTTCTCACTAATGATGGATCACATATCTCAAAAAGCACAAATGAGTACATGCTGTATGATTTTACTTATATGAAGTTCAAGAACCAGTCAAATGATTTTTCAGTGCTAGAAATCAGAACGCAGTTTCTTCTGGGAAACTATTAACTGGAAATGGGCAAAAATTATTAACTGGAAATTTTCTTTTTTTAATTAATAATATATGTTATAGTGTAAAAGGGATTTTTTTATGGTGATGGTAATTTTCAATATTTTAATCTAATGGTTACATGAGTACATCTATAAATCTAAAATCATCAAAACATATGCTTAAGATTTATACTTCCCTATTTTTCAAAAATTTTATAGAGGCATAATTGACATACAACATTTTATTAGTTTCAGGTGTATAACATAATGATTCAATATTTGTATATATTGAAAAATGATCAAGATTTGCACATTTTGATGTTCGTACTTTATAACTGTAAAAAAGGGAAGGTAGAATAAACAAGAGCAAACAAGAGCAAAAAAATCAAATTGTGTAAAAGAAAAGAAATAATAAAGATAATGGTAAAAAATAATGAAGTAGAAAACAGAAAACAGTATAGAAAATTAATTAAACCCAAAGTTGGTTCTCTGAAGAAATTAATAAAATTGATTACAATTAACAAAACTAATCAAGAGAAAACCACAAATGTCAGGTTGAATAAAGATAATATTATTACAGATTCTGCAGATATTAAAATGATAAAAGTAATATTCTGAATAATTGTATGTCAGTAAATCAAATAACTAAGATAAAATGAGAAATTTCCTAAAAAGAATTAATTTTCAAAGTTGACATAGTAGAAACAGAAAATCAGAATAGCCATATATCTACTGAAAAATTCGAATTAAAAAATTTTTTCCATAAAAAACCTCCAGGGCAAGGTAAATTCTATCAAAAATTTCAAGAAGGAATTATAATGATCTTTCATGATATCTTCCAGAAAATAGAGAAAAGGTAAATGTTTCCTTCGTTTTATGAAATGAGTGTAACCTTAATACCAAAACCCGACAAGACAATACCATAAAAATAATTAATTACCAATATTTCTCAGATATAAACACAAAAATTCTCAACAAAATATTGGTAAATTTAATAAAGCAGTATATTTAAAGAAAGGAAAGCACCATGACAATATAGGGTTTATATCATAAATTCAAAATTGAATGATATTTTATAATCATTCAAAACAATAAAATCATCTCATTAGATGAAGAACAAACATTTGACAGTTTCATTCAAAAAATCTGTTAAAAAATGAAAAATGAAAAACTTTTTTCAATCCAAGAAGGGCATCTATTAAAACCTACAAATGGCATCATATTTAATGTTGAAAGACTGAATGCTTTACTCCTAAGATCAGGAACAAAGCAAGAATATAGCTTTTACCCTCTCCCACCCTATTCAATATGTACTGAAGGTCTAGTTCAATAATGTCAAAAGAAAAAAAATAAACGCTTAAACCTTGAAAAAAAAAGTTTTTATTTACAGATGACATAATTGTCTACGTAGAAAACCCTAAATTATATACAAAAGAAACTATTAGAATTAATCAACAAATTTATCAAGATCATAGAATCTATGGTCTATATACAGAAATCGATTGTATGTATCTAACAGCAAACAACTGTAAAATAAAATTTAATAACAAACCTATTCAAAATAATATTAAAAATAGAATTCTCAGGAATAAATTAAAAAATGTGTTAAACCTTTATACTGAAAACTAGAAAGCATTACTGAGAGTATTAAAATGTAAAAAAAAAGATATATTTTATGCTCATAGAAAGACTCAATGTTGTTAAGATGTACATTCTCCCCAAAATGGTCTGTAGATATAACACAATCTTAATAATCTCAGTAAACATTTTTTAGAAATTAAGAACTTATTGTAAATTTTATATGAAAATACAAAACTTAAAATATTGAAAATAATACAGAACAATACTAAAAAAATTTAGAGGACCTTTAATACCTAATTTCAAGACTTTAATGCCTGAAATCAATGAGATAGAAAACAGAAAAACAGTGAAGTAACAAAGCAATGGCAATCATGACAGCGTAGTACTGGTGTAAAGATGGATATATAGATAAATTTAAAGTCCAAAAATTCACCCATATAGCTATGGTCAATATGTTGTCAAGAAAAGTGCCAACATAATTCAGCAGGTGAAACTACAGTATTTTCAATAAATGGTGTGGGAACAACTACATATCTATATAGAAAAAATGAATTGTGACTTCCACCTCAGATCATGCACAAATATTAACTCAAAAAAGTAATAGATCAAAAGATAGCATCAATAAGATAAAGAAGCAAGCCTCAGATTGGGAGAAAAAAATCCAATATACGTATTTGACAAGATATTTACATTTAGAATATAAAGAGAACCCACACTTAATAATAGGAAGACCTACTATTTCTCCTACTTTCCTGAAATGGGCAAATTATTTGAATGAAATATTTTTAAAGAAAATATTCAAATGGCCTGCGTGCACATTGAACAATTTTCAACATCATTAGTCATCAAGAGAATTCAGATTAGCACCATAATGAAGTTCCATTTCACACAATAAAATGGCTGAAATTAAAACGATAGTATAGCCAGTGTTGACCAGAATAAACCAAGGTCATGTTTAATTATGCTTGAAATACTTGAGTCTTTTTCTGTCATCAAGGTAAACAATATTGGTCCTGAAATCCATTCAGAGAATAAAGGCTCTTTGCCCATATCCCTAAAGCTACCACTGCTACAAATAATTCATTAGTGTCTTCATTCACCAAATATTTCATGGACTGTCTACTATATACAGGATATTATGCTTTGTGTTGAGTTTTGTCCTCAAAGAGTTTACATCCTGGTTGACAAGACATATACAGGCAGATAAATTTTAATAAAAAGTGTTATGAGTTAAAGCAATGGTATGGTCAAAGTGCTGGTGGAGCCCACAAAAGCAAAGCAATTAACTCTACTTGGGGAAGACAAAAGGCTTCCCAAAGCAACATATGACCAAGATCTTGAAGATGAATGGGAGTTTTCTGGGTAAAGAAGGAATGAAAGTGGTGAGGGCATGTTAGGGAGTAGAGTATATGCAAGATATTTAGCCAAAGAAAGTTATGCTATGTTACAGAAACAGAGAAATTCCAGGTGGCTGGGGCATAAGATATAGAAGTAGAACAGGATATAGAAGAAGTGGGGAATAGGGAAGAAAGGAGGTGAAGCCAAATATGTAGGACCTTGCAGGTCACTCTTTTAAGTAAATCAAATACATAAATATACCGCACACTTTTACTTGTAAATTAATTTTCCATTTTTTCCTGATAATTATATATCTCAACTTTCTTGATTCTATTTCTGCATCTTAGCAACATTGTGTGAAATCATCCCCCATGAAACTATCTTCTATTTAGATATAAAGATAAAATAGTATAAGATCACAAGTTATTTTAAGATATTTAGAAAAAAGAAATACATAAACTCAAAATATTACTCTGCATCTCTTTCGTTTTTATTTCATTAAAATACATGGTACATAGAAAGCTATGTACAAGCATAACAATAGGTGATCTATATTACCATTATCATTATTCTACATTGTACTTTTGTATTCCCAGTATCTTCTTGTCAAAAATCTCTTTTTTCTTTACGAATGAGTAAATACAATTTCCTCCAATTTTTCATATCTAATTGAGATAACATGAAGTAGGGGAACAGAGTTGAAGCTAGATAGGAAGGCTCTGGAGTAATTCAGAAGAGTCCACACAAACTGAAAAGAATTTATCTGAGCCTGTTCTAACCTTTGAATCACATCCCTCCCAGAGGAGATAAAGGAATCCATCCACCAGTGCACCCTGAAAATAATGACTACACTCTCCAATAACTGTTGTGTTAGAAGTTATTTCCTGTGTTCAGTATACACAACCAGAGCATTCGAGTCAGATACAATGAGCAAAGGCCGGACGTGTCAACACTTTTAAAAGTTTTTTTTAATATGAGAAATGCTAAAAGACTCTAATATTTTGCTTTTACCAATTATTGAATTTATTATTTAATCCAGAACTGTTGCCTACTCTCTTTTTTATGCCTTTATATTCCATGTAAAATCTCACAATAACTGCTGGGTGATTTAAAATACTATTTAAATAAAAGCTTTTTGAAGGCCTTACTAGGAGCTGAGCTGGGTATTTGAGCAAAGGTTTCCCCACCTGAAGCCAAAGACATCTATTTAACCGCTATGGTCTCTAGGCTGTGCAAATTGACTGATTTACTGTCACAGATTATCCAGCGCTCGGCCAGAAGCCATTTCAGTTTAAGGGCATGTGGTTTGGCAGGCAGCATTGCTTGCAATAATGTAATAAAACAGAAAGAAATCCATACCTGGTTGTGAAAGAAAAGAATCTATCTATTTTGCCAGAGGCAGGTCAATGGGTCCATGCGATTTAGTGGTGGGTCAGAGCAGAGCTATATAAAATAATCTACCATGACTTGTATTTCTGAAAATGACCAGCATGCTTCAGAGTTTCTAAATTCTGTGCACTATTGGAAGGGGTGGGGGCAACAATTACTAGTTTTGTTTGTCTTCTCTGGCTATTAGTTTATGATGGTGCTAGTGCTATTGATGGTTGTTCTGGTCAAGGTTTTTTTGGTTGCAATAATCAGAATGCTATGTAAACTCACTCAAATCGCATAAAATCAGAGGCCAAGAAAAGAAGTAGAAGAAGGCTTTGGGAAAGATGGGACTGAGACAGACTCTCTAGTGACTGTCTGCCTCCTCCTTGCCACTCTTCCCAGCAAGTCTGCTCCATTCTTCTCTTTCAGCATAGTGGCTTCCTCTGCTTGCACATATGAATCAATGGATTACCCACTTTGGACTTTCCTGCATCACAGCCTTTATCCTACAAGTCTTATTCTAACTGAGTCTCTCGGTGCCTCATTTCCAAATTTCCAGGAAAATAATCTGATTAGACGAGCTGATCTACGTTTTGTTCAAAGTCTTTGCACTAGGTGATATCATAGGTTTCTCTTTTGTCAGCCTAGACGTTGGTGCTTCGAGGATGGTTTGAGTAGGGACCCTCATCACATGGTCTACTGCTAGTTTATTGCTCATTCAGCATGGACTATGGACAGTAAAGGCAATAGAAGGTATGCTGATATAACAATGGCTTTAATTGTATTAAAGCTAGGTATGCCTTCTTTCATTAAAAAAATGTTGAGTGCTTAGTATATGCCACTATATTATGTACCATGCTAACTTCTGAAGATGCAACTGTTAATACGATGGAGAATCTCCGTTCTTCCCTACCTGCCCTAGCCCTGTCACCCTCTAACCTCCCTTAGGCCCCTTCAAGCAAATTTATTCAAAGTGCCCTTTATTTGGGCTTTATAGTATCGACTCTGAGACTTCTTGATATTTCATATCCTAAAGATCCTTATTTGTAATAAAGCACCAAGCTCTTCCATTTCCATTATTCCAAAAGCTATGTAAAGTTACCTCCTCCACACAGTCATTTCACTCTATCCTGTATCAAAACCACTCCTAATTTCCCATCAGCTTTCACTTTACCTGTCTGGTGTTTATCACCTTAATATGTCCTTCTTTTAGGGTTATCCTCTTTCCCTATCTCAGCTCAGAGCATGGCCATGAGCTGATAAGAAGACTTTTGTTGAAAGATTTGAGGCTACACTATCCTATATTGATGATGCACATTTGTCTTAAATTATTTTTTATAACCTAGACTTAAAGAAGGAGGCTTTATTATTTACAAATCTGCTTTTACAGTGCAGAAACTATGAAAAGGCATTTCAATTTCATGCAAGAAATTGTCTAAATAAATGTGATTCTCTGATGATTCACAGAGCTGGTAAAAATCCAGGTACACTATTGTTTCTTCCTGTAGGTACTTTAGCAAACCAAGTGAATAGCCCACAAGAGAAAAGTTGTCACTTTCACTGATTCATCAACATTTTTGCCAGCAATCACAATACCTGAGCCATCTGTGTTTAGCACTTTACAGGGAAAAAAAAAGCCTCTTTGCGACTGCCATACAAATCAGGGGCACTAACAAGGTCACACAGGAGGGAATTTCAGGACACTGAGAAGATGTTCTCCTGCATGGTGGTAAGCAGTAACGCAATAACGGCATTCTACACAAGTTCTCCTGCATCCCTGGCTGCTCTGCTCCAGCCTAGAGCAGCATCAGGTCCAGTGGGAAATGTGTATTATGCCTGGGTTAATTTGCTGATTAATCTCTAGTCAGTGGTTTGTGCTTTCCCCAGATGGCCAATTAAAATTTACAACTGGCAGAACAGTGTCCTGTTGGCAGGCTGCTGAGAGGCTAAAGCTAGAGGCAGTGACAGAAGGCATGGGCCCAGTTTTGTCTTCTTTTCTCCTCCCCTTGCCTTCATTTCTCTCTCTTGCTCTTTTTAAAGCTGCTGGATTTATTCAGAGGAAAGTGTAAGCCGGGCTTATGCGGTAAGTGTGAGATGTGTGGTGTAGTTTACAACTCTGCTGCTATTTACTCTCCAACACTCTCAGGGCCGTTCCAGTATTCCAGGCATCAACGGTTTTACCCACAGCAAATATAGCTGACAAAATCAGCCAGGGGGCACAACTGATTTAACAGCTTCTGAAATGTAATAGCTTTTTTTTTTTTTTTTCCTGATTTGCAGTCCCCATGGATTGATGGTCTAATATCATTCACTTCCTCACAAATATATAAAACATTTACAGTTGTTTGTATAAATCAAAGGCAAAGTGCTATGTGTGAAGCTGATAATAAGTAATGCTGTGATAGATATAAAAGATAACATACTTTTACAGCAATAGCCCCCAAATTAATTGTTAGTTTTTATTTGGCACTCTATACAAACTGCATTGTATACACATCGGAATAAAACATAGCAAGGAATTTAATTAAAGAAATGCAATTTGATATAATTATTTTATAGTGAAACATTTACCATGTATTTTAAATATGCATAAATCATCTGGATTGGAAATTTTGAAGAAAATTGTTAATCAAAGACCATTGATTCTTAAATAAGCCAAACATGGTAATGATGTATGATATTATGAGAGTTTGTTATTTTCACTAACTGTTGATAACAGTGGCTAAAATAAAATAAAATAAAATAAATATATTCCTTGAGATGGATAAAAAGACATTGGTAAGGTGAATATTACATTACTGATAGTAAAAATAATTTAGGGGACTCAGGTGTCTCACTCATATTAAATAAATAGAAAGGGAGGAAGTATTGTGTAGAATCACCTTTGTGTAAAAGACATAGAATTTTGGATTCTGTTTTTATAAACCAAATATGTCATAGAACTTATACATTGGACATCAGTGAGACTCTATTAGACTCTAAGATGAGACTTCAAGTTCACAGGTGGCACTTTGTGAGTTATTTGCACTATACAACATACCACAGCAAAAATATAATTGTTCAATTTGTTTTTATAAAATAGAATTTTAAAATCGTTAGAGACGCAGCAAGTTCCAAACAGACAGTGACCGAATCACTATCTGGCACATTGTGAGCACTCAAGAAAGGTTTGACTAGTACATTAATTTCCACCAATAAATAGAAAAAACTCAATTTTCTCTCTGCAAGGCATTCCATGTCAACCTCCATTTAAACGAAAGAGCTCAGAATATTTTTCAGAAAATGGTTTCTCATATGTTCTGGCCTTGAATTATTCTCATTCAAGAGATCTTCATGGCAGGCATCATACATCCTTCATCTTTTTTTTTTTTTTTTTTATCCCCCACAGTGCCAGCACCAGTATACCTGCTCAATAAATGTCTGCTGAATTGAATTCAAGATGCTTCCCAAGTTGCTGCTGTACTTTGTAGAAACAACTCAATTCTGTTGATAAACCTTTAATATTATGAATATGAGTTCAACTACGCAAGATTTTAGTTCAACTTATGAGGTGAATTTAGGCCAAAAATGATTACATATGGGATATCTACAGACAAGACAAAATTGCATAAGTAATATTTCTTGGTTTTATATTAAGTATTTTACCTAACCAAATATACTACAAATTTTCTTTGAAGTAAATATTTTTACCCATAAAACACAGCACTTTTATGTAATATATGTGTTGCTCTGAGGTATATTACAATGCTTGAGTTGTATTTCTTCTCAGCTGATTGAGGCATTTGTATCTAACTAGCAACTGACATCCTGACTCACTCTAGAGATAGGATCCAGATAAGAGGCTGTGTAGTGTCACAACTTGGAAATATTAAACTGTGAATCACCATGTCTTGATGGAGAGACCGCAAATAACTCCACACATATTTATTAAGAGCTTACTCAACTTAAGGTACTGGGTTAGAGACTATTAGGCATTAGATATAGTTCCAAATATCAAGAAGCTTATCATCTATAAATCAAATAGTAGTAAAATAGGCCAAATATGATCACTGCCAAATATAGACTAAAAAGACCCATGTAGAACACTTACTGGAAAGTGATTGATTTGTTTGGAAGGATTGAGAAAGAATTCTTGGGAAAAGTGAGTCTTATGGAAAAAGCTAGGATTTTTGATAGGAAAGGAAGAGAAAGGGGGTGCCTTTCAGGATGAGAAGATTGCATGAGCAAAGGTATAGTGGTAGAGAAAAAAATATTAATTTAATTCAGAGAGAAGAAATTGATGAAAAGGATGACAAGAGCAAGTGGGTGTGTGGATGCAGAAACAAAATGAGGCTGAAAAGGTCAGTTGGTATGTTTGAGGTGTAGAAGTTTGGAGCAAGTTTTTGATCAATGCACAACTTCAAATTTGTTGGATAGAAAAGCAATCCTAGTCTTTTCTGCATTTAACAGTGAATAAAAAGTGGGAGTCTGGCAGTAGGGAGTGAAGTTGTGTCTATTACAATGACATAAACAAGAGGTATGAGGGCCCAAACTACCATGGTGATAAGAATGAAGAAGAGGATGGATGACAGAGCTATTTTTAATGCAGAATTGACAAAATAGGATGGCAAATATGATGTTGAAGATGAGAGAGAGGGTAAAGTCAGAGATGGTCTCAAATTTCTAGGCTGGGAACCAAAATGGTTGGCAATGTCTCTACAGGGAAAGAGAAGACAATTGAAAGATTATGTTTATAGAGGAAGAGGGTCCTCTTAATTTGGATTTATTGAGTGTGAAAGATCGACAAAGTATCAGTATGACTCTATCTAACAGATTTTTGAAAATACAGGCCTGAAGTTGAAAATGAATTAAAGATGAGAGCTGTAGATTTCCTGGTCACCTGAGGAATGTGTCAATTGAAGTCATAGAAATTAATAAAGTTGTGGTCAGCTGATAGTCCATTTTGGCGTTATCATGATTATTATTAAAATATTGAATTATTTCTGTATTGGGTAGTAAATACAGCTGTTTCAAGCTCTCCATTGTGCTTTCTGCCTTCACTATCCCAACTCCAAAGATAGACCCTTGGGACAATCACTGTATAATGGCAATTAAAAAGTTAACGTCTATCCAGCAAAGGTCTCCAGGATCCTGCTATAGTACTGTGGCTCCACCTGTTCTGATGGGTTGGTGCCCTCGCCATCACTTACTACTGTTATGTAATTATCTTGTTACCCTTGCACACAGATGGACTATACAGCAAGAAAATAAGTAAGCTAAGGAGTGTGTTGTATGATACAACAGGTAGGAGGAAGTGATCACGAGGGTCATTAAAGTTATTCTACTTTGTACCTACCATATGCTTTAAGCTCGTTACTATGGTGGAGCGTACTATGAGATATGTTCAAAAGACACTATGTGATAAGGACTTAAATGTGTGGTGGTATGGACAATTAAATAATAAGATGGCATATACAAAGATGCTCAATATAAACTTTTAGTTCCATTTTCTCATAAAGAGCACATAATTTGGAAATATGCATAGGTCCTGTGAATTAGAATATAGTGGTATTATACACAAACTTACAAAATTTTATTCTACAAAATCCTACAAAACTGAGTTTATCCAATTTTCTGAACTAAACAAAGTTGAATTTCACTGGAATTACTATAACCATTGCTACACACAATGTTTGTCCATATTCTCTTTTTACAGATTGTATCTACTTTTGTGAAAACTTAAAGAGGCATGATCTAGAAAACTGCAAAACAAAGAGAGTACCTTGAATCTATATCAGAAACAATAGCTTTGACCACTGGATCATCAAAGTGTTACCTACAAGCTTCAAGTATTCTTGAGACTGGTTTTGTGCAAACTACAAGTTCTTGGATCTCAGGTATTTCTCTTATTTTTCTTTTTGACAGGTAGAGTGGAATGTAACAGATCGTTCTAAGGCAAGATGGTTTGAGCTTTCCAGCTGAAATTTCATGTAGCAAAATTGGTGTGCTAGCTATAATCTTATCATGGCTTTCTCAGCATGAGAGAAATTTAAGTATTCATGATGTTATAATTACTCATACCGATCCCATGTTTCAGTAATGACCTTGGAGGAGAGTTAGAAAGTGTGTTGTCCCTTCATTAAAAGAAACAAAATTTTTATTCTAATTATTTGCTATTAAATTTATATTATGTAATTTTAATAAATACTTTAATTTGATCTGATAATTAATTGGCCCTACAAATGCCATTTTTTTTCCTTTCATGATCTACTTTTGAAGAGAACAATTTTAAAGACATATTTCTAAGTTATTAACCAGCGACTACATAAACCCTTAAGGAAATTATGAAAATGTAAATATTAGATCTATGCCATAATAAGAGGGGTGTCAGAGTACTTTTAGATATTATAGAGTATGCTCAGTCATTATCACTGTTTTCATTCTTTTAATTGTCCATGCCCATTAATTGTACACTTAAGTAATGCAGAGTGTGGTGAGCCCATAGCCACTTTTTGCATAAATTTAATTTATGTATGATTATTTAATTGAAGGTCAAATCACCCCTTGTCTGTTTTATAGCAATCCACGATATCTTCTAGTAAGGAAGATGAATTCCTTTTCAAAACTGCCAGGTCAGAACCAAACAAATACATCTACCCTTCAATACAATAAAGACAAAAAGAGAAAGTTCTCTACATGGGACCATGATACAAAGACAGTCTGAAGGTTTAGTTTTCTACAAGCAATTTGAAATGAAATCTCACTTTTTTGATGGCTGTTTTTCTGCATAATTTAATGTTCTGCATTGCTGCCTTTATTTCTTATATCATGTGAGTGAATTTAAGACCCAAAAAGGAATTATCACGTACTTGGGAGGTATTCTAGATTCACATTATACTCTGGAGTTCTTTGATCACAAGACAAGCCTAAGCTGCACCCTCAGATCTTCCTCTTGAGCCAAGTTGTTGCAGATGTGTTGGGAAACACATCTAAAGGATTTCTAGGGACTGAGCCCACTCTGCTGGGTCTCAGGGGTACCTTCCTGGGAAAAGAAATTTAAGTGTTGTATGCTTTATATACTATTTTCATAAATATGTATCCTATTTATGAAAATAGTATATAAAGCATGTCCTATTGTTTTACTTAAATAAGCACAAAAGAGTTTACATGATAAAAAGAAGCAAAGTTTAGTGACCGGAAGCAAAAAATATTGTTTGGTAAGAACTTTAGGTTCTTCTCAGAGAAAGTAAAGTCATTTTTGCAGTAGTTTCAAAAACTGACAAGCAGTGCAAAAAATAGAGATAAATGCATTATATACAATACTATGCAATTTCATAAAAGTGAAATGATAATTCACTTGGTACATGCTTTTATTGGGGATCTACTATGTTTCAAGCACTTTGCTAGCACAGAAAATACATGCTGTCGGAGGATTTATAATCATAGTTCCTATTAAACTTAGTCTTGTCTCATAATTCAAGGACCATTACCTGTCTAAACCAGACTGCAGCGCTGTATTCACAATGCTTTCTTGTCCCTGGGATGGATTGGCATATCAGGCTGATTCCTAGAGTCTGGAGCTGTGAGAGGGTTTTCACCTCTTTGCTTCTGTTCCACACACAAGGCACAGACTGCCCTGCTAGCAGAGGGAGACAGCGTGTGAGTCTGTGGAACAGGGCTCTCCTCATTTGCCACTTGACTGCACAAATGGAGGAAGTGGGAGACTGAGCATTCATGGCAGGAAAAAGGGAGAGGGCACTACAAGGATGCTGGCCTTTAAAGCACATTAGCACACAAGTAACAAGTGGCCCACTTAATGTCCTGAGCTCTGAACAACCAGATTAACAATTCTTCCTCCCTGAACAGCTTGCTAGTAAAGGGATGAGGAAACTGGGCAGAGGCACCTCCCCAAAGACCTTAATTCTCTCATATATATAATGAAGCAGTTATCGTGGACTTCTCAGATTTTCCCCAACCTAAAATTTCATGAATCCATGACTGTGTTAATCAAAAAACAGCTTTAGAAAATAATATAAACATTGAAGAGATTTTCCTGAATCGCATGAGGATAGGCATATATTTGCTTCTCAGGCTGTGGTAGATAGGATCAGTAGGGTCAGCATCACTGTGGGAACTTGTTAGAAACAGAATCTTCAGGCCTTACCCCCAGGTGAGTGGAATCAGAATCTGCATTTTAATAAGATCCACATATCATATGCATATTAAAGGACACGCTGAGACCAATCCTTGAGTAGCAAGCTTCTAGAGATAAAAACCACAGATGCCTTGAATTTCAACAATAATGGGTTAAACATAAGGCATTTATAAATGGGCAGCAGCTCTCCTTGCCAACTGTTGAGAATTCTATTTACTACAGATACGTATGATGTAACTAGTTAATGAACAACCCGTCTAACAAAATCTAGAATTGCTATTTTTTATTCGGTTAAGAAAAAGAAAAATGTCTTCTTGGCACTTGCATATTTATGTTGAAATTTTATTTAAACTTATAGTATCATGTAATACACATCCTTGGTTCCCTCAGTTGAGATTTCCAAAAAGTTTGCCTACCTACCTCATGTCTCTTCAAGCACTATTCTGAGAAACACTATCTAAAGTTATCAGGAACATATGCAGTTGTCTAAAGATATTAAAAACCAATCGAATCAAATAAGTATATATCTTCCTTAATTTAAAAACTGTAAAACAAAATTTAAAAATGTAGTTGTACACTTCAATCTGCATATTTAGTCAAATTGACTTTTTCCTTATTCAAAAGTATAATTTTATTTCATTTGTTAAATTAAATATAACATGAAATTAAATAAAGCTAATATGAATTTAAATTATATATTTATTTTTGTACACCTTTAAGGCCATTATTAATCATAGGAGGATATGAAAATGATTAAAATATCCTAGTACGAGTGTATTTAAATATATTAAGTATTTTATTGTGGCAATACAAAGAAGCCAAAATTCAAGAAAATACCTAGAAGGAAATGAGACATGTTAATTGCAATCCATGGAGCACAGGTATGTAATGGTTATAATATTTTTAGTTATAAATACAGAAAACTTAAGCCAGTATAATTTAACAATAAAGAAAATTGTATTGTCTCAAATGACTTAAAAGTCCAGGGGTAGTCCGGTTTTAGGAGAGTGAGTCTTAACCCAAAGGCTAAAGCCATTTGATCAGGACTTGATTTCTTTCCATTCATTTTGTCTCCAGTGGGGTCTATCCTCATATGTCCTTTTCATCTAAATTGTCTGCCAGTAGCTTTCAGATCCAGGTGTCTTCTTGATTTACTTTAGGAAAGAAAAATAAAATGTTTGTGTTCCACTATTTCCAGCAAATTTCTGAAATTCAGTCTGATTGAACAAACTTAGACATGCTAGGAGAATGAAATATACCGATTAACTTAGGCCAGGTCTCCTTGCTGGATCTGAGGATAGCGTGAACTTACTTAGATGCACGTAAACACCTATTGAAAATAAAGTTTTTTGATGATGCGAAAAGAGAGGATGCGCACTGGGAAAGCAGCCAACAAACTTTCACCGTAGGGGATCTGAAAGGAGCTGGAAGAAAATAAGCCAGTGACATTTCGTCTGGTGGTAGGTGCATTTCTACATTTGCGTGAAGCTATCATAAGGGAAAAAAGTGAGACTATTCTAGAGGTAAGATTTAAGCTGAGAAAAAGTTGAAGAGTTTCTGAAATCTAAATCCAGGCTTAGTGGCTCAGAAAAATAGGAAGCACCCTGACCTATTTGAAAAATATCTTGAAACTTAAAAACAAATTCATTGATAAACTACTCAACTTATTTTTTAATCCATTGTTTGATGTCCATTCTCTATATTGCGAATACTACTATCTTTCAGAAACAAAGATACAATGAGATTTTTCTCTGATTAGAACCATTTTATGACTCTTTGCTTGTTGGGTAAAGTCTAAACTACTTAGTAAAGGACTTCTGTAAACTCACCCGCTAATATTTTAAGCATCAACTTCTTTTATTCTCCCCTATACCTCATGTTCTTGCCTTTGTGAACTCTGCACCTTTCTTCCGAAACCTACCACACGCTTTCACAAGTTCTTTCCTTTACTTGTTTGTGTTTTTTACCTGGAACATCTCTTCTTTATTTTGCTCATACTTACCCTATGTTTCTCCTCCTATCAGGCTGGAACCTGCTTTGTGCTTCTGTGCCACCTTTATTATACTTGTCACATTCACAGTGTTATCACTGATTACATCTTATTTTACTGTGTACTCACGGAAGCTGTGAAAATGCCTTATTCAGCTTTGGGTAGTAAGCATATAAGACATAAATGTGTACAATGAACTGAATTTCAAGGTATTCAAATATAACTGGAGACACTACACTGAAGAAAATATTTTTTAAAACATCAAGGATTACAAATTCAAATTACTTGTTTGGCACAAATCATTGAAGACACATACATTTGATTAGTTTTTTAGAAGACAACACAGTTGTTTTCATACTTTACTGTTATATTAAATACTTATCTAAATATCTCATAGTTGGGAGGCTCTTTCGTTAAGGTAGTTGTTACAGGAGGAATTAGTTTTATAATTAGTACATTATGACTTTGTTAAGCATTTAGCTGATTATTAGTCAGACAAA
>NW_011888783.1:29552220-29561651 GCF_000151845.1 Pteropus vampyrus | reverse complement strand
AAAATTTCCTTTAAATGTGGAGGAAACTGACAAAGAACATGTTGACATGTTGACTTATCTAACGTCACAGGGCTAGAATGAGTTGGAGCCAGACTGATGACCTAATCTTTGTCCCCTTGGTGGGTCTTCTATCCACTACCATATCTTTTATTGAGATTATTTGGTTTTTGACCTAAATATTTTATTTTTTACATAAGAAATTTTAAAAAATTATAGGTTATCAAACTCAGTAAAAAAATTTCTAAACTATCTTAGAACATAAATGTTTTCTAAAATTAATCCCTCAGTTTAACATCTTAAGTTGGCTACAACCTAATCTTGAAATGTTATTCTTCTGATGAGAGGCCGGTGTTGTTGGGGGTGATCGGAGTTCTGGTAACACACCTCTAGGTCCTTATCACTGATGAGGAAATGAATTTCAACTGAGTGAATATGAGAAATATTCATTTATTAAACAATATACAGCACTACATAACAAAATGCCAAGAACAGTCAGCCTTCAATAAATGTTTGCTATTATTATTACCTTATGAGTACCATAGATAATATAATTCTAAATTGCTACACATTATTATAGATGGTAATTTATTAATTTGTCCTTAAATATTTATGTGGTTTATTGAATCCATACAGACCAAGAAGTGAAAAATTGAAGCTGTGCATAATTCAATGGCATGGGGTATGAGATAGGAAATGGGTCAAGCCGAAAACTGGCTATCCACATGGAAATGAGGATACTACCCAGGGCAGGGGCCGTGGGGGGGAGGTCACAGATTACAGCCAGGGAAGACAGAGAGCTGTAACCCTGAGAGTGCGCGGTGAGGTTGGGGAAGGGGGAGGTCTGTGTTATATTTAGGGCCGTGGTGGGTGGTTACGAAGGTGTTCTTAGGTGATTGGCAAGTGAGGTCATTTTGATTGACACTCGGCCACTATATAACTGCCTAGTGTTCATGTGCTTACCCAGAATTAAGTCTGTTATAATTAGATTCATGAACTTTCAGGCATAAACATAGTATTATAATGAAGCTTAAATTGTGGGCAAATTAGGGTAGTACCTTCTGCGCAGGTGTCTGTAGCCGAATTAAGCCAGCTAGGATTATGACCCTCCTTTCCTTTGTCTCTGGAGATGCAGGAGGGATTCCCTAACTACCAATAGGGTGTTCTTTGGGTGGTCTCTGGGCTGGGCCCCTGTTCCTTTGTTCCCTTGTTGCTCATGTCTGACTAGCCATCTAACACTGGGATAATCAGGCAGTGAAGGTGAAGAACAGCACAATCTACTTATGGTACTTTGTGGTGCTTACAGATAAGAGTCACTACAACTCCCAAAGTATTATAAGCTTTGACTTCAGTAAATGCACAGGCACCCTGCATAAGGCACTTCTAAGAGATTAACTTGATTTTCAAGTAAGAAATGGAATCTCAGATGCAATAAAATTATGAAAGTGTCAATGTTTGTTTTTAATCCAAATCAATAATTTAATCCCCATATAGGTTTAGGAATCGATGTTTTATTTTATTTTTAATATAAAAATCAATCTTTGGGGACAACTAAAGCCTTTATATGGATAATTTTATGGTATGAAATACTGTCAAGAAGATAACTTTATAAACTTTAAAAGAAGATATTAATTCTAGGTGAATGACAAACAGATGCTAAAAACACAAGGCTTCCAGTTTGCTCAAAACATGCAAACTGAAAATTGGTTTTTATAAAGTTGAACTAGGCTAAATGTATTTTGCAAGGGTTTGCAAGGGTGCCACAATTTTTCCAAGGTCTATATTTATAGCAGCTAAAGAAAAAGAGAACTATGCTCATTATATCTAAACAATAATTAAAGGAAGAAACATAAAGTGGCCTTAAAGCACATATGATTTTGCAAAGAATGGGCTATTGCAGTAAAACATCACAAAAGAAAAAGAAGTTAAGATTGTTGACCTTAAACAAATAGATAGCCAGATATTTCTCCAGAAAAATATATTTATTTAGGAGCAGCAAAGAACTGCAATTTGGGGTATGCTATCAAATAAAGAATGGCAAGCAAGTCTCAAGAAACAAAGGAAAGGAGACTCTTTTATAGAGAAGAAGTTGGGAGAGCTATTGTAAACAAAGGGTCCTTATTGTTGGGGTCTGAGATCAAAGTGGGGCATGAAAAGCACCCCCCTTTTGATCTCCTGATTTCATTTTAAATGAGGTTCGTGTTTATTAATTTTTACAAGATGGAAAAAGAAGAAATGTGATAAAAGTGTTAAGCTTGACACTTTGGAATTTGATAGACTAAGGTTTAAATCACTGTCTCTATCACTTATATCTTGAGCAAATTATTGAACCTCTTTGAACTTCATCTTATTTAAAAATGAGGCAGCACTTTTACTCCCTCATGGGGTTTTGTGAAGATTAAAAAAGATAATTCATACAAAGTGTTTTGCATAGCTCCTGGTACATAGCAAATGATCAATGAAAATTATTATGATTCATACACAATCACATATAAAATTGCAAAGATTTTGAACATCAGAATCAGAATAAAATGATATTTCTTAAAAAGATGGGTTGCAATCATTATTGAGAACCTAACTGGTACAACTAAGCAATGTCCTTCCTTTAAAGTTGAAAACAAAACAAAACAAACAAGCACAAAGAACTATGATTTACTGAGCGAGCAGACTCACCCTTTAATCTATCTTACCTATTCATCAAAACTTAATAATGTAATTTTAATTCAGAAGGCTTTTTTCTGTAGCACTTAAAAGGGAAAATTTAATTTGGAAAGCAGAGATTTAAATTTTATTCTAATATTGATAATTTTTAAGATTTGTTATTCATTTAAATTTAACATTTATTTATTGAAGGTTTACAGAATGAATATAATTTATTCATCAGACATTATTAAATTTATGATATTTTAAGTCCACGCAAAACACTGTACACATATAGTATTTATTAGAAACAGCATAGGTATAGTGTCTATTAAATATTAAGCATCATTCTACTCAGTTACATTCCTCTAAAACAGATATAAAAAGTTAGTTTAGCTACTTCAAGAAATAAGACCAATCGAAAAAGTAAACAACACACATCTGTTAGCACTCAGGCTGGCACATAGCTTGGCAACAAATGCTTTGCTGAAAATCGATAAAAAGAAAAAGTGGCCCTAATCACATCCACAGAGCAAGCAGCTGGACTCCTACTGCCTTTCCTTGAGCCAACTGCTCATGCTCAGATAACATGAGGCACAAGATTGATTTCTATGCAGTCGAATGAAAAGAAAACTCTTTTAACTGTCACCCAAACTTCTCATTGTGACACAGCACCTCTTGCCCTGATTAAAGAGGGGACACAAGGCCAAGTATTTTCTTTTGTTAAATATATATGTATGTATATTTTTAAAACAAAGGGAAATACAAAGTAGGTTAATCAAGACATTTTTTCAAAAAAACTCTGAAATTTATTTTTCTTGGCTATTCTGCCAACCAGTGATTTGAGTAGTCTCTCTGAGAAGCGAGATCTTTAGAAAACAATAATCAAACTGCAATAGTTCCTTCAGTTAACCTAGAAGTTAACATAGCCATGCCCATGGTCCATTTAACTTAATGGCTTGCCTGTCCTGGAATTGCAGATAGGGCCTGCAATAATCATCTTACACCAGAGTGCTGTGGACCAGCTATTTATCAATTGTTTGGAAAGAAGTCAATCCCAAAATCTCAGCTCCCCAAATGAAAAGACAAAATGTTAGAGAAGATGACTCTATTCCTAAACTGCAGAATCAAAAGAGGAAACCTGATTAGGTCATCTGCTGTGACATGCAGAATGATAATGACATTGGGGACTTAACATGTTGGAAAGGGTGAGAGGTGCTTTTCAGCATTAAACAAAGCAAAACTAAAGCTACCTATGACTGCAAACTTGCTTTGTAGCTTCACACCAAAGTCCCGATTTTCTAGGCAATATGCATGAAAGATCACAGCACTCTGTGTGATGTGAAAATGTTACCTACTTAGATTCAGAGTGGACGTTATAAGCCAGTTTCTTTTTGTCAAAAATGTAATAGAAAAGCTATACTTCCAACAATAAAAAAGGAATTACTCTTTGGTGAGGGAATAGTAAAGGTTTTCAGTACTTTCACAGGCCAACCAAACGTCCTCCTCTGCCATGTAAATGCAGTAAAAGAATATCCGCATTAAATTACAGGATTTATAGTCAGCAGAAAAAACGAAACCACGTAAAGATCATTTTTTGCATTAAAATTTGGTTTTCTCTACTAGTATACATTTAAAAAATATAGGCGCATTTTACTAATGAAGTACATCAAAGCATATTATGTCCTGCATTTTGTGAGAACTAGGCAATTTATAAATGCTATTCACATTTAATTAGTAGTCATTTCTTCTCCATAAGCATATTTACTCGGATCTCTTGTTCCTACGGCAACCCAGTGAGAACTACAGCTACAAGAACAGCCTAGACTAACCTAAAAAAAGGATGGAGATTAATGAGCAAGCTCAATATTAAGACTATAATGCAAAAGACCAAGCAATAAGATTGGTGAGAGGAGCATTACAAAGAAGCCTCAAATTAGAATCTCTTATTTCAAGGAGCCTATTTATAGCAGCACAGATTTTATTTATTCAAAAACGCCTATAGTGTATAGCGAGTATAAGAGATGACTTATTTAGTGCTAAGTTCTGCTTAATTGGCTATCCACTCAGGTACAGTGTTACACATACACATACATATATACATACATGTATATAATTATAATCTGCTTAACACACTTATCAACAGACTATATAAACAGTATTATTACAAGTAGTTGTGCTTATGGATGTTTCCCTTAAATACTGCACTTGTTTAAAAATAGGGAGTCTTTAAAATTAGCTTCAATATAAGATAATGTCATTAAATGTTCAGTGAAAAATTATTCTTAAATATAAGCGTTTATGTTATTTTAAGGGTAATTCTCTGATCAGCAATTTATTCCAGTTCCATTACTCAACTCTCGTTAAAGAATTGACTGGAAAATAAATAACAAGAGCATTGTTAAGAATATTAGAACAAAACTTAACAATTAACAGAAATTTTGCATATTCCCCTAAATTCTGTTTACAAGTGAAGGTTCTTAATTTAAAGATTTATGTGGGGGAGGTAGGTGTAAGGAATAAGGTCTTATTCTGTTTTTTGTTTGTTTGTTTGTTTTTGTTTGCTTTTTTACAAAAAGTTATATAATATTACAATGTCTATGAGAGATTAGAAATCATTAAAAATTATTTAAACTTGAGAGAAAAATAAGACATAACTTTAAAAAAACCTCATGGAGCCAACTAATTTTGTTTTGAAGATGTGTGGCAAATAATTATTGCGCATTATTTATCTTAAAATCTCTTTATGTATCAAAACAATATGTGGGAGAGACACTGAATATGAAGAAGGATAAATTAGAAATTATATAATCCTTGTTACCAAATCATGCTTAGTAAAAGTGACAGCCTCTCTTAAGAGCTGGGCAGTTGGTTCTTGTTGCAATATAGAGGCAATAGCATCGTTATCAAGCCTCTAAATTATCCTGTTTAGTGGCAAAAAAGTAAAAATGATGTCTTCTGACCTTTCTACATTGCTTCATTAACTCTAACTTGCAAGCAACAAGTAAAAATGAGAAGCTTTCTGCAGCCCCCTCTGAAATAACTGATTAAAAGAAGTAGCTGCTCGGCATCTGTTCAGGAGACTCTGGGTACCGCTCACGTGTTAAATGAGGGTAAATTAAGTGTGTGGCAAGAAATGCTTGCTATACAGTCACTAATATTCATTTTTGTTCAACCAAGACATTTCAAATTTATTTCTTTTTAGACCTAGAGGGATAGTTGCAGATGCAAACGTTTGTATTCCATCTCCAGAATTATTAGTAAATATGGAATTATTTTATATGGCTCTATAAATTAAAAAGCAATATTGTATAAGGATTAATCTGTGCAAATATTAATGGTCAACCAATTCTACTGTCTCAAATCTAGTTCTATAATATTGAATCCTTTTTAAAGAATACGTAATAGCTTCTACCTGTAATTTTCCTTCGTGAAAATACTTCTTTTTAGGAGGCCCTTTCCTTCCAGAGTAACTATTGTCTATGCAGTGAATTCATTACACTCAACAATTAAATCACAAGGCATTTCTCTCCTAGATAATCTATAACTTTGATTTCAGCATTTCTATAGGTACTTTTGTGCCTATATGGAGAGTATTTTAATACCAAAGAACACAGCAACTTAAATGCCATTCTCTGAGTTTTATGAAAAAGCAATATAAGAGAGTAAATAGGGCAAATATCAACAACAAAGAACCCCTACTTTGAGTCAAACAATAAATGCAAATAGAAGAACTAAAACAGAGAAGGGAGGTGGGAGGAGTGGGTGGAGGGTCCTGTGGTATGAATATTTCTTCTTGAAAATTCTCACCAGTATGTTTTAGGAAAAAATGTTATGCTATCTTAAAAAAAAAAAATCATTAACGACTATCAGTGAATCCTCTTCACTCAGCTTCCCAGGTAGAATTAAAACGCAGTCCCAGAGGCATCAGGACATGAAAACTGAACCCTCTTGCGGCAGATAATCAGCATAGAAGAGCAGCTAACTTCCTAAATAACCACAATTAAATTTCACACACTCTCTTCTACCTTCTTGGTTTTCAAACGTGGGGTTATTTATCAGAGAAGAAAAATTGGAGGCTGCGTCCGTGTAAGGCAGCCAGACACTCCTAACCTAATTAGCGTTAGCCACCTCTGAAAATAAATCCCCTGAGTGCTGCAGCTCAAAAGTCACTCCCCCCACCCCCATAATGCTCTATACACACCAGCACCTGGGCAGAATCCGATGGATAATAACCTTCCACCCTGACCCCAGCAAATAGCACTAAAGAGGCATTTGCCACCACCTTCAAGGAAATCAGGGGAGAAAAAAAAACAACACAGGGGAGGGGAGGGGATGGGAGGGGAGGAAGGGATAGTGGTGATGAAAGCGATTTGCTTTGTCTGTAGTTAAACTTAATGCCCACCCGCCACCACAGAATACAGCCCCGGAAGCGGCTTGAGCCCGGAAGCCTCCGTGCTCAAATAGAAGGCTCAGAAAAGAATGGAGATTTGCAGATCTGATAATGAGCCAGTTAATGACATAAATGATACCTCAAGAACCTCACTAAACCATCCAGGTCCTACAATTTAATCTGTAATAAATACTCCTGCATCATTGCGAGATGGCTGCTCATAATGGCAAATGAAATATGCTGGTATGATAGGTACAATAAATCTGGATTTTCCTATGGTTCCCTCAGGCTAGAACAATATGTAACCACAGTGCGCACTGTCAGGATGAGCAGATCTCAAAGCCATCATAAAATCTAAATGGGGACTAATTAGGAGGCCCTTCCCTTCCAGAGTTACTATTTCTATTGACATTTTCCATGCATGAGCCCCTCCATAACATCATAAGTCACCAAGATAAGAACTCCCTAGATTATAGGGAAAAAGCTTTAATGGAGAAGTTGAACTCAAAGGCGATGCATAAATTTTCCTTTTGATACTATGGGAAGTCTGTGTTCAGTACTTTCTTTACAAACTTTCAAGCCATGAGCAGGGTACTTTTTAATCTCTCTGCATGCTTTCCTACCGCTTGGCCGGTCCCTCTCTCTGCACCAGCCGCCTGAGTGTCAGGTGGCGCCCAGGGAGGATATTAAGAGAGAGTGGGCCGCTTGTAAAACTGATGGCTGTAGGTCAGGACAGCGTGGGGAGGTGCACTTCACAAGCTGGTTTCTGGTACAGGGCCTTTTGGTTTGCAGGTTGGGATTTTCCTAAAGGTCACTGAAGATTAGGCTTTCCCAAGGCTCTTCCAATCAGGAATGGGTTTCTTCAAACAGTCCCTTTCAATGCAGGGAAGTGCGTTAATTCTTATCATAAGTCAGGATGCCACAGGTCCTTGGAAAAAGGTGACATGGGGTACCCTTTGTACTTGGCAGGGATTAGGAATGAGTGCTCTAGGCACCCTGAAGTGGCAAGGTGGTGAAGAGAAACCAGGGCATTAGTGTCCCATGAACCTTCTCTTTACTTGTCTACTAAGGATATGACAAATTACTTAGCTTTACTAAGAAACATAATCCTCAATTAAAATGGGAATAAAAATAATTAATCTCACAGGGCTGTTGGAAGGGTTGAAATGTGTATGTGGATAATTTTTTAAATAGCTATGACCAGTATTACTTCAAAATTTATTATTTCATTTCAAAGAAATATAATTAGGACAATACCATGAAAAGGGGATGTGCAACCCAGTGTTCTCTTTTCTCAATCTTTGTTTTATGTAAGAGGAAAAGCCAAATATGTTGGAGATGATGTCACATGATCTCATGAAATGTAAGTCTTATATTAGAGAGGTATGGTTGTATTCCTAGTTGAATAGTTTGCAATTATTATCTGACTTTTGTATTTGTTAAAGTGTTTTTGCTTACTGAAAAGTTGAGTAATGAGTACAGAGCTGAGGCACCACTGATGAACTATAGCTCAGCAAGACAGTCTTATGAGCAATTTCATAACAGTAGAGGTTTGGGACTCTAACCTTTCTCAAACATTTTCTATCCAAAGTGTCTGCAACAACCAGGACCACCTACATCTGTGCATAAAAAAATGAATAAACGTACAAATCTCCGTCATGGCTTATAAAAAAGGCTGTATCACGTATTGATTTAGCCACAAGTAGAATAAATACATTCCTGTTCTTAAGCACCATCTATTCTATGCAATAGATCAAACACTTTCTGATAGACATTTGAAGAATGGTTTTAGCCTCAAATGCTTCCAGTTTGAGTTTAAGATTAAACTGATGGTATCTTAGACGAGAAATAACGCACTTTTGTGTGTATATTTATTTATTTTAAATTTATGTATAAACTGCTTTGTATTATTGCCTTCTGGAAAGCTAAGTTTGTATTTTATTATTTTAATTGTTCGTTATTGGCTACTGAACTTATATAAACTTTGCTGAACTCATTTCATTTGCTTGTCTTGGCTACCAAACTGCAATTTATATTACCTAATATTGAAAATTGTGAGGATGTCCTCAGAATGCTTTATATTTTTATAGAAAATGGTATAATTACCTGTAAACATTATAAAGCTATCAATAAAATAAAGATAAAATGTATTTTAAAGTCTATATAGCATTCAAAAGTTGTAGGTTTTTTTCATGAAATTAATATCATAAATTGATTTTAAAATATTTAAGAAATACAAGTTAAGTTGGATTAGAGCCTAATTTATAATATTCTTTGTAAGACTATTTTTCATAATTTTAGTAAAACACTGAACTTGTTGTTTCTTCCCATCTCAACAATACTAAAATAATTCTGATAAAAGTAGTCTATACACTGAATTCTACAATGAAACCACCACTAA
>NW_011888783.1:29549749-29552170 GCF_000151845.1 Pteropus vampyrus | reverse complement strand
CGGTAGTGGGGAGGGAGAAGGGTAATGACAGCTCAGACATATAGTTAGCATTTTTCCTCTGTTCTTTCTCCAATGATGCAGTGAAGAATCACAGATCATTGAGATTTAATAGTTTTATTAAAAATATATTTTAGAAAGACAAAGAATGCCCCAAGGAGGCACATGGAGAAAGACAAAGTATCCATCAAGGAAGCACATGGTTCCAGCGCTGTAACCAACACGAAGTGGCCAAAATGGCCACAAAAGGCCAAAAAGGCCATGAAAGGCCACCAAAAAGAGAACCCAGAATGGCAAATAGGGGAGCCCAGAAGAGCAAAAAGGACCCAGAAGTGGAAATATCTACCTTATATTTGGGCCATGATGGGTGAATCCAAAGGCATTCTATTTCTAGGTGATTGGCAAGTGAGGTCATTTTGATTGACACCTGGCTACGATAACTTTCCCTAGTGCGCATATGTGTACCCAGAATTCTACTCTTATTGGGGGTGTTCTTTGTGTGGTCTCTAGGCTGAGCCCCTATTCCTTTGTTCCCCCTTATCACTCATGTCTGATTAGCTACCTAACATTTTCTTTTATTACCTTATAATTATCACATAGTCAAAATGACCTCACTTGCCAATCACCTAAGAACACCTTTGTAACCACCCACCACGGCCCTAAATGTAACACAGACCTCCTCCTTCGTCGCGCCCCCCGCCCCATAAAATAAGAATATTATATTCTCATAAAACTTATCCTTCATCAAGGGACATACTTTGAGAACTGGCAAAAAGACTAGCAGAGTTTAGCTTCAGTGAGAAAGATTTTTAAAAATTCAACTTATATAAGTTCATATATAAGTCTCCACAAAACTTCACATATTATATCTCTTCATATATGATCCTTATAAGACCATTGTGCAGTACTTAGAATAGATTTTAAAATTTCCTTTAAATGTGGAGGAAACTGACAAAGAACATGTTGACATGTTGACTTATCTAACGTCACAGGGCTAGAATGAGTTGGAGCCAGACTGATGACCTAATCTTTGTCCCCTTGGTGGGTCTTCTATCCACTACCATATCTTTTATTGAGATTATTTGGTTTTTGACCTAAATATTTTATTTTTTACATAAGAAATTTTAAAAAATTATAGGTTATCAAACTCAGTAAAAAAATTTCTAAACTATCTTAGAACATAAATGTTTTCTAAAATTAATCCCTCAGTTTAACATCTTAAGTTGGCTACAACCTAATCTTGAAATGTTATTCTTCTGATGAGAGGCCGGTGTTGTTGGGGGTGATCAGAGTTCTGGTAACACACCTCTAGGTCCTTATCACTGATGAGGAAATGAATTTCAACTGAGTGAATATGAGAAATATTCATTTATTAAACAATATACAGCACTACATAACAAAATGCCAAGAACAGTCAGCCTTCAATAAATGTTTGCTATTATTATTACCTTATGAGTACCATAGATAATATAATTCTAAATTGCTACACATTATTATAGATGGTAATTTATTAATTTGTCCTTAAATATTTATGTGGTTTATTGAATCCATACAGACCAAGAAGTGAAAAATTGAAGCTGTGCATAATTCAATGGCATGGGGTATGAGATAGGAAATGGGTCAAGCCGAAAACTGGCTAACCACATGGAAATGAGGATACTACCCAGGGCAGGGGCCGTGGGGGGGAGGTCACAGATTACAGCCAGGGAAGACAGAGAGCTGTAACCCTGAGAGTGCGTGGTGAGGTTGGGGAAGGGGGAGGTCTGTGTTATATTTAGGGCCGTGGTGGGTGGTTACGAAGGTGTTCTTAGGTGATTGGCAAGTGAGGTCATTTTGATTGACACTCGGCCACTATATAACTGCCTAGTGTTCATGTGCTTACCCAGAATTAAGTCTGTTATAATTAGATTCATGAACTTTCAGGCATAAACATAGTATTATAATGAAGCTTAAATTGTGGGCAAATTAGGGTAGTACCTTCTGCGCAGGTGTCTGTAGCCGAATTAAGCCAGCTAGGATTATGACCCTCCTTTCCTTTGTCTCTGGAGATGCAGGAGGGATTCCCTAACTACCAATAGGGTGTTCTTTGGGTGGTCTCTGGGCTGGGCCCCTGTTCCTTTGTTCCCTTGTTGCTCATGTCTGACTAGCCATCTAACACTGGGATAATCAGGCAGTGAAGGTGAAGAACAGCACAATCTACTTATGGTACTTTGTGGTGCTTACAGATAAGAGTCACTACAACTCCCAAAGTATTATAAGCTTTGACTTCAGTAAATGCACAGGCACCCTGCATAAGGCACTTCTAAGAGATTAACTTGATTTTCAAGTAAGAAATGGAATCTCAGATGCAATAAAATTATGAAAGTGTCAATGTTTGTTTTTAATCCAAATCAATAATTTAATCCCCATATAGGTTTAGGAATC
>NW_011888783.1:29544578-29549242 GCF_000151845.1 Pteropus vampyrus | reverse complement strand
AGGTATGTTTCCTGGGCTCTGGTCAGGCTGGTAAGGTTCAGGGGCAGCTGTGGAGTCAGAAATGTTTTCTTACAAACTGAGATATATAGAAGAAAAGGAAGGCTGAAGGTCTTGTGAACTGAGATGTCTGTCCTATTACAGCCTGGGGTTTAGAACTGAGAATTTGCTCAGGATTGAAAATTAACTCCCAGCTTCCCACACCCTTGTCCTCATGGATCTTCTGAAATACTGATTGACTTAATTCTTATTGACTCAGAGTTGATCCTAAGGATTAGGTATTTAGAGTTACCGTTTATATTTACTCAATAAATATTTATTTTATGTCTATTCTGTATCAAACACTATCTTGGGTGATCCAGCATTGTACAAACAGGCAAACCCCCTGCCTTCATGAAGCTTATGTTCTACTACAGGGAGAAAGACAATATGTAAATATACAGGTAAATTCATAATATCTCAGCCAGTGATAAATGGATATGAAGACAGATGAAGTAGTGTTAGAGGGATAGAAAGTAGGGGCTGTGGAGGAGGGCACTGGCATTTTATATGGGACAGTTAGGCAATGCCTCACTGAGAAAATGACATTGGAGCAAAGACCTGAAAAAGATGAGGGTGCCAACTCTGTGGATATCTGAAAGCAGAATATTCCAAATAGAGAAAACAGCAAGTGGAAACGTACTGCGGTGAGACCATGCATGGTGTCTTTAAAGAAAAGTCAGAAGGTTGATATGACTGGACAGAAAAAAGCAAAGAAGACAGCAGTAGGAGATAAGGTCAAAAAGGCAGTGACTGGCCAACTGGTACAGGGCCTGGTGAACCTCTGTAAGGATATTGACTTAGTTTTGAGTGAGATGAGAAGCCTCTGAGAAGAGGTGTGACAGATTTACCTTTTTAGACTATCACTCTGGCCTCTGTATTGAAATCATCCTGAGGCAGAAGGAATGGGAGGGTGGACAAGCAGGGTAGGAGACCAGTAAGGAAGCTACTGCAGTTATCTAGGGGAGAAAGGTGGGGGGCTAGGATCAGGGTGGTACAGCTAAGGGAAGTCAAATATTGGATATATTATGAAGGCACAACATATAGAATTTGCCAAAGGATTGAATGTGCATATGAGAAAAAGGGAGGGATGAGAAAAAAAATGATTAAATACCCTTTAAAATTTCTATTTTACAATAAACAGTGGTTTTCATTTTCATATTCATGTAGAAAAACTAATTATTTTGTTATGGTATGTTTTCCTTCAATACATCCGCATTTATTCATTCAACAGACTCAACAGATGTTGATTAAATACCACGTGCTGAGTGCAGTGCTGGGGATGTAATAGTGAACAAGTCAGGCAAAATCTCTTATCTCTCTGAGCTCATGTTTTAGTGGAAAAAGAGGAGAAAAAAAAGGAGATTAAAAAGGTAAAAAAATAAAGAAGGTTTTAGTATTCACTGTGAAATAACTATCCTTGTTGACATGCTTAAGACAAACATTCAGTAATGAATAATCTTAGGTTCACTTTTTGGGTAGTGGTCTATAAAAAGGATCCTCCTGCTTTCAAAGTTTTTGCCCACAGCTAAGTGAATGTTTCCTTTACTGAGTATGTGGTATTGAACATTAGTGAAGTCAGGATGCCAGACCCATAGAATGTTGGAAGAACATTAGGGAATCACAAACTAATGTGAAATCTCTGCTGGAAATGCAAAGAAAATATCCCAAATCTAAGAAGACATAGAAAACAAAAACCACACTCACACTGTACTAATATAAAAAGGCCCATTATGTTTTTGTTTTAGTCTCCCTTTTAAGCTAAGGAAAAATAATTTATGCTAATTAATTACAAAGATGGCTGGCAATTCTCAATGAAAGATTTTGTTTTGTTTTTTAATTAAAAATGTGTTTTGCCAAATTGGGTAATTTAGATGAAGATTTTGGAGATTTAGGTTACTTGCTTAGCCTAAATTCCTTAGATAATTTCTTCACAATTTCTTTGGATGATCTTATTTATTCTCATAATTTTAACTACCATTCAGAGAACATCTAAGTCTCTATATTTAGCTCTGAAAATCCACTGAGCTTCTGGCTCATGTACCTGAACACATCCACCAGGATGACACACAGGTATTTCAAAGTCTACACATTATCACATTGTCACTTTGATATATTTCTAAACAAATTTAGTTGGTTTTTGCATTTGAATTTTTTCATTCAATAGTCATTAAATCATGCAATCAATCATCAAACCAGAAACATGGGAGCCATACTCAGCCCTTCTCCCTTCTTTACCCTCATACACAATAATAAAGTTACTGATACTTTTAATCAGCATAGACTGGGTTATGGTGTAGTAATGAATGACATCAAAATATTAGTGATTTTATAAAACAAAAGTTTATTGCTTATTCTCCAAAAGTCTTCTGCATTTGCTCTCCTTGTGAAGATTCAACATTTCACCCAACTTTGCTCTTATGAGATCTCTGTCTGTACATGTACCTTCACAAACTCAGGCTACTGAACAATGACAGGTCACACTGAAGTTTTCCCATCTTTTGGCCCAGAAGTGACATATTCTTTTCTCCACAGCCTATTGGCCAGAACTGACCACATGGCACCTTCCACACCAAGGAACCTGAGAAATGAAGTTTTCTATATGCCACAAAGCGCAGGTGAGCATGTTTATTCTTCCTTCGAAACATATCTTAATATTATAATACCTCTGTGTCTCCCATTATCCACAGTCTCCTGTGTCATGCTCTTGTCCACCCTCTTCACCCAGTGATGTGGCTCATGCATATGGGATTTGCTTGACATACTCTTCCTCCTTCTGCATCTAGATAACATGTAGTGATTCTCAGGATAGAATGTGGGCCTCTTCTTTGTGTTCATAAATTGTTAGTCTATATGAGTGATTCAAGTATTTGTAAAACAAATATTAATTTACTGACCAATTGCATGTATGATAGATTCAAATGAATCAATGATTTGTAAAACAGATGTAGTGGATAAATTTATTTTGAGGCGGTCTCAGTTCCTTTAATGATATAATGAAGTGGATAGAATAGATGATATATATCACTTAATAGTGTCTTAGGGGTCTATGAATAAAGGGTACATAGGCATGAGGGTACAATATAATGGATTGGTGAAGTTTCAGACTGGGAAAATTAGTAAAGAATTACATAGAGGTTTAAAAACATTCATAAAAGATTGAAAGAACTAAGTTCAAAATAATAATAATAATAATAGTTTTTATCGAAATAAAATAATGTGACTAGGTACTAGTCATGAGTCTAAGCACTTTAAATGTGTTATTTTATTAAATCTATACAACACTGTCAAGTGAATACTGGTAACATCCCTATTTTAGATCGAGGAAACTGAGTCTCACAGAAGTTAAATAATTTATCCATCTAACAGGTGGAAGTACCTAATTTGAAAGTAGGTGTCCATCAGTGCCCATGCAATTAACCAACATAATATTCTGTCTACTATTGAGTGTTGGTTTTCTTTTCCTTCTAATTGCCAAACAATGCCTACTGATTTTTCTCTCAAGCCACATCATGTTTTTGAATTACAAATATTTAAGAATTTCTTTTAATTTTCTGATAAAATACCTATCTGATGTAATATATTTTTAAAAAGGCACTAGCCACATCAAAAGTGAGGAGGAATTAGCACTCGATTCTAAATTACTTTTGCTCCAAGGTCTTTTTTCTAGGTGTGAAATTTTGGTTCCCCATTTGGGTCAAATTTATATTATTTCAGTTTGCAAGTTAATTTTTTTTTTCCTTAGATGGCCTACAGTATTTTATCCTAATGACAACCATCAGGCCCTCTGAATATGGCCTTCTGATGATTAACCTTTGGGATGCCTAGGATCATCCCGATAGAAGGTTTAATACTTTAAAATGCAAATCTGGCCATCTGGGATGTCCAGGTGGATAATCATCACTTCTCAAAATTAATGATTCAAATGAATTTTTTTTTTTTTTTTTTTAAAATTAATGATTCAAATGAATTTTTTTTTTTTTTTTTTAGAAAGTACTACATCTCTCTTCAGGTTTATGGTTGGGATTGATTGATTGTCATTTGAATATACGATAATCACCCACACACATATATATATATGTGTATATGTATATAACACATATATATATACACATGTGTGTTATATACACACGACTTTCAACTATATATGCATATGACTTTCAACAAAAATGGTGTAAGAACAAACTTTCAATTTCTGCTACTTATAAGAAGAATCAACCAAAATTATCACTGAGGAGAAAAACGAGAGCTGGTGTATTAGCATAAAAAGGTTAGGTAATGTTTCTGTTAAACAATCTCAAATTTTTAATGTATTACCACAACAGTGTTTTGTTTCTCAATCACACTATATGTCTAACTCAACTTTGCCTCTATCATTGGTGGTGGGAGAGTGCTCTGCTCAATGACCAAGACTGATATATGTTTCATCTCAATATGTTCTTACACAAAAACCAAGTAAAGGAAAATATGTTCAATGGTGTCTTGGCTGTTAAAACTTCTGCCTGCAAATGATAGCCATTACTTTCTTGTTCAAGTCATGTGTTAAAGTAAGTCACTTGGAGAAGCCTAAATTCTAAAGAAGCAGTTTAAAGAAAGTGAAATTCCGCCTTGGTACTAGAAGGAAGGGA
>NW_011888783.1:29532730-29543818 GCF_000151845.1 Pteropus vampyrus | reverse complement strand
GAATATACGATAATCACCCACACACATATATATGTGTATATGTATATAACACATATATATATACACATGTGTGTTATATACACACGACTTTCAACAAAAATGGTGTAAGAACAAACTTTCAATTTCTGCTACTTATAAGAAGAATCAACCAAAATTATCACTGAGGAGAAAAACGAGAGTTGGTGTATTAGCATAAAAAGGTTAGGTAATGTTTCTGTTAAACAATCTCAAATTTTTAATGGATTACCACAACAGTGTTTTGTTTCTCAATCACACTATATGTCTAACTCAACTTTGCCTCTATCACTGGTGGTGGGAGAGTGCTCTGCTCAATGACCAAGACTGATATATGTTTCATCTCAGTATGTTCTTACACAAAAACCAAGTAAAGGAAAATACGTTCAATGGTGTCTTGGCTGTTAAAACTTCTGCCTGCAAATGATAGCCATTACTTTCTTGTTCGAGTCATGTGTTAAAGTAAGTCACTTGGAGAAGCCTAAATTCTAAAGAAGCAGTTTAAAGAAAGTGAAATTCCGCCTTGGTACTAGAAGGAAGGGAGCTGGAAATATTTGGGGAGCATCTGTCATGATGCCTACAGTATAGAAGTTAGTTCTTAAATATATGAGTGATCTACCAAAGTTCTAAAAATTTCTCACAGAAATAGTTTAAAATGAAGAAAGAGACTTTTCATTACACAGAACTTCCCTCAAGACAAGGAACAGAATTATTTCAGGCATCAATGAATATGCCCTAATTTCAAAGGACTAGAATTGCAGTTATAAGAATGCCATGGAAGAGATGAGAACTGAGCAATTTTGTCTGGCAAATGAATTTTAATTCAAGAATATACAAGGAGGACTAAAAGAGGTAGCATTTATAGGCTTATCTCCCTCCCTTTTCTCTCTGGCTTCTTAACTGCATTACACTTTTTCTCCAAAGTAGGGAAATCTCCCTGCTTTGCAGGGACAAGTGAGAGCCATGGATAGATAGCCACTATTCTACTTGGCCTCATTTTTATAACCGTGGACCACCACTATCAAATAAAATTTCATAAAGGTAAACAATTGCACAATATAAACAACGAAAAAACAAAAAGACACTTTGAGTTTTCTACAATCCGTTTTCTCAACAATATGGTTCATCCCAAAGAGAGATATTATATCCAAAACTGAAAGGAAAACCACCTAGTCAGGACAAAGTACTTTTCAAATTTAGCAGATAGCAACTAAAAGGCAGAATAGAGCTTAGATGAGTCTGAAAATTAAATATAGACACTTCTTCATCTAGGCATATAACTGATAACAGACTAAACTTCTCAGTGTAAACAACTATAAAACTTGGCAAATATATATTATATAACCATTGTTAGATGGAAACAAGGAAGTGCAGAACTGTAATCCATGAGAGAAGAGAATAATTAAGATGAATACCATGGCTGCCCCATTTACTGCCTGGAGGCATTTTCTAGTCTGCAATATAAGGAAGAAGAGCTTAAATAGAGCATGACAGTCTCACTGAATCAAGTAGTCAAGAATCAGTGTTCAGGGCTTCTAAAGCAATTGAAACTGTGGGTCAGAATACCAGTGATAATAAAGCTATGCAGAGAAGGAACTTTAAAAATCTGCATAGGGGTTTTTTGAGTTTTTGTCATAATAGTACAATAAACAGACACAGGGCAAGACTTTGCAAGATGAGTCAAAAAATAACTACCAGGAAAAAACAATTGCCAGGAAAAGAACTACCAGAACTGAGCTTAACAATGTTTAAGTTCCATATAGCCAGAATGCAGAGACATTATTGAAGACCTGGGGCATTCAGTAGAGACCACCAGAAAGGTCACTCCTTAGTACGAGAGCTATACTAGACCTAGAGAAAAGGCTCTTCTAGACCTACCCTAACAAATCTTACAAATAGCCTTTAAAAGGATTGAGCTAATCTAGAAGCCAATTAACTACTCAACAGTAGGTATGAGAAGATATAGGAAAATGTGACCACCCATAACCCATAGAAACACACCAGAAAGATAGATGAAAATAGTTGTCAAGTACTTGAAAGAGCTAGTATTAATATAGTCAAAGTTTCACAGAAAAAATATGAATATATAATGAGGGTACAAATAGAGAACCTCAACTGAAAAATGAAAACTATTAAAACAAACCAACTGGAAATTCTAGAATAAAAAATTCAATATTGAACATGAAAATTTATGTTGCTATGTGATCAGTTTAATTTTATCTTTATTTTAAAATTTGTTTGTTTTTAAAATAGTTTCTTTTCTATTCTCATTTATATTTATCTTTTTTCTATAAATCATTTTACATCTTTCAAAGATTTTATGTGCTGATTCCATTACACTACTAATTTTTTGTCTCTTATTTTCTGAATTTTTTTCCTTCTCTTTGTAGATAACATTAAAATTTTGCTTCTTCCTTTTAAATAAAATTTTTGGTTGGATGCTGGACATTGTCAGTATTAAAATGTTGAATGTCTGGACTCTGTTGTTTCTCTTTCAGTAATGTTGAAAACTTTTTTGGCAGGCAATTAAGTTACCTGCAGGACAAACAAACAAAAACCTATATGTTTATAAATTAATTCATCTTACCACTATTTGACATATCATTGACTAGCCTGGTGGAGTTTTATCCTGAGCATGAAATGTTTAGCAATAGAAGCATTGAGATCCTAATGATTTCTGAAGCTATTTCTGTGCATAGCTACATTATCTCCAATACTTGCTCTGTGTAAAGGTCAAAATTAATTTTTTCATATACTTATATTTAACAATTTAAAAATGATATTTTAAAAATATCATTCACAATAGCATTTAAAAAACTATGATATACTTAGAAATAAATTTAACAAATATGTGTAAGAACTACACACTGAAAATACCAAGATATTGCTGAGAGAAATTAGTCTTAAATAAATACAGAGCTATAATGTGATTATGAATTGCAAAATAATATAGTTAAGAAATAAATTTTCTTCAAATTGATCTGTAGTTTTCATTTTTTTATAGTATATCACACTTTCTTGATGGAAATAAGTCTTGAAATTATGTAGTTTAAGTGCTTAAACTTCTTTTCCAACACTGTTTGGTTACTCTAGGTTCTTTAAAGTCCATACAGATTTCAGAATCAAGACATCAATTTCTACCAAAAATTTTTCCAGATTTTGATTGAGATTGCATTGAAACTACAGATATCCTAATAAAATCAGAGATGGAAATCGGAGGCATGAGAAAGGAAAGATGCTGAATGCAAAGGTGGTATGTCTCTGAAGACTTACTTTCATAATTTCCCTACTGCAGAAATGCATTCCATCTCTACTGATATTGTATGAGGACAGAGGGTGGTGGGGCGGAGAGGCGGATGTGTGTCACATTAGGAATAAAATGGCACTTCAGGGTTTTATGAGGGTCTGGCTTTTGATAGTGATTGTTCTGTTAGCAGAAGCCAACCTGTAAGAACAGGAAGTATATTTGGCAGTGAGAAGATCTTCAATCATCAAGTCCTGTTCTAGTTTGAGAAAAGTGCAACTGACAGGAGATACAGAGTTTGGAAAGAGTCCAGAGGCAATCAGCGATGATGAAATGGCTGGAAAATAGGACCTTCGAGGAAAGGTTAAAGGAACTGAGATTTTAGCCTAGAGAAGAGGAAACCCAAGTGGGATATAATTTTGGGAATATGAATGGTTATTGTAAGGACGATGGAGACCAGCTGTTCTTTCTGAACACAAAAAAACCAAACTGCAGGAGGTGAGCTAAAACTGAAGCAAGAGGGATTTATGCTAGTTAGAAGGAAAAACTTCACAGCATGTCAGAAAGTTAAATTCTATCTGCAGTTATTAACATAACTTAAAACCACCTGCTCTGGAAGGTTTTCTGAACAGTATGATTTATGGGGATCAGATGAACTCTGAAAGTGCCTCTACCATTATTCTGTTTATAGTCTCAATTTCCAGGCTTTATTATAAGTTTTGATTCCTAATACTTCCAGGTGGTAACATGAGGCCTATGTCACATTTGTAGCACATATTTAACATGACTGAAAGAAAAGAGTTTGAGTCTTCTTATACAGTTATTTTCTCAATAGCAAAACAAACATCTATGTTCATGAGATTTTAAATGGTATCTGAAATTAAAGACAATTTTTATTTTATTATTTATTTATTTATGTATTTATGTATTTATTTATTTATTTTTTAGGTGAGGCAACTCTTGATTGACCTCACAGATTGCAAGGACCTTGTCAGTTTACAATCCCTTATTTTTTTATTTTTTATGCTTACAGCACCTGGTCTTCGTAGGTGGTCTCCCATCCAAGTACTAACCAGGCCCGACTCTGCTTAGCTTCCGAGATCAGATGGGATCTGGCTACCCTTGTTCAGGGTAGCATGGCTGTAAACAATTTTTACTTTAATACAAACTTATTTGTATAATTTTGATGAGAAAAGAATAAAATGCTTTTTTTCATTGGAACCAACCTAAAACTTTTCTTGGAAAGCACAATGTAAACATCTCATAAATGCATTTCACTTTCTTAATTTGAGGTATGTTAAAAAACAAACAAACAAACAAATAAACCAGCAAACAAACAAAAACAAAAGACCCGACATGGAAGCATTTTATTCCAAACAGGTAGTATGTGGTATTTTTGCATTTTCCATGTTAGAAACATAACTATTATAAGACAAGAAAGAGAAATAAAAGGCATCCAAATTGGAAAGGAAGAAGTAAAACTCTAATTATTTACTGATGACATGATACTATATAGAGAGAACCCTAAAGATTCCACAAAAAACTATTAGAACTGATCAATGAATTCAGTAAAGTAGCAGGTTACAAAATAAATATTCAGAAGTCAGTGGCATTTTTATACACCAATGATGAACTTTCAGAAAGAGAAATTAAGAAAACAATCCCATTTCCAATTGCATTGAAAACTATAAAATACCTGGGAATCAAATGAACCAAGAAGGTAGAAGACCTGTTTTCAGAAAATTATAAGTCATTGAAAAAAGAAATTGAAGAAGATACAAATAAATGGAAACATATACCCTGTTCATAGGTGGGAAGAATAAACATTGTTAAAATGGCTATACTACTCAAAGCAATCTATAGATTCAATGCAATCCCTATCAAAATACCAATGGCATTTTACAGAGAGCTAGGACAAATAATCCTAAAATTTATATGGAGCCATAAAAAATCCTGAATAGCCATGGCAATCTTGAGAAAGAAGAACAAAGTTGGAGGTATCACACTATCTGATATCAAACTATACTACAAGGCTATAGAAATCAAAACAGCCTGGTACTGGCATAAATGTACCAGTACCGTGGAACAGAATAGAGAGCCCAGAAATAAATCCACACTTATATGCTCACTTAATATATGACAAAGGAGGTAAGAATATACAATGGGGTAGACAGTCTCTTCAATAAATGGTGTTGGGAAAATTGGACAGGTACATTAAAAAAAAAAAAAAGCTGGACCACCTTCTTACACTGTATACATGAATAGACTCAAAATGGATTAAAGACTTAAATGTAAGACCCGAAACCATAAAACTTATAGAAGAAAACATAGGCAGTAAACACTCTGATATTACTAACAGGAATTTCTTTTCAGACATATCTCCTGGGGCAAGAGAAACAAAAGAAAAAATAAACAAATGGGACTACATCAAACTGAAAAGTTTTACACAGCAAAAGAAACCATCTGATAATGGGTTAATATCCAAAATATATAAAGAACTCATACAACTCAACAACAAAAAAACAAACAATTCAGTTAAAGATGTGCAGAAGACCTGAACAGATACTTCTCCAAAGAGAAAATACAGATAGCTAATAGACATGTGAAAAGATGCTTAAGGTTGCTAAGCATCAGAGAAATGCAAATTAAAACTACAATGAGATATCACCTCACGCCTGTCAGAATGGCTATCATCAACAAATCAAAAAACAACAAGTGTTGGTGAGGATGTGGAGAACAAAGAACTCTCATACATTGCTGGTGGGATCTCAAATTGGTACAACCGCTATGGAAAACGGTATGGAGGTTTCTCAAAAAAATTAAAAATAGATATACATTTTGACCAAGCAATTGTACTACTAGGTATTTATCCAAAGAAAACCAAAACAATAACAAGTAAAAATCTATGCACTCCAATACTCATGGCAGCACAATTTACAATAGCCAAGATATAGAAGCAGCCTAAATGCCCATCAACAGATGATTGGATAAAGAAATTATGATATATATATATAACGAAATATTACTCAGTCATTAAAAAAATGAAATTCTACCATTTGCAATGACATGGATAGACCTAGAAGTTATTATGCTGAGTGAAATAAGTCAGACAGAGAGAGATAAATACCTTATGATTTCACTTATATGTGGAATCTAAGGAACAAAAAGAAGAAACTAAACAAAAACAGACTCACAAATATAGTGGACAATTTGGTGTCGGACAGAGGGAAGAGGGGATTGAAGGACTGGGTGAAGGGTTAAAGAAGTACAAATTAGTAGTCGATAGTTGATCATGGAGATGGGGATCATGGCAGAGGAAATGCAGTTAGTATTAATATATGGCTAGGTGGAGAGCCGGGGGAGGGAGGGAGCAATTGGGGGATCATTTTATGAACTATATAGATGTCTAACCAATATACTGTATACTTGAAACTAATTTAAATGAATAAATTTTAAAAAGAAATATAACTATTATGTTTCTTAATCGTGGCTTTATACAAAGCATATATCTGAAATATTTTTAGAGGTGGTTTGCATTTTGTCTTAGACATGGATGGAAATCTGGATTGTTTCTGATGTCTCATCTTGATATATTCCCCTGTGTCCCTTGTTGGGATTTAAGAATATGGAGATGTTGCAAAGTTTCTAGTTACTTGGGATGGGACATTGCTTAATGGAAATCTCTTAAGGAACATGAGAGACCACTATAATCCAGGAGATACTGACGGTCTTATATCTTTGCTCTTTGCAGGACTGGCTTTTGATCTTCATTGTTCTGTTAGCAGCAGCCAACCTGTAAGAACAGGAAGTGATCTTGGCAGTAACAAAGTCTATCATATATGACAAGAGTGTAACCCTTTTAACTATTTAAGTGGCTTCACTGCCCTAGAAGCAAATTACCACCATCCATATAAAGAGGTCCACTCTACATTTTGTGGCATCAAGAAATATGTCTCCATGTCCCAAATCAGCTCTTTCTGTCCTGACTAATCACTATTCCACAACCTTGATCGAAGATCCATATCTAGTAAAACTTCATTCTTACCTTTTTTTCTGAAGTGACTCGGACTTCTATTTCTCTTTGTAAAACCATTGTAATCAAGGACCAGCTCTATCCTCTGTTACTCAGCCCCAGTTCCTGCAGACCTCAGCCAGGGTTAGTCTGCCTGTCATATCCTTCTTTGCTTTGTTTTTCCAGTCTTGGAGAAGAGTCTAGACAATAGCTTACACAGTGTAACAACAAGTTTAACGGCTCCAGCCATTTTCTAGTGATAAGGAGAAAGTCTTTGAAGGGATAGTCAAATGTCTGTGACTCTTTTTGAGGTGGCACTGTAATTTGTATCTTGAGTTGAACTACAATTGTCATATCTGAGATTGGGAAGACTTTGGTCAAAGATGATATTTGTGGTCAGATGGGTAGAAAAGTAACGGTTCTGGATGCAGTTGAAGGTGTGATCAAGGTCCAGCAACTTCAGAGAAGGGGCTGCCAACAAAGGAACGTGGAGGTGAGGCGAGAGCTTGAGTAAATACAAGAACCAGAAACTTGGTTGCACCTGGGACTTTAGGTAGAAATTGGCTCGAACGGTACTTGACAGAATAATGTACTATTATATGTATACAGCCTTGAATGTGAACTAATATCCAAACCCTAACGGTAACCAAATGAAAGATAAGGAGCTCGCCTTCAGGCAAAAGCATAGCTTTGCATGGAGATGGAAAGATTTGTGAATACTCCAAGAAATTCAGCAAATACTCCAAGAAATTCAGTAATTTTCAAACTGATTGAGGCATTGATCTTTTCCTTTAAATGACCAAAAGAAAAGTGCTGAATTATATTATCTTATAGCTATTAATAAAGTAAACTCTTTATAGCAGGGAGGGTGAAATACAGTCTGTGGGCCAAATCCGACTTTTGGCCTCTTTTTGTATGTTGGGTGCTAGGAATGGTTTCTACACTTTTACAGGCATATGTATTTTTATACATACACATTATATGTGACAGAGACTATATGTGGCTCACAAAACTTAAAATATTCACTTCCTTGCCCTTTTGAGGCAAGACTCCTTCCTCCTTTATAGGATAAAAATATACTATATTTTGGAAAAAATATCCGTTTTTATTACCTACTTTTTGAGAAGTCTCATCTTTTTATTTGATGCATTTTATAAATCTTTTATGTAGAATTTTAATGTAAAATAGCTTGGTAAAATAACTAAAGATTTGGAAAGGTAAAAAATAATTGAATTAAATATACCTATCACCTTCCATGTACTTTTGTGTTAAATCATGTTTTTTACATGTATATACACACACAAACTTTATGGTTTTTCAGTTATTATATTTTTTGTCAATGATGCTAATTTTGTGCTTCAAATTTGATTAGACTCTCTGCCTAGTTTTTGAAAACTTCTCATTGTATTGAAGATGAATAGAAATACATTGAAAAGTTTAAAAATAAGAAACAAATACTATTTTAAATGGGCCAATGGGGGACAATTGAAGAAACTCCCATTATCCATCCAATTCAAAATATATATTTTTCCTTTTTATGTTTGTGATTCTAGTGTAGATTTCTTTTTTTAACAAAAGGGGAAATTATAGTCATTATTTTGTATAAAACATTGACTAGCTATATTAGTCAGGATAGGCTAAATAAGCCAAAAGTCAGAGACTTTGCACAACAAAAGTTTCTTACTCTTGTTATATTTCCAGGGAAGGCTGGCAAGGGCAAAGGGTTTTCTCTGCAAAATTACCCAGGTACCCCAGCCAATGGAGCCTCCAATTTTTGGATCAAATATTACTCGTGACCATGGCAGAAGAAGAGAGGAGGACAAAAGAATTGTGAAAGGGCTTTTCAGTGTCTCCAACCAGAAATGGCTCAGTTAATTTTTCAGAATGAGTCCATGGCCCTGCCGACCTGGAAGGCTGTTTCCTTATGTCTTAGGAGGAAACACATGAACTATGATTGGATGCCCGATTTTTCTGCCACATCATCCAAAGTTTTAAGTGAATTATGTGTTCCATCTACCTGATTTCTATGTGACATACATGGGAATTCAGGAAGAAAGGAAACATTTTTCCAAAACTAAAGGCTTATTTTACTTGCTTTGTACCCATTAAGTTCAAGTAAATTTATTATCTGTTTCGCTGAGCTATGTAGAGATGTCACAATAGTACATTTCAGCCCCAAAATGAGATTTTGGGAAAAAGAAAAGTTAATAGTTTGAGAAGCATCACATTCTGGGATTCTCACACAGATGGTCTTTGTGTTGCTATTGTCCCCCAAAATCATCTCCTGGAATGTTCCTAGAGGCAGACTGACTCACTCTATAGCTGGTTCTAGGAAGAAAATGTCAACAACAACATAAAAAGATCAAAAAGTGTATTATGTGTTTTTCTCATCCTTATTTACATCATCTCTTTTTCTTTTAGCATATCACTGACTGCTCAAATGCAGAGTGCCTCCTCGTTGCAGACTTTAGTTACCCAGGACCTGTCACCCCAGGCCAATGCTCTCTAGTAATAATACCACCTGATTTTCCATTTTCTTTTTTTTCCATATCGAACATAAGAACTTTTTACCTATTCTAAAAACTGCTTACTGAAAATACTAGCAAATTTGATGTGTCATTTTTAGTTGTTATTAATAGCTCAATATTTTATCCCTTTGCAGAAGTATGTGTGTTTAAAAACTGGAATCTTAGGAATGCAATTTCTCTTATCCAAAATTATGTATCTTTAATGGTGGATTATCGGGAATCATGTCAGGATAGATTCATAAAACAGTGACACAAGAAGCTTTTCTGTGATACCTCCCAAAATATTACTCATTTTAAAAGTTTTGGCTTATTATTTTGTTTGAATATATTCAGTATCATTCATTTATCTTTTCAAATATTTATCTTTTTATTCATCCAATATTCGTTTTACGTACTATCCTCTGGACACTCTACTAGTAGATGGGAATGTAATAATATATTGCTACTGTTTTCAGGAAAGTTCTGGTTAGAAATAACATATAAAAATTCTGTCATTAAGTGATTTCTTTTAACAAATATTGTTGAGATGTAATTTACATAATTTAAAATTGTAATAGTTTGATAAATTTTGGCAAACTTATATGTTCATGTAACCACCATTACAGTCATGATATAAAATATTTCCAATGCCTCAATAACTGCTATAGTTATCCCTACCCAATGCTAATCCTATACCTTCAGCAACCACTGATCTGCTTTTTGTGTCTATAAATTAATTTTGCCTGTGCTAATAGTTTATATAAATGAATCACACAGCGGGTGTTCTGTGATGTCTTGCTTCTTTTACTCAGTGTAATATTTTTGAGATTCATCTATGTTATGATGTCTCAGTAGTTTATTCCATTTTATCGCTGAGTAGTATTTCACTGTAACATATAACATAGTTTGTTTATCCACTTACCTCTTGATAGACACTAGGATTGTTTCCAGTTTTATATTATAATAAATAAAGCTGCTATGAATGTTTACCAGACTTTAATTTCTCTTAGGATTAAAACTGCTGCATCATAGTAAATATATATTTAACTTTAAAAGAAACTATCAAAATGACTTCTAAAGTAACTGTACCATTTTACCTCCCCAACAATAATATAGAAGAGTTCCAATTGTTGCTTATTTTTGCCAGTACTTGATCTGATCATTTTTATTTTAGTCAGTATGTAGTGTGACCTAATTATGATTTTAATTTGTCTTTCCTTAATGACTAGTCATGTTGAACATCTCTTCATGTCTTTATTAGTCATTCACATATCTGCTGAAAAATGGCTTTAGATTTTTTGCCATTTTTT
>NW_011888783.1:29521343-29530520 GCF_000151845.1 Pteropus vampyrus | reverse complement strand
TGTCTGTTTCTATGTACAAAGCAAAGCTCCTAAGTCTCCCAGTCTTATTAGTGTGGATTTGTAAAGTAGGTATTCAGTGGCACAGTCCTGAGTGAGGTTAAGCTGCAGGCCAAACTTAGCCCAAGCCTTTGCCACTTATCAAGATTCAGCAAGCAATCCACAGGTGCTGTGCTTATAGTTGCATCAAGAAGCCACACCAGAAACCAAGATCAGCTGCCTTCACCAGTGTGAATCTCAGCAAAGAGCACCAGACTCACTGAGGATACACCTGAATGTGGCTTGGGTGGGGCTGCGAGTTGGGGGAAGGTGGGGTTTCAGGGAATCCTCTGAGTAGAGCGACCTCTGTTATCCAGTTTGATGATATCATGGCTATGGTGGTGCTGTGTCCAGAGCACTGGCAGCGGGGAGGGCTCAACAGGAAACAATGGATACCGCCAGCACTTCTGTACTGAGCAAATCTTGCCTTGGCTCTCACTCCGACAGTGTCTCGTTGTAAGTCCCTAGTGTCCCCTGTATGCAGCCCATCTCACAGGTGCTCAGAGTGAGCAGGTCCATCACCGGGAAACTCTGCTTGCAGAAGCAGCCTCTTTAAGAGGCTTCTGCCGCTGACGCAGCCTCTATCTCGCTCAGCTGCTTGAGACCGGGCAGCCCCGCATCCTAGCCCCATCCTATCTTCTGCCGCTGCAAAGTGATTTTTTGGATTTCTCCCTAGTTGTATGACTTGTTCATCCCAGGTGATTTTTCCTTGCTGCTGCTCCTTGTTTTTGTCACAACTTTGATTTGGTCACTAGAGGGATAAACAGAGCCTCTATCATCTATGCCATTTTTTAATCCTCCTGTATTTAACATTTTTAATATTTCTTTTTTGTTAGTCTTTATGAATTCTTTCAGCTTTTGCTTGTCTGAAAAAGTGTCCATTTAATCCTCAATTTTGACAGAAATATTCACTCAATATAGAATTATTTATTGACTCATTTCTTTTAGCACTTTAAGTATGTCACTTTACTACCTTGTCTTGTATTTTCTTTGATGAGAAGTCTGTAGTCATTTTTGTGTTTGTCTTCACTATATATAGAATGTCAATATTTTTCTTGTTGCTTTAAAAATTATCTTTTAATCACTGATTTTAAACAATTTGATTATGTTGTTCTTTGGTGTGGCTTTCTTTGAATATCTGTGCTAATTATTAATCAAATTTGAAATATTTTGGTGATTATTTCTTTCTGTAATTTTTTCTTCCTTTTTCTTATTCTCCTCCTTACCTTTGATCCCAACTACACATATATTAGACCACTTAACATTATTCCACAGATCATTTAAAGTCCAAAATATTTTTTTGGTCTTTTTTCTTTCTGGGTTTTTTTGTTTTTTGTTTTGGCTTGAATATATTTTATTATGTCTTCAATTCATTGCTCTTCTTTCTGAAGGGTATAATATGCTGCTAAGCTTATCCAGTGATTCTTTTTTTATATTTCAAATATATTTTCATATCTAGATATTTCATTTGTTCTTTTAAAAATGTCTTCTATTTCTTTATTCATTAAGTTTATATTTTCCTTTAAATTATTGGGCATATTTTTGAAAGCTGCTTTAAAGTTTTGTTTCCTCATTCCATCATCTCTGTTATTTCTGGCTCTATTTTTATTAATTGCTTTTTCTCTTGGTTATATTTCAAATTTTGCTACTTCTTTACCTAGTGATATTTGTAATGCAGTAATATTTGATTGGATGTCAGATACTGTGAATGATGCATTGCTGATTATTTTGGATTTTTATTTTTCTTAAAGGGTGTTAAAGATTTTGGCATTGAGTTAAATTACTTGCTATTGAGTCCAATTCTTTCAAGATTTTTCTTTTCTTTTCTTTTTTTTTTCAAGCTTTGTCCAAGCAAATCTAAAATAGCCTTTAATCTGGGGTTAGTTTAACCTTGTTTCTAAGGTGTGATCCATCCGAGATCTCTATTGAATGCTTCAAGTATTCAACAAGATCTCTTTACTATGGCTGGTAAAAACTCGCATGTTTGCTAGCCGTCTGTGACCTTTGGGAATTGTTAAACTTATAGCTCCCTGACAGTTGATCTTAACCAGGCCTCATGGAGTTTCACCTGATGCATATGCAGATTGGTGTTCAATCTAGGATTTAGCCTAAGAATTTGGGGAGTCTTTAGGGAGATTTCTGGAAGTCTTTCTCTGAGGAGCTTCCTTTTCTCTAGCACTCTGCCCTCCAAATTCCAGCTGCTTTGTTCTTGAGAATCCATGTCTGTCTCTGTAATTCTGCAAACCTGAGACGGTTCTACCCTGGAAGAAAGCCAAGTTGATCTTAAACTTTTCCTCATTTGTTTCTCTATCAGGGACCACATTCCCATGCTTTCCACAATCCAGTGGTTGGAAACAGCTATTTCATATATTTAGTCTAGTTTTCTAATTGTCTAGTCATTTTTGATGCAAAGCAAGTCCCATACCATTTACTATTTTATGGGTGGAAGTGTAACTCCTACCCCTGGATATTGAAAAATCTTATTTATACAGCAATGTGTCTCATGAATTGAAGTACAAAAAATTTTTTCTGAGAGATAGAAAATTTGGAAAAATTGGATCAGAAGAAAACAATTACACCATTATGATAAATCTATGCTTAATCCATGTTACACAGACAAGATGGAAGCATCTGTGGGAAGTGAGTTCTGTGAATCTCTCCCATTAAGGGTTTTAAAAGGGGTATTTAAAAGGACAGTGGTGATGACAAGGAATAATAGCTATTTCTATTTGGAGATGGATTAGATAAAGCTTTACATAGGGGGAGAAAGATATTTGAGCAGAGTCGAAGTATAAAACATGAAGAGTTAAGGGAGGCTGTTTTCCAAGCCGAAGTACTGTGTGGGAAAAGATATAGAAATAAAAATGGATTGGCTTGAGCATGTGAGTTTGTGGAGTATGAAGTGTAGGATAAAAGCAAGGAGAGTCCTGATTACATGATATACTAATAAGTTTAGGCTGTTTAGTAGTTTAAAGAGAGGCTTTAATGGGAGAAGTTATGTGCTTAGATAAGTAGAATACAGAACTCTTTGCTGTCAGTGTGGGAAATTCATCAGCCAGAGTCTTCACTGGAGACGGCGATTCTTTTGCAGTGTTTTTCAAATTCCAGGTAGCAAAATCCCAACAGGGATGTTGTAAAATCAATTTTACCTTTAAAAATGAAATAGAATAGAAAACATCAGTGTGCATCACATGTTAAGAGGAAAAACTTTTAAAACTTTTATTCATCAATTTAATTAGTTTTATTTATGTATGTGTTTAATGAGTCATAATGTAAATGTATTTCTTCATGGTAATAGGAAGAAAAAAAATTAATAGCCACTGCTGTAGTGGAGTATAAAAATTGTCTAGGTAAAAGACTATGAGGATTTAGCCAAGGCATTAACAAATAGAAATACATGGCATGATAATGCAAATGTAGAAATTATATAATTTAGATTTTAGTTTACTGTATGGCTTGAAGTTCACAGAAGAGTGCAGATGACATCTTTTTGTCTAACTTACATAACTAGGTGTTTGGTAATAACTTTAGTCTAGAGGAGGTGCAAGTTTTGGGAGAGGCAATATCACATTAGACAAAGAAAAACTAGAAAAGACACAAAAGATGGTTCGGAAAGGATCTGAAATATGTCTAAATTTTTACTCAGCATAAAAAGTCAATGTTATAGCTACCCTCATCTATTCAGCCTTTGGAGATGAAAATTATAGGAACAAAAGTATAACAGCAGAATAACCTAAGACCAGATATACTAAAAAGAGCAACAATCTAAATAAAATCAGACATTTTTTTCTCAATATATTCTTTTCTTGTTTTAAAGAAAAAAGTATTTGATGTTGAAATAAACCCCATTGGATGAGTTTGATAAAAATATAGAAATATAGGAAAGTAGACAGAAGAACTGTACATTATATGTAATACATGAGAACTTAAGCCCTTGATGACATTTATCTTCACTTGTGAAAGGAGATTTAATAAAGTAATTTATTAGGTCCCTTCTCGCTCACGAAAAGAAATGTCATAAAATACCTATTCCTTTATATATTGTCCATATATTGAATATTAATCCTTATATTTCCAACTTAGTATGGTATGCTAAATTTTCAGTGGTCCTGCTTTAGAGCAAAACAAATGTAGGTGCTAAGGAAATCTTAAATTTAAGGGATGAAAAACAATCAAGACTAGAAGATACTTATGAGTCTCTTGATTGTGTTTATTTGTTTTCAGAAAAGAATGAACCTTGAGAAGTAAGCCAAATATTATTTTGACTGGTTAAATTATTATGCCAAGTATGATGTCTGTTCAAGTGATGAGATAACATTTTACATAAACCAAGTCTACTTTCCAACCATGCCTCTATCAGAGAAAAAGTGAAGACTGTTAGTGATGTGAGGCAAATTTCTCTACTGTCAGGAAAACAACTCAATAGTCTTTTGTGTGCAAGACAGCAATTGTATTTTATCATTGAATATAAAATCAACTACTTAAAAGATAAGTGTTTAAAAAATATTTAAAGTTTAAATCAGACTCACAAAAATAGCTAAGAAAATAGAGAATCAAGTATAAGTTAATTGTAGCTCTATTATTTTTAAAGTCTATGGTAATAACACCAAATTTAATTTAAAAATTAAAGTTTTGTTTCATTTTAGTTAGATATTTTAGTTGCTCTTAAATATTGACTGTTTTTCACCTTTGCCTTTCAGGCTTATCTGCACAAGGGAAAGGAGATGTCTTGTCCAATAAATTTTCAGGTACATCTTCAGTTGCTTGAGACATGAGCAAAATGATGTAATGCAAAGCAAATATGAAATGACTTCAGAAATTGACACAAATTCCTACAATTGACACAAAGTGACAGGTCTTTTCAAAGAAAAGTCTACTGACATTGGATTGGGTTATCTTCCTTAAAGCAGAGCTTCAGTTTCAGCAGCATAAGTAGAGAGAAAGGTATTTTAGGGAAATGGACAAAAGAACATGACACACTTTGAAAAATAGTCATTGTAATAGGTCCATATAGACCATAAATTTCTTTATTAGTTAAAAATTCTAATTCAGAAACTTCATTTTTATTTTGAAAAATCTAAAATGCATTTCATATGTAGAAATAAGAATTTCAAAAATCTAATTAAGTCCTAGCTTGTCAAAAAGCAATCCTTGCAAGAATATGACTGTGATACTTGTGATTATAAACTTTTGAGCCTCTACCACTCAAGAACATTTATTTTAGGTAGAGGTGACACTGCAATTAGCAGAAACAATATAATGAGTTTCCATTTCTTAAATGTGTCCTGGCTCCTCTGTCTAAAGTATAAGCAAAGGCCATGTCTAATAGCTTAGTGAGTACAATATAGTGTCTTATATGTAGCAGATACTAAAAGTATTTTAAATTTTATATTAGCTTTTAATTATTAATTTTGTTAAGAAAATCTGAAAAATGCAGAAGTATATAAAAGCAAAAACTGGAGACTCCCCTCTTTCATTCGTATTTTTACAGGAATTACTATTAGCATATCAGTTATTAAAAATAGATTGCCTTTGGCTTTTAAGAATTCAGTTTAGATTCAGGGGAAAAATGCCTATTGTTTTCTTAGTTTTATATTTTTAATGTCCAGTTCAGCATGGGACTAATAATGTACTAATATAATTATAGAAATTATCTTCTTTTTTCATATGCATTGCTAAGATCTTGAAATAGAAAAGAATGCATGGGTAAAAAGTGAAAAATATAATTATTCTGAAAGGGAAATAAACATTGCTTATTTCTGTTTAAATATATCTGATGAGGTTGATTCTAGAATAGCAGAGGTGAAGTAGTAGAAATTTTTTTTTCTCCCACTTTCTCATGAAATGCTCACAGACATCTCTACATTAAGGGTAGAATACTTCTGCATCATTAGAAACTAGAAATTTCTGTTAGTTATCTGCATAACCTTATAAGAAATTTGTGAGTAACAAAATTTGGCTGTAGGCAGATTTCCACCACCAATTAACATTTACTCTTGCGTCAGGGGTATCAGATCTCTGCTGACCAGAGGACCAAAGGCGCTATGTTGTAGCTGTTTTCTAAAATCAATAAGGATTTTCTTTCCTATCATCCCCATCATGGCCACTTTTCTATAGTTATACAGTTATTAGCTGTCCCAGTAGTGAAATCTTCCTGGGTATAGTGGTGTATCCTAATGAAGTTCACAGATAAAAGAGGTAAATGTGAGAGAAGTAGTAAAAATTGTGTACGATAAAATATACTTGTACAGTAGAAGAATGTGTACAATAAAATATATTCGAAATAAGACTTTAAAAATATTTAGTATGAAAAGAAAGGCACTTTATCCTCAAAATACAGAGAAAAATAGAACTTTACAATATGAAGGCAATTTAATATTTATTTTTATTTATAATGAATTTTTATTAAGGAGATGAAAAATAATAATGACAGAATGAAATAAAAATGTAGCTAACTTCAATGTAAGCAAAGAGAAAATCAGCCTAGAAACCTAGAAAGATTATAAAGAAAACTAAAATACACTAGGAGAGTTAAAATCTGCTTTAGAAGTAACAAAGAGCAAAATCTATTATAGAAGTAGAAAGTTTATATTATGGACAAACATGAAAAAAATTTCGAGGAAGCACAGAATCTTGTTATAAAAAATTAAAATTGTGTGAGAGAAGATGATAACTACCAAACATATAGAAAAAGAGTTGAGCATACAGATAATTGGTATCCCTGATGAAAAGATAAAAACAAATTAAATCAATACACAACAATATCAAAGAAGAGAACTTTTCTTGAGTGAAGAAAGACTTTAGTCTGGAGATTAACAGAATTCTTCAGGGAAAGTGTTGTCAAGAAAGATAGTGTTCAGACAATTCCTGGTGAGTTTGTTTTATAAGAAACGATGAAGAAAATATTTTATAAGCATTGCTAGAACAAATTTTTAAAGCTACTAAAATGCATCCTAATCTTAGATTTATAAGAAATAATAATTATCAGAAGTCAAGGGAACAATATCAGCCAATTCTTGATTCTCGAGAGGGAAAAATACTGTCATCAAAACTCAGGTATACAGACCTGAGTTTCAGTAAGAGTTTCAGTTCTTCCAGAATTCAGTATTTCCACTTTTCATATGCCATTCCCAAATTATATATACAATTATATTTTCAACGCACTTTTCCTAGAAAAAATAGGAGTATACCTCTTATGTTCCTTTTCTAAAAAAAGATTAGTCAGATATAAATCAACTGAACAACTGAACAACGGTTAAGTCAAATGGAAGATCTGAAGAATGGAAAGTTATGGTATAATTTGACTGTAAATTATAAAATTACATTTAAACAATCATAATAAATATACTTAAAAACCAATACACATGTAAAACAGTTTTTGAACAAAAAATATATGGTATAAAATATTTATTAATCACATAATGGGTCCAAATATTATACAATAGCAACAAAATAAAAACATTTTAGAGAAATGATAAAAGGAATTAGAATTATGTTCGTTTTTAATTTCATAAGAGGAGGGATCAATAAATAACAATTTTACTTGATAGTAAATATATGTGTATATTTATATACATATGCATACATATATATAACATAAGCACATTAAAAACTACAAAGGTACTCTCCAAATTAGTCACAGATGATATCTGCTAAATCTCCAAAGAAAAGAGGCAACTAAAGCATAAGCCACTTACCAACAGACTGCAAAGAAGGAAAACATCAAGGAAACATTTTCTAAAAAAAAATGGGCAAATGAGTAGATTAAGAATACAGGATATGACACTGTAGATGAGTCAGATAAACATCCTGTTTAGGAAGAAAGACTGATTCTTAAAGGAAATACTCAAACAAAATGATACATTATAGATTTAAAAAATAGAGGAAAAAATGTATCAGGTGAATAAAATAAAAAATAAAATAAAATAGAAATAGCAATAGTACAGCAAACATACATTTTAAATTTAAATACAATAATTGGGACAAGAAAATTTATCTTATTTTGTCAAAACGCATTTTATGGAAAAAAAGATATAATGACCAAAATTATGTGTATGCAAGTAATAACACACCAATGAAACACAAGTAGAAGGATTAAATTGGGATATATGAAACCAAGATATTTTTCTTGATGTGCTTTGTAAAATCCATTACCCTTTGGTTGTTGAGTTGGTTGTATATATAAAAGAAAATTGTATTAAGTTAACAGAAACAAAAAGGTTTGTTAGTAAATTTAAGGATGTGTGTATTTGTTGGAGGAAGATATTGAAGAGACAATTAAAACAGAAGTCAGCAGAACGGTAGTTTTTGTTTTGTTTTTAATCACAGTAGTTTAAATCACATTTGAAGTTTGATCATGTAGAATGTTGTCATGTAGAGATTTCACAGAAACTCTAAAATATTCTAGTTCCCAAAAAAGCTTGAGAGAAATTGTTAGATCAGCAGACTTGAAGAGGTTCTGTGAGTTACATGTCAAGAAACACGTAACTATGGGCCAGAAACTGACATGGGCAGAAGAGCCAGGATTGACAAGAAAACAAGCCAGATCCAGGTGGACACTGAAAACAACATGGAAAGGTCCAGATACATTGCCACTAGAACTGGAATAATATGTGAGTCTCTAAGTACTCAGATCTCCTAGGAAAGAGAAGAGAGGTAAAAATATGGCTAGGAAATAAAGAATTTTTCTTACTACATATTCCAGAGAGCCTAAGTTTGACCTGGAGGAGCACACATTCCCCTAAATTGGCAGGTTTTCAGCATAAGGGAAATGGAGACTTGAGAAATTAATTTCAGTTAGGAAAGAAAAAAGTTATATTTCTTATACTCGAGCTGCAGATGTGAAAAAAAATCACTACACACATAAAGCAGACACAGTAAAAATCAAATGAAAAGCTTGGAGATTTCAAAATAAATATGGATGTGGGATATTAGAATGATAATGGTCCTGATTAATTTATATCCTATAGAAAATTCCTTTAAATGCTCATAGAACATTTACACATCTTCAATAAACCTCCCAAACATAAACAGGACTGTCTAGATTATCTGAGCAGTATTTAACAATAGAGAGAACAAACAATCCCTCATGACAATTTTAATGTGCAAAACCTTAAAATAGTTCCTGGGTCAAATGGAAAG
>NW_011888783.1:29508355-29520413 GCF_000151845.1 Pteropus vampyrus | reverse complement strand
TGATATGAAATAATTAATTCTGAAAACAGCTTCTCTACACCTATCTTACACACTGAGGAAATTGAGAGACAAATCAAGCAAGTAGCATAACTTGTATGTTGAACTGGCACAACTGGGAAAATATAATCAAAATTCACTTTATTTTCCTTTCCCACTCTCCATTCAAAATATGTGCTATAAGGCAAATTTTCTTTCTGCTGTTGGATGAAAATTCTAAAGACCTCATGATTTTGTCATCATTTTTAGGTAATAAGTTCTGTATTCCCTCTTACTCATAAAACAGTCTTAAATTGATATTAGAACACCCAGTTCCAAAACTGATTAGAATTAAATCTTTTCCATTCTCTTGATTCAAGATGATTTCAAATAGGCTATTGACACCTGGTAAGTGGGTACAGTCAGTATCTTCTGTCATTTTCTGCTTCTCCTCCCTTAGGTTGCAAAATGGTTTCCGGTTCTTCCAAAGACAGGGTGCAGAGAGGGAGAAAATGAAAGAAGTCACAGAAAGTACTCTGTAAGATTGCTTCACCTTCTGAGTCTTGGTACTATTTAAAGATGACTTTCTTGTCTGAGAACTTTTGTGGATTCTTTAGAGGCTTCCTTTGCTGGGCCTTCCGATCATAGCTACAGCAGCCACTTCTCCAGAACATGGTCATCCCATGAGCCTCTCCATACTGTGTTCCAAGTGGCACTCCTGGGCAGAATTTGAAGTGGCTCAGGTCAGTTTTTAATCATTTTTGAACCAATAAATGAGAAGCACTCACCTGTTCTGTGCTTGCCATTGGGTAGGAGAGCTTTTCTCCAAAACAGCGTCCATTTTCTCTCTCACTTGCCTCCTCAGGACTTTGGCACAGCTGCTTGCCTTGAGATTCCTCAAGTAGACAACTGTCTACTATGTTATAAGCTGCTGAAGGCCCCATTATGGTCTCTCTGAATGGTCCTATCAAAGCCCATTTTTCCTAGATAAAGAATAAGAGGCAAACACTCCCCCTGTTTACAATGGGATCGACAGCTTGGCAGTAATTCTCACCAAAGAAGTACAACCTGGAAATTCACTCTCACCCCTTTCATACATTCAAAATGAGTGAGGAATTTCAAGAGACCTGAAATAGTTCTTGATAATTTTCCATAGGGTCAGGCTCTTCCTCTGGAATTTCATACTTTACACATCCTGGCACCTCAGTTGCAATTTCAGACACAAAGTCCGATCTCAGAGGTTGCCTGAGGTCATCTAGAGTATTAAGGGAGACTTGCACCTGAGACCTTCAGTTCCATAACAGGCAGTCTCCACCACTTGAGCTACCACCACTTCATTTAAATCATCATAAGCTATTGGCATATAAACTTAATTCCTTATATCTTCACTTTGTAGCAGGGATCAGAAACAATTGGCACTTGTTTTATTCAGGATAGGTTAAAGTAAAGCTAAAAATTGGTAAACCTTATTGATAAAATCACCCTGAACTCCAGTTAGTTACTATGGGAGTAACTTTTGCCCTTTAGGACTTGCAATATAAACACAGTTTTTTGTTTATATTTTTTGTTTGTTTTTGTTCCACACTTATTATTCACAAGTTATCTTCTTTTCTAATAGTATTATCTATATTCCTCCGAATATTTTAGGCCAGCTTAATAAAGCACAAGACAAAAGGATTTTCTTCTTTAACTGCTCTTCTGCTGCTTCCATATTCCATCTTGTTCTGCGTCACTGCATCTGCACGTTTATGCGCTGCATCAAATTGTTGCATGTTTTCTATTATTTTTGTCTGGGCAGTTGCAGAATGACTTTTCTCTTACCTGTTGCATTGTTCTTGATGTATGATGTTAACCTGATAAGTTTTCTGTTTCTTTATGTTTATCAGCATTTCCTTTTTGAATTTCTCTTTACATGTACTTCACCATATTACATTTCTCCATCAGCCTCCCAATTCTAAAGAAAGGTCTTATGCTTCCAAGGCTCTCTGAAGCTTTCCTGCAATAATGTGGTCCATAGATCAGCAGCACTGGCATCACCTGGCAGCTTGTTAAAAAGTAAAATCTAAGCTGTGTCACAGACTTAGATTCTGCTGAACCAGAATTTGTATTTTAACCAAGTCTCTGAAAAAAATAGTACATTAATAAATGAGCAGCACTGCTCTAAAGGATCTGCCTCAGTTCTGTGCCTTCCGAGATCTTTATGTTCTTTCTGTCTGTTTAGCTGCATGAAATAGTATCCCCACTGATTATTCTAACATCAGAGCCAGGACCGCATAAACTTCATAACAGCTGTTTGTGTCTACATGGATGCTCAGATTCAGTGATCCTTCTGATCTCTCCTCTCAGCACTTTGGGTTTGGATATTCGTCCTCCCAACTGGGCTGTGAATGGGAAAGAGGGGATTATTCCATATGTAAGACTGGAGATTTTATTGACAGAATAACCCCAGAAAAGGAGTAGTCTATTCTGTTCAACTATAAGAAATCAAAAGTGTCTCCACTATCTTGTTCCTAATCAAGTTACAGTGATTTTATTGTTAATTCAGTTAGAAAGTGGCTTGCTGAATCTTTAGCATAATGCTATACTGTAAATGCTTTTGTATTTTGTAATTTTCTATTGTGTTTGGAGTCCTAGGACAAGTGGCATAAAATGATTTTAAAAAGAGAAAGTTATACTGTACACTTCAGTGTAGAATCATGGTGGCATAAAAATGGGCTATTGTTCTTCGATTGTGCCTGTTTCTCTGTTGGACATGCTGGAGATCTTTCACATACAGTAAATATACAACAGAGAAGAGAATAAGAGGCAGATGATGTCTTTATATTCTTTTGTGGAAGGATGCTGCAACTGAAAGTTAAAAATTTCAGGAAAAAAAGAACAAATAATATATATTATAGTTCATGATGTGTCAGAACTACATATATAATAAGTATTCTCTTAAGAATTGTGTAGCATGTTGCTGACATACAGGTGAGTTGAGAGAATTAAAAGTCTCTTACAGAAACTAGTCACATATAAAAAGAATTCTTAGCATCCTGATCAATTAACAATTCAAAAAGTACATAATTGTACTGATTCATAGGCCAGTATAAAAACATAAATGTGTAGGATAGTTAACACAGTTACCACATGCTTGATGTCTTAACTTTCATTTCCAAAGATAATTGTACTGTTTCCCTAGACTGACGTAAAAATCTCTTGTAAATTCTATATTATGAGTAAATAGCATTTACTGAATACCCACATCTACATAGGAAAAATGTGTCACTATTGCAAAAAACAATTTATGTTTTAAAGTATCTGGTTATTACAAAATATGATTAAACCAATATTAAATTTAACATGAATTATGTTTTAAATTAAACTATATTTCATATTAATGTTAACTTAGTATTTCTGATTTTGAAATTATGTTCTGTTACTTGTTTGCGAAGAGACTGAATCTTATTGTTTTAAAATGAAATTATTTTCTTCAGATGTATAAAGAACGTAAATTCACAGCAAAAGCAAATAATAAAAATAATAATATTAATAACAATAAAGAGAAATGCAAGAAACAATAAAATTGAAAAATGTAAATTCAGGCTCATAATATTTAAAATTAAGAATTCACTTAAAATGACATAATCTTTATAAATGACTGACTTTTTTCGTGGTTTTGATATTGGTTACATTGATTCTTATAATGGTGATTCTACTCTGCAACATTATGAATCCTGTAGAAACACTGTTGGTTGTTGCAGTTATTGAGAACTAAAGTCATCTATTGGATAAAAGATAGGACATTAGACATGCACTTCACAGGACAGTCCCTACAATGAAGAACTGTGCTGAATACCACATGACCTTTAAATATGCCCCCAGATAGACATTCAGGGAGTTGGAAATCCTGTTGATAATGATCTGGCTCTAGAACCTATCTCAATTTATATATTAAAACAAAATGCATCTGCATAATTTTAATATGTGCAAAATTTTTCTGAGAATGCAAAACAACATATATAATGACAGTAATCAAAATAATAAAATTTCATTGGAATTTTACCAAGATTTAGCTTATCATCTTGGAAAATCTTGTCAATCATTGGCAACAAGCCCTCATGGTATTTGAGTCACTCAATAAATACCCTGCATTTTGTAGTTATGTATTTATAACAATTCTTAGAGGGGCAAGCATATAATTATGTAATTATAGCGCCTAGTATAGTTGTTTCCAAGTTCTTAATATATAGAAACACATACACACCCATGCACATGTATATGTATTCCATTGGTTAGTACTTTTCTTTCCTTTATTCTTTACATTATGATTTGATGTTTATAAGTTATCCAGTAGGTAAGTTCTATTATCTCTGGATTTTAGTTCAGGAGAATAATGGGGATATTATAGTATATTTATTATAAAATGGGATATGTTGGGTCTGACAGTGTGGAGAACCACTGTCCTAGGAGCATTTTATCTTCAGGTAGATTTAGCTCTTTCAGGAGGACAGTTGTAATATAGTCTATAGTTCAGCAAAAGATGACTTTGGTAGAAGGACAAATGTACATAACACAGAAAACAGGTAGAATCGAGTGTGGGAGACACGTGCCATGAATTGCTGGATACTGATGGACACTCACTGTGTGACTGCGGTGAGCAAATAAATTTCTCTGAGCTTGAATTTTCTTTCAATTAAATTAAAGTGTCGGAATTAATGAACTCCAAAATTTCTAAGACGCCATATTATTATAGGCATAAATTTATTTCCGTGATAGAGAATCTATACATAGAAACTTGCATTTTTCATTTGCAGTATTCGTAGTTTTTCATATCTGTTCTTTGGCCTTTTTTATTGCTCACTTTGAACTTATTAAGTTTATGAAATTAAGTTTTGTATAAATATATTTTCTTTTAAGTAGTAAACCACTTAAATTTCATTTTGAAAAATATATTAGCAGAAATGTTATTTTGAGGAATATATTAGCAGCATTATAAATATTTGTGACAATTGCAAAGTCTTTCTCTGCAAAAGCAATAGCATGAGTTTTCATTTTCATTATATCTATAAATATACAGTCATATGTATATACACAGTCATATGTATATAATAGTGGGTGCAAAGGTGTGTGTATGCACATATATAGATTTACCTGTGATATTTTAAAAGGTATGTGTAGCTGTGTACTTTAACGGGTGATTTCCTTAAAGCCCAGACAAGTGAAATATACATGGTAATACATGAGGAAATTACTTGTCCCCGGGTCATATAAAGAGTTGGTTAGAAAAGGGCACATTCATCTTTATCTTTGGAGTAGGCCAGTATTCTCTCCTTCAGTTCCCATTTCCTCCCTCCCTCAGCCACATGCACCTTGCCACCTTTTCTCTTTAAATTATCAAGACGAGGAATACTTCACTGCAGGTGGTGATATGAAACTGACAAGTAGTTTATAAACTAGCCCTACCCTATTGCTTGGAGAAGCTTTATAACTGATTGTTTTAATACCAAAGTGACACCAACGGGGGTCAAGTAAATAAATATGCAAGCCTCACCAGTTCAAAATAATAAAATTCCAATGTGTGCAAGCCTGCTTGTTGAACATATGTTTGAGGCACCGCTAAGCCATCTGGCTCAGTGTCAGGCATTTACACCAACTGCAGACTTACAGTACCTGACAGCAGAAAAGCTTTATTCCCCTGGTGTTTGGGCACAAATGGAGAAATATTATTGAAATGATTATCTGCATCAAGACTCAGATTTGCTTTGACATTTAGCTGGCTCTGTTTAATCCAAAGGGTTGTCTGAATGAATAAAGAGAAGGGTTCCTCCAAAAGATGCTGGGAGCAGCCAGGGAAAGCCAAATGATTAATGAGACTGAAAGGCAGGGTGGACCTGCCCACCTCCACCCAGACCTCAGTGCCAAGAACTGAATATAAAATTAGTCTAAAGCTTTCTGTAGCTTGTCAGGAAGATTCTTCCACCCTCACATGGGCTTTCATTTTGGACCTCAGGAAACAAAAGGACCTGATACCTTACCCAATATAGAAGAGAGTTTCATGTTATAATCAGAACACTTCACATTCAAACACTTTTTGCTTTTAACAGCTCTACCAGAGGCATTTAGATATTATGTTAGGAATAGAGCCTCTTTTGGGAATCAGAAAGCTATGGCTTGTCGACTTGTTTCTGTTTTGGCAGCTGGTTTTTACATGCTATGGTCCTTATATTAGGATAATTTCATTTGGCTTAGAATGCTATGTTCCACTGATTATTTTGTGCTGTCATTCATTTTAAAATGCTGTATTAAGCTGAGTATCTTGAAAAATGAAGTACAGTGCTAGTTTCAGCATTATCTATGATAATAGAATTCAGAGGTTTAACCAAAAAGTGACACCTTTATCAGAATCAAGGGAAATCTACAGACAAATAATATAATAATAGTGATAATAATAAAATCAAAATCTTATTTTGGAAATCTTTATCAAAGAGTTATAGGTTCACATATGCTTTATCTGATTTTCAAGTAGACTATACCTTTCAGAGGAAGGGTTTTAGTAATGATTGTTGATTTAGATTTGAAATTACTTTGGTAATTTGGATTTAATAAGCATGTTAGACATGATTTCCTCCTCATCCTTACTTTTAATTAACTTTTTATAGAGATATGAATGAATTCTAATGAACACGATTGGCAGGCTAATTGATTTGTTTCAGAGCACAGTGAGTGATCAGTATGCTGGCAGCATTGTGATATACTATTCAAGGGATGTCAAACAGTTTTTGGGTTAATTTTCTGGCAGAGGTTAGTTGGGGAAACTGCTTAAAATCTGTACTGTTTTTGATTTTCAAATAAGCCCCTGTTTTTTTTTTTTAATTCAATGAATTAAAACATATCTATTGCTTTGAATTTATAGTGTCTTTAAATTATCACATTGCCACCAGGGAGTAGTTTTGTGTATTCTGTGCATATTAACAGAATACTTTTACATGTGTTATGCACACGAGAATATTAAAGACAATTTTAAGAAGCTAAAGCACTCTTATTGCCAGAAGAAAGACAAGAATGTGCTTCTCTGTTTAAAAATTTATTTTTAAAAGTTGCCGCAAAATGGAGAGTGGTCACAACAAATCCTAAAAGCACTCATTTAAAGAAAAATAAAGCACAACTCCAAGAGGTTACTGTTTTGTTAGGGATCTCACTTTAAAGGCTTTGCTTAAATAAATCCCAGGGAAATGACATTCTTTTATAGTGTTAAGAACAATGAGCGGGTGAGAAAATATATTATGACATAGTTAAATACAGAGCTATAATTTCTAAACTGCATAAATTACATGTTTTTCCCTATTATGATACAGACAGCCAAACTGAACATTTTTGAAAGAAAATGACCAACGTATGATTAATTGCAAGCTCACAGATTTTGCAGCTTCAAGAGTAAATCAACTGCTAAGAATTGCTAACTTGCTAAAATATAAACTAATTTTAGTCTCCAGATATTAAAATATAATCCATCTTCTTCCTCCATTGGGAAAGCTAATTAGAAATTGTGAGTGGCAGAAGGAGGAGAACCCAGAGAACACCAGGATCAAGTTCATAGGCTTAAAACCTGAGCCCAGAAAAAGTGGCCAGAATTTTTATTCTTTACATTTCACATATTTGAGTTTCCTGAAGCCAGCTTATGGTAATGGCTGCTGCCCAAATATGCAAGTGACAGAAGAGAGAGTTTGTGAAAAGAACATGTTCAGCTAACATAGAATGCTATGAATATAATACAGAAATATAGAGATTGGTTCATGGATTCCATTAATACACATGTTCTCAAAAAATTGGATTGTTCATATGTAAAACATCTAATAGCTAGAATTTTGGAAAGGGCATCAAATAAGTAGCATTTGTACTCTGAACGTTTATATTCTTGGATACCTTATAAACTACACGTTAGTCTTAATGTCAAGTTGGTTTTACCTGTGATCTGATGACTCTTCCATCGAAGGTTAAGTTGAAAATAATGGGGTTGGAAATGCCTAATAAACAAATAGACTGTCCTACTCACACATCTAGAACACTTGCTGACAATTTGAGATTTGCTATTTTATATTGCTAGGGTCTTATTTCACAGAATTTTTTTTTTGCTATATTTTTAAAAATATAAGAACACTATTAAAAATTTTTGCTACTGTGAGTTTTTTCAATTAAATGACGGACAAAGCAGAAATGCAAGAAGATTCCCTGCTAATATTATGATTTAGTATTAATAAATTAATGAATTAGAAATGCATAATTTTAAAGAGCTATTGTTTTATAATAATAATTCACTTTCTTTACCTACTATTGAAGGAATAGATCCAAGTGAATATTTCATATTAGAAATGGAAGACTAGCAAATGTGGAGTTGGTATTCTGTGAGCACTTAAGAATATTAAGTTATGAAAATTCTCCAGTGGGTATTTTTATGTACATTTAGAGGTAGATGTATTTATCAGACATTGAGATTAGTTGCAATATAGTTTTTAAGAATTGCATGAGATTCCACAAGGACTTTAAATTCAGTATGCATAACAAGACAATGCATTTCTCAAGTTTAGTTATAACAAAATCTATACATTCCTTTTCCTGCCCATAATGAGTAATGATTTTAACTAGCCAGTGTTCCAAATTCAAGGTAATGCTCATAATGAAAATAGTAATTGTGAGAGGCATTGTTACATAGTGGTTAAGAACTAGACCACCAGGGCTGTTACCTTAGCTCTACCACTTCACAGCTGTGAAACACTGGAAAATTATTTAAAATAACTACCTCAGTTTTCTCATCTATAAAATAAGACTAGCAACAGTACCCACTTCACAGTATTGTTATGAGGATTAAAGATATTGATACATACAAAGATAATTAGTCTTGTGTATGGCATATAGTAAAGTAAATATTAAAGCTCATACACATGCCAAACATTATCACTTATAGCTAGTGTATAATGCATGAACCAATGGAAACAAATGTCTTCTCTTTCCAATAAAGTTCTCTGTCTTAGAATCTACAACATGAGTTAACATGACACCAAAAAGAGCTGGTAAGGTGAGATGAGGGCAAACACAGTTCTAAGCACTTGCATTCCTTCAGAGTCACACCCACGTCTAAGAGTAAGAGCTCAGAGAGCTGACAGGTTAGATTAGGTAGAGAAGAGATGATATCACTCCCATCTTTTAGTTCACATCTGAATCATTATTACAGTTTCAGTCAGATGTTTGTGATTCAGCACAAAGAATAGTATTATAGTATTATTTTTAAAGCCCCTAGCACTAATTCATCAATCATGTGAATGTTAATAATAATTTAGGCATTCTACTCTAAGAGCAGTTGCCATTTCAAATGCATACTTTTTGCCACATTTCTTTCAGTTATTGTTAATTATCACCACAATCTAAAATGTTTAATACTATTGTTACTGTTTTAAATGTTTACACATTTAATGTTTAAATATGTATAAACATTTTCAAAAAGAATATTTAATATACTCTAGGCTATGCCCACAACAATGGAGAAAGAGTTCACAAATCTAATTCAAATGCAGATTTTAAAAAATTTAAAGCTAGTGTTACTTGTGCTACATTATTTTCCATAGTAGATAAGAAAACAAGACTCAAAATTTGACCATGCCTCTAAAAAAAATAAGTTTTCTTTTCTTTGATTTAACCAACTATAAAATGTATGAAAAGTGGAAAATTTTTACTCTGGATTCTCAGTCTTTTGCCCACACCAAAAATCTGAAAATACTGTGTAAAAGTAGCTGCAGATGTCATCTCATTTTTCTGAGGTTCTGATTTCTCATATTAGCTCCTTTGGTTCCATTACCTCAGCAGCTTAACAATGCTCTTAAACCATCTCTGAATTGTATCGAGTTTCCCTAATTGTTCCTTGTAGCATCACGGTTCTGTTACAGACTACTTTAATCCATCTAGGTGCAGATGTTCCTCTGCAACCTATGTGACAAAATGAAAATATGTTACATATGTGTCACTGGAGTCCCCCCAAAAATAGAAAGAATGGAGCAGAAGTGATATTTGAAGATGAAGCTAAAACTTTTCCCAAACTGACAAAGTTCATTATCCCACAGATTTAAGAAATTCTATAAGCCCAAACCACACTTAGAGACATAGAATAATATAGCTAAAAACCAAAGAGAAAGGGAAAACATTAAAAGCAGTCATAGAAGAAGATATATTACATTCAGCACAGCCTCAATGAAATGGACAGCTGACTCATCAACAGAAATAATGGAAGCAAAAGAAAATGGAATGACATCATAAAGTGCGGAGAGAAAATAACTGCCAATTTAAAAGTATATATCTAGTAAAAATAAGAAATTGCTCCAAGAAATGGAGAGCAACAAAAAGGGTGAACAGGTGGGTAAGTATAAATGGATTTTGACTGGACATAACAATAGCAATGTATAAATGTAACAGTGTACAAAAAATAGTATGTCTGAAAATTTTAAATATATGTAGAATTAAAATGCATGATAATAATAATTAAGAAAATTAAATGTAATTAAAGTGTTCTAAAATTTCAAAATTATTTGGAAAGTGATAAAATTATTAATTTTATAAGATTAAAATTAAATATTAAAATTTTATTCATTAATTTTTACAAGGCTTCAATAGATCAAAGATGCATATTAAATCTAGGGCAACCACTAAAATAATATTATTTAAAAAAATTATCCATAATAGGGGAAAAGAGAATAACGAAGCAATTTTATTAATACAAAAGAAGGCAAGAAAAGAAAGAAAAAGTAGCATAAAACAAGTGATTCAATGGAAAGAAAATAGATGGTAAATATAAATCCCAATATGTCATTTGAATATAAATGGACTAAGTATTGCAATTTAAAAGACGGAAATTGTCAGATGAGATAATAAGTAGCAGGAAAAGAAAAAGAAAAGAGAAAGAAGGGAAAAAATGCTAAACCAAACCAAGAATAAGCACACACACACACACACACACAAAGAAATAAGAATGTGCTTCAATAAGACAGCTATGAATAGAAGAATTATACTATTGCAAAAGTAGTGACTGCACTGAGAAGAAGGTATCCCACTGAGAGCGGTGAAAGTTAATTTGAAAGTGACATTACTGTAGAAAAAGAGAAAGATATTAATTAAATTAATAAAGAAGTGAATCAAAACAACATACCAGTCTGTGGAAAAGTCATATAAGATTAATTAATTCCTGAACAACATACTAACTTTTAAGCTCATTTTTTTCCAGTAGTGTTATTTTTAAAGTTTATAATAACTAGCATTTATTAAGAAAGGTTAAATTATGTTTAGCATACCCTATTTTCAGAGATTAGAAATTGGGTAATATATTTTGGAAATTTTTCCATGTAAATATTTAAAATAAAGAAGCTGTGTTGCAAAAAGTGATAGCTTTATATTAGCCAAAATTCAAAATACTCTTCCACACTATTCTAATGAAAACTATCATCTCTGACATTGCAAGAACAGAACATATGAACTTCATGGTATGGTGAACTAACTTTGGGAGCATGAGAAGCATTTAAAATCAGAAGATGAAAGATAGTAGAAGCAATCTTAAAATATCTAACCAATTCATCTGGAGCAGTGCTTCTGAAAAATTTGAAAGGCATATGAATTACTTAAAGTTTCTGCTAAAAGGCAGACTCTTAATCAGGAGATTCCGCATTGTAACAAGTTGCCCAGTGATGCCAATGCACTGGTCTGTGGACCACACTTGTTGTAGCCAAGGGCCTTGAAAACATAGAACAGAAAGTCTTGAGGATGATCAAGGTCAACTGAAGGTCAATAATAAAAACAACTCATTTATTTTATGACTATTGCCTCCATGGCTCTAAACTTGGTCTAGTCAAAAGGTATTTAATAAACCCCAAAAGGAGAAAACACCAAAAGAGAAAAACAATCAGGAAATTTTAGGAAATATATAAAAATGTAACAAACGTGAGCTAAATTATTGCCACCAAAGTAATGTTTAAAAGGGTTTGCAATTTATTTATTTCTACAAGTAACAAAAGTGATTGTGGCCTATTAATGCATATTCTTCTTATGGTGTCTCAGGACTAGT
>NW_011888783.1:29482576-29508305 GCF_000151845.1 Pteropus vampyrus | reverse complement strand
CACACACACACACACACACACAAAGAAATAAGAATGTGCTTCAATAAGACAGCTATGAATAGAAGAATTATACTATTGCAAAAGTAGTGACTGCACTGAGAAGAAGGTATCCCACTGAGAGCGGTGAAAGTTAATTTGAAAGTGACATTACTGTAGAAAAAGAGAAAGATATTAATTAAATTAATAAAGAAGTGAATCAAAACAACATACCAGTCTGTGGAAAAGTCATATAAGATTAATTAATTCCTGAACAACATACTAACTTTTAAGCTCATTTTTTTCCAGTAGTGTTATTTTTAAAGTTTATAATAACTAGCATTTATTAAGAAAGGTTAAATTATGTTTAGCATACCCTATTTTCAGAGATTAGAAATTGGGTAATATATTTTGGAAATTTTTCCATGTAAATATTTAAAATAAAGAAGCTGTGTTGCAAAAAGTGATAGCTTTATATTAGCCAAAATTCAAAATACTCTTCCACACTATTCTAATGAAAACTATCATCTCTGACATTGCAAGAACAGAACATATGAACTTCATGGTATGGTGAACTAACTTTGGGAGCATGAGAAGCATTTAAAATCAGAAGATGAAAGATAGTAGAAGCAATCTTAAAATATCTAACCAATTCATCTGGAGCAGTGCTTCTGAAAAATTTGAAAGGCATATGAATTACTTAAAGTTTCTGCTAAAAGGCAGACTCTTAATCAGGAGATTCCGCATTGTAACAAGTTGCCCAGTGATGCCAATGCACTGGTCTGTGGACCACACTTGTTGTAGCCAAGGGCCTTGAAAACATAGAACAGAAAGTCTTGAGGATGATCAAGGTCAACTGAAGGTCAATAATAAAAACAACTCATTTATTTTATGACTATTGCCTCCATGGCTCTAAACTTGGTCTAGTCAAAAGGTATTTAATAAACCCCAAAAGGAGAAAACACCAAAAGAGAAAAACAATCAGGAAATTTTAGGAAATATATAAAAATGTAACAAACGTGAGCTAAATTATTGCCACCAAAGTAATGTTTAAAAGGGTTTGCAATTTATTTATTTCTACAAGTAACAAAAGTGATTGTGGCCTATTAATGCATATTCTTCTTATGGTGTCTCAGGACTAGTGAATTCAACTTGGGGAGACAAAAGCTTCTTTGGAAAAACATATACAGGGGAGCTATAGTCACTTTTGATTATGACTTCTAAAATATACTTCTCATCAAATTTCATATAAAATTAAAATACAGGGTTATATAAAGCTGCCAATCAAAACATTGGCAAATGAGAAATGCACACAGTAAACATTTGGGAAAATAACATAGCAGTTTTCTCCTTTTATTAAATTTTCACTGAACAAATGGTAAGTGCTTTAGTGTCAAGGAAGCTGCAAGAATAAAAGGCAATGAGGTTCGAAGCAGTGTGTTATAAAGATTTAGATAACTATGTTCAATTATCTTATCCATGTATTCTTTTCACCCTATAAAACCCCCATTCTCTAAAAAGTATTTGACCAGTAATCTTGAATCTGAGTCTTCAATTTCTGAGAATTCTTCATGTTGCCATATGTGTAACTTTTGAGAACTGCAGATAGAATGAAGAAATCAAGAACATTAAAATATAAAATAGTTTTTCTAAAAATTATTACTTGCGCAAGAAAGAAAGTGTACTAAGATGTCTTAAAAGGAATATAATTCTCATTAAAAATTGTTTATCTGAGGCTTAAACAGGCATTGTTAAAACCAACAATCATTTTTTCATTTCATTCTATGAGAAGAAAACTGCATGGAAAACATTAAAGTAAAAAACACGAGAATTTAGAAGAAAGACACCTGAATTGAGGAAATCTGATTAAAAAGTGAAAAATAGTAATGGAGTCTTCAAATAATTTTCTGGAGTATTTACACAAAGGCAAAGAAGAAATAAGATATAATTTAGCACAATGAGGGAAAGAAAGATTGATTAAAATCCTGAAGCAGTTCTTACAAAATAAAACAACGCTATAAAAGAAGGAAAAGAGAAAAGTTGTTCTAGTAATGAGAGACACAAAGGAAAAAATATCTTTTAACTCATAATTTTGAATATGGAATATCTATAACAGGATGATTTTCAAGTGTATTTTTACATTTTAATGAGTGTCTACACACCTTAGCTGACTTAAAATAAAATCACTATCATCCTCCACAATTACTTGTTGAATATAACTATATGACAGACCACTTTCCTAGACCCTGAGAACCCAAAAGGTATAAAGCATGGTCAGGCACTAAGTAAGTATAACCTAGAGGGGCTGAGAATGTATCATCTGATTTATTCATGAATTTGTTCCTTTATTCAATTTGTAAAATTCAGTGAGTATCGGTTTGGCACAATAGTCCATTGGGGAGGAGAGGATGAATGAAATAGACGTTTTGGTTTCAAGGAACTTATACTTCAATAGGGAAAAAAATCATGTGCATAAATAGGTGCAATATACAAGACATCAAATGATGAGTTACACCTCTGTTAGCTGCAGAGCCTAGCATAGGTAGTGATGCAGTATAGACTCCTAAAAATTTGTTGAAAAAATATTGACATGTTCTCAAAGAGACAGAGAGTGGATCATATGAAGTCAGAGCTGGGATCATTATTTCTGGTTGGTAAACACAAGGAATACTTTCTGAAAGAAGTGACTTGAAATATGAGTAGGAAAAATAAATAGGATTCTAAAAGAGTGATAAAACAGGGGAAGACCATTTGGAAAAGTAAAGAACAAGAGCACTGAGACAGGAAAATAAGAAGGACACAGGTAGAATTTTATATATGTAATTACATCCTTAATTCAGAAAACAAAAATTTCTCAGTCATTGGAATGGACTTGGAAGCAGTGTTATATGACCTAGTCAGCATTTCCTAGGCCTCAAGACTGCAGCCCAGATAACAGCCTTGTTAAACTTTATGGCCTGAACAATATGTGCTTCCCAAGCTAATGTTAAAATGCCTCTCTCCAGTATGCTTCTATGTACATGATTTGTTCATGTGGTTCCTTGGGATTCCTCACTGTCCTCCAGTGTTTCCCATAAGAATATCAAGGAACAGCTCCTTGGATATTATAGTTGAAGTGGTAAGAGTTGCTGACAGAATTGCTTGATGCTTAGCAGTTGCCACCTCAGGGACATGGACTGAGAGGTAAGGGATAACTTGAATAAGACTGATCCTCTAGGTAGGCTGTTATACAAAGAGGCCTCCTAAAAGCTCCATGGAAGCCAGCAAGGCCCACTGCTTAAGATAATCAATCTTGGTCAACTCCATGGCTTGGATACCAGCTCCAACCATGAATATTAATGTGGAGATTCTTTCCTTTAACTTGCTTCATTAGCAGTAACTGTAAACCTTGAACCCCGACACCTGATCACAACAAAAGAAGAGCTTGTTTTTCCAAATAAAAACATCAACTTTGCAGGGTAAGCCCTGAGCCAGGGTTCTATTGTGTCATATTTATGATCATACCCTTCTGATCAAACCATTAGAGGAACTGGTTCCTCCTTAATCATGCAGCCTAACAGCTCCACAAGAATTTGCCTCTCCCCTGGAGTCTGAAGTCTAGCCATAGAATACATGGGAAATGGGCCCACATACCAGGTACTGACCCAGTCTCCACATTTTCTCTTATTAGAAAGGAGGTCAAGGAGCCATGCTGCCAGGACACTGCAAAGGTCAGGAACATGGATATTGGTATACTGAAAGTGAAGTGAAGGGCCAGGCCAGCATATGTTTTCAGTTATGAGTTACCATAATCCTACATAACAGAGCCCAAAATCCCATGGCTTAGGGCGGGAGGGGGAGGGGGGGAGCGGGGAAAAAGCCCTTTTTCACTCATTTATCGGCATGTTGGCTTGAGTTCACCTGATCATGGCTGGTTTCAGTTGAGCTTGACTGAGAGCTTTGGACTGGGTTCAAATCTGTTTCTCATCTTCATGAAACTAGTAGTTATCTGAGGTATATTTTTCTCATGGTAAAAAGTGGAGCACAAGAGGGCAAACCTAACTGTGCAAGCACATATTTAGCTTCTGTTCAAGTCATGTCAGCTGACATCATATTGAACAAAACAAGTAGCATGGCTAAGTCCAACATCATTGGAGACTTATACTCCCCCCATGGAAGTGAGGTGGTAGAGAGAAAGTGAATATTTGCTGAACAATAATTTTCCCTGTTGTTCATAAATATTCATGACCCTCCCATTTACAAAATGAACTCAGATCCATTTTGGAAACTCCAAAAGTCTCATCCAATCATGGCATGAGGCTTGAAGTTCAGGATATTATTATCTGTGTAGGTACAGCTGTAGGTCTTCTAAGTATAGAGTCCTATACACTTAAAAGAAAAGTTACCTGCCCCTAACCCCCATCAACACACACAAACTCAAAACAATACTGGAATAAGGACAGGATGACTACAATAAACTCATACAAGAGAGGAAGAATGGGAGACACATAGCAGTTAGTGGTCTTTCACATTTTTAAATCCCGCTGATATAATATCACCAGACCCTCCCCTACGGTAGAGGATATTCCTTGACTAGGTACCAGATCTCCTTTCTAGGAGTGCCTCTCAAATTATTGTACTCTTGAGTTCATCCTTCCTTTACTGTCACTCTCCTTGGCCATTTCAGAAAAAATTTTTTGAGGAAAATTCCTTTTTTTGGTTGTTAACCACTTTTTCTTTTTTTCGGTTTTTAAAACTTGGGGGGCCCGGGTTTTTTTTATCTCTCAGATTGATTCAATTTCTTTTCATCCAATCTATACTGGTAGTACTATTGCCAAGAGTTCTCTCAAAATTATCATTGATTTTTCTCTGTACTTGATTCTGTGTATTTTGATTCCAGTCACATTTCAGAAGAGCCACATCTAAAATGCTTTTGGAGATATGCCTCTTTCTCTAGCCTTAAACATCCAAATAGACACATAAATGTATGCTTGTGTGTGTGTTTGCGTGTGTGTGTGTGTGTGTGTGTGTGTGTGTGTGTGTGTGTGTGCTGGGAGATGAGTTGATGGACCTATAATTGGTCTTAGTTTTAATCTATGCATTTAGATGCAGATTTATTCCATGTGTCTTTTATTTTCTTTGGACCAGTGGGCAACAGAAACATATTTTCATGGCAAAATGTAGGCGCTCAAATGGGAAAACACAATTATGCATTATAATTGAGGTCTATGAGCACATCATACATCCTAATACCCTATTGGCTGAAGCAGGTCATCTGACCAAACCCAAAGTCAATTGGACAGAGAGGCATACTTCTCCTCTGAAGGTAGAGTTGGAAGAGGAGGAAGGAATATTTGTTGAAAAATTAAATATTATCAACCCATAAATAGTAATAATAAGTCAAATTCTAGAATCTTCAAAAAGGATGAAATATATTGGTCAAAACAGATAGTACTTAGGATGTAGAGAGTGTATATAAATAGAAAGGAGGTTTTGGAGAAGTATTGTTTGAACAACGGTCTGAAATAAGCAGCGGGTAGCAAAGCACAGGCACACTGCTTTTTATGGTCTCCTAAACTAGGGGAAGCAGGACGTAGTAGCTTCTTTCAGAGAAGATTTTAAGAGAATTTGTGTTTTTAAGGACTTCCTAGTACCTATATTTATGTGCATGTGTGTCTATGATACTGGACCTTGAAGATTTCAAAGCTAAAAAATTGTCTATTCAAAAAATAACCAGCAGTATCCACCTTTGAATAAAACTCTTTTTATCTGGGAAAGCCGTGTTGGTGGTTCTTTTAAATATGCAGATGTAAGACAAATGCATATTTCCGGAGATGTAAAGAATGTTAGGTCTTGCCATGAAAAAGCTATAGGGAGCTGATTCAGTTAGGTGTTCTGAGATCAAATTTGGAATATGTGTTATGAGTGATTATCTCCCTCTCTCCCTCCCTCTCTCCCTCCCTTTCTCCCTACCTTCCTTCTTCCCTCCTTTCTCTCCTTTTTTTTCCCATTCTTTCTCTATTTCTCTTTTCTTCCCTCACTACCTCTTTCCTTTTTGTTCTTTCTTTCTACCTCTGTCTTTTTTTAAAACCTTTTATTATGAACCATTCGAAGCACACAAAAACAGAAGAATAGTATAATGAAGTCCCATTGTACCTGTCACTCAGCCTCACCATTTTCATCTCGAGGCTACTATTGTTTGAGCTATACCCCAGCTGTGCCTTCTGCTCCAAGATTAGTACGGAAGCAATCCCAGACATAATATTATTGTATCCTAAATAGTTCACTAGAGTTGCCATTTCTAATAACTGTACTTACCTTACTTTATCTTCAAGGCTTCTGTAAGTCAAAAATAAGGCCATGTGTATTTTGTTAAGGAAAAATTTTGAAGCACCTGTCCTTGTCCAGAAAGAATAGCTAAGAGAAAGCTGTATCCTTTTCAAGGCTGGAGGTGAATGGTTAATACAATTACATAGAGTAGAAATTTGTTCCCAGCAGAGAGAGAATCTCAGGATAGAAGTGCACCTTCAGCAAGACACACAGTGTGGAAAGATGAGGGGAAAGCCGGGATCTGAGACCATGCACAATAGCCATCTAGGACAGTACTTTTCAAACTATAGTCTATGACTATTCCTTGGCGGGAGTGAAACCAGTTTCCTGGGTGATAGCACCATTAAAAAAAAATGAAATAGAATAAACTAGGCTAGAATGGATGAAACTAGAATAGAAAATAATAGAGTACATAATGTCTATTAAGGCTAAGTAAACTTTCACATGGATATACTGGATCATGCTATGCAATGTATTTATGACAGATAGTTATGGCTACAGATGTTTGAAAGCAATGTTCTAGGAACTCAAAAATAGCTCAGAAACATGAAGAGAATACAATGCCATCAGGACTGTGGAGGCCTGTACTGCTGGCTTTCTGACTGTAGGGACTTTGTCTGTTTTGATTACTAGTATATTCCCAGCACCTTGCAGGCACATAGTGGGTTCTCAATATATATTTACTTAATAAATGAATAGAGCAAATAAATGTATTTCTGGTTAACAGGTGGCTTTCCCATGTGGCAATTCAAGCTCCTTCCATCTTGTGACTCCATTGTTCTTTAGGGTCCCATTGTCATCTGTATCCCATTGTCAGCTGATGGTAAGGAAGGAACCTGAGAAGGCATTCCTGCTCTTAAAAGCCTAGGCAAAATCTAGTCTTGTGACTACACCAAAGTGCATGGGAGCAGTACAGCTGTCTTCCCAGGAAAAGAAGGGAATAGATTGGGTGGACAATGGCATGGTTATATAAAATACTACATAATAAAGATCAAATACATAGTATTGCAGATATTTTCTATTCTAGTGAAATTAGGAGTTACGATATTTGAGATGTTAATTGCTATTAATGAGTTAAAGAGAGAAATTTTTTAAAAGATACATAAAAATATTAAACATTGATTTTAACTTAAAAATGTAGATTTAAATTTGTTTGCCCATTTTCAATGCGGCTTTCAGACCTTTTCTTTTAACATAGGTCTTTGATTGGAGATCTGCATTGTCTTTACAAAAATTATATCCATAAGGCAAATAATTTTCAGGTTTTTTTTCCAATAGAGGTGAGAACTTGTAAGTCAACTTTTATACAGAATCCTTTTAGATTTTTATGATTTTTCGAACTATTTATTTTCACTCACATACATCATGTTTTCTAAACTGACATCATGTTTTCTAAACAGCTCTGATTAATTCTTTCCAATAACTTCAAAGTGTTTTAATCGAACTAGCCCTCTGTCTTCTGTCTTCAGATTTTATTAGTTTATCATATGAAATTATATAATGCATGAGCTGGAAATAAACAGGCTTAAGAACAAACATAACTCTCTTAGTAAGCATTTAACTCAACTATTGGATTCATATCCAGCTAGTAACCTATTAGCACAAGTGTTCAGCGTGTTGTGGGCAAAAGTCACCACTTTTCACAGAGGGACTGGAAAGCAGTGGTTAATCAGGTGAATTGATTAAGGAGAGGTTGATTGAGATGGTTTCGTTTGTCCCTAAATTAAATATTACTTACATTGTCAAACTTTATTGCCATGATTCTTTAAAAAATAGGGGGTAGGGGATTTTACTTTTGCAAAGATATATAGGGATCATATATTCAATATTTTTCTTTTTTTTAAACAATACTGAATTGCATTATAATTGATCTTCCTGGTGCATAAATTAGCATGGGGATTTTTTTCAGCTACTACTAAGTTTGTATTAAAGTCTTTTCTTAGTCCTATTCATAACAATAATAATAATAATAATATTTATTGTGCATGCAATATCCAGGCTAAGTATTGTATATGCATTAATTCATGTAAAGTACCCCAAACATCCTGAATAACGATATACTAGTATCCCCATATTACAAAGGACAAAACAGGTTTGAAATGCTGACTAACTGTCTGGTTATGATCACAGAGCTAGAGGCAAACTTTGAAATCAGGAACTCCTGATTCTAAAGCCTGTGCTCTTAACTATTCAGCTATATGTTTTAGTCATAATTGTTAACTTTGTTCTAACTACTAATAAATCAACTCAATTATTTAAATATGTTTCCAGGATCTAAATATAAAAGGGAGCCCTTTAGGCTTAAGAAATCACTTGTAAAGTCACTTACTTACCTTTGATGGGCTTTCGATTATCCCTTTGAGAAGCCTTTGTTTACAGCATATAAATAATATATAACATTTGTATGTCAATAAAATATTCTGATGACCCTTAAAAATTCAGCATAATATATAACTCTTACACTATACTCTATGATCTAGGAGTTCAAGGGTTGTGTCTATTTTAGTTGACAGTTCCATTTTCTTATGCTTAACACAGCACCTGTCTCAATAAAGATTTATTAAAGAACAAATGACTCAGTGAAACAATGAATAAACTCTTTCCAGTATGATATACATATTTCGTGGGAATGGTATAGTATATCTAAAGTAAGAAAAAATTGTTGTGAAACAGCAATAACATTTTTTTAGTACAAATTGATATCTTTATTTAATCTTTTGAAATTTGTTAGGAAAGATCCAGCTGTTAGATAAAATATTTTAAAATACCATAAAACTTATAACTGAAGATAATGTATCTGAAGGTTTATTCCCACTAAAACCAAGGATAGTGTTTAATAACCACAAATAGAAACATTATGTCAGAGGGTTTTATTAATCAAGTAAAATATATATTTCATAAAACTATCCAGTGATTATTCAATGCCACTTTTTACCAAGAGCCATCATAATTTAGACGGTTAAAGATTAGCAGGTGTATATGCTATATTAAAATCACACATCTTTCTGAAATGGAAAATCAAAACTTCTATCTGAAAAACCATTGATTTAAGCCAGCACAAATTTGAAGCTAACATCAGTCAAGGTTCCAGCAGGTAGCAAATGGCACACTCAATGCAGGATATTTAAAGAGCATTTAATGAAGGGACTATTTAGAAAAGAGTATCTAGAGCTTAGAGGAACCACAAGAGATAATGGAGTGCCCCAGTATAATAACTTGTATACTTTAGCAGTAATAATTAGTAACTAGCAACAACATTTCTAATATCACTGGAGGTCTGAGGGGCAAGAGGTAAGGGCAGTAAGGGGACCAATAGCCTTTAGCTGAGGGATGCAGTCACCCTTGGTAACCTGACATTACTCCACCCCTGATAGTCCATTTGTGCTCTTGTATGCCTAAGCCAAAGGGCAAGGGTGGTGATTGATATCATCAATACTGTACAGCTTTCCCTTCAGAGAGCAGAAAGAGTCTGCTTTAAAAAGATGATTTCTTAGCAAGTATCTAGATTTTATATTGTTGTAAGATAAGTGGGAAAATAAATGTAGCGAACCTATTTAAGGAGTCTTATTTCAGAAAAGTAGACTGGAGAAGCACAAATATGAATGGGAGAAATAATACCTTCTCCACCTAATCCATAAGGTTGTTGTGGGATTAAATAAAATGTCTATGAAAATGATATGCAAATGTAAGTTGCCTTTTTTTAAGAGAAGAAAACAATCTTGTAATTATGTTCTTCATTTTTTCTTGTTTCATTGACACTTCCAAGAATGCACAATACTGTCTTTCTAATGATCCAGTTAACATGCAATCAAGTAATCATGATATGATGTGATAAGTGAGGGAGATGATTTCTGTAACCAGATGGGGGTTGCATAAGGCTTCAAAGAGGAGGTGACATATAAACTGGATCTTGAAGAGTGGATAGGAACGCAGCAGAAGTGGCCAGGGGAGGGACTTGGCAGGGGAAGGAACACCAAGTGTGTCCCTCCCTGGATAATCTGGGGAAGAATAAGTCCAGAGGATATACAAGATGTGTGAAATGGCAAGAGAAGAAACTGAAAAAGATGACTTGTATCAAATTATATAGAACCTGTGTTTTGGTCCATGATAAAGATATTGGAAAAAAAATTTTTTAATTGTAGAGCGGTAGTTTGAAACCCAGGCTCCATTTTAGAATTCCCTGGAAATTCTAAATACTAATGCCTGGGACCAATTAAATCAGAATCTCAGCAATGAAGACCAGGCATAGTTTTGTTGTTGTTGCTCCTGTTTTAAATGATCTCTTGGTGGTTTTAATATGCAGCCAATGATAAGAACCTGCACAGTAGAATGAATAAGACACATCAATATCTTCAGTCAAGAATTTTTCCTTGAGCCATAGGCACATATACCTGCTGCCTCCTGCATGTGTCCTCTTACATACATCCTCCTGGACATTACACAGGTACCTACCTCACATTTAGAACTGCATCATCATTTCTCCACATATCCTTATTCTATACTTTGTATAATATTCTTTATTTCTGTGAATGTCATCAAAATGTATTCAGTTCAGAAATCCCTGTTTTCTTGAGTTCTTCCTACCACAATCATCAAAGTTTCTTTTTCTACATTTTAATTATTCATCCAAGTTGCCTAACTTGTCCCCTGTCAAATTGTCACAGCCCTAGGCCAAGCTTCCATTTCCTCTCACCTGGATAGTAACTGGCATTCAGGTTGCAAATTTGTCCCAGTGGAATCAGTTTTGTACATAATTGCTCCAGTGACATTTCTGAAAAATAGATCCACAAGTTATTCTAATATTGAATACCTTTTAAATTTTTCTCAGTTTTCTAAGAATACATTAAAAACATTTTAACATAAATTAAAATGCCTTAAAGATCGTTTTACCTTCTGCTACCTGCCTCTTTCCCTTTCTTGTATTTTTCACTGGAGTGTCCACACATGCTGTTCTTTTTTCTTAGCATTCTACACTTGGTACTCCTTACCTGGACAACTCAGTTCACATTTCAGGTCTCCTTTAGATATTTATGTGTGACTCTCTGAGGCCATAGAAATCTATACTACCCTTATCAAGGCACTTATTAGACTGTATTTTAACTACTTATTTAATTTAATATTTTACTCACAGTACATAATGTTTTGTAGTACAAAGAAAATGTTTTGTTTTGTTCATCATTTTTATTCTCAAAGTATATTACAGTTATTGGCACAGAGCAGGTGTAGGATGAGTATTAGTTGAATGAATGAATAAACGTGCTAATCTTGAGGGTACAACAAAACAATAAGTTATAAGGCTCAGGTTTTGTCTTCCAGAAATGTGCAGCCTAGTGAGGAAAGCAGACAAGTAAATGGAACAACACAATGTGAAATGTACTATTTTAAGCAAAAGGTGTGGGGTTTTATGGAGCCCGTGGGAGTAGCATCTAATTCAGCCTTGACAGGGGTTAAGGGAGATCAGTTAGGAAAGGTGTAGGTGAAGATTTGATGTCTAAGCTTCTTTCTGAAGGAGTAAGTAATTTGCTAGAGAAAAAGAGAAGAGCAGAAATTGTGGGACACAAAGGCCGGGAAGAAAGAGAAAGCAATACATAGTAGAGGAAGTCTAAGAAATAAAGCATGTCTGGGATTTGGATAGGGCAGGGGGAGTTGGAATGATGAACAGATCCCAGGTAATAAAATGGATATGCATTGGGAACTTGATCTTGAGGACAATTAAAAGCCAGTACATGCTGTAAGCAGGGTCTTGACATAATCTGACTTGATCTTTAGAGTGATCATCAACTGCATCCTGGAGACTATTTGAGAAGGGCACAGCTAGACCATCACTCAAGAAATCTGAGTAATTCAGGAGAAAGGTGGTCTCAGCGGACAAGTGGAAATGAGAACTAATGGAAAAATATAAAGGAGTATCCTCAGTAGGATATGATGATAGATAGGAACAAGGGGGTGCAAAAGAGGAGGGGATAAAGGAACGAAACTTTAGTTTCTGACATGAGCAGTGAAATAGGGAGTGGTGCCATCCTCTGAGATGGGGTGTGGCTGACAAGAACCAGACTGTCTGTGGGGAGAAGATAAGTTCAGCTTTGGGCGATTTGGAGATAGGAATGTTAGTTTGAGCATGGAATACTGTTATAGGTTGGATTATGTCCTCCACAATTATGACCCTGAAAATTTTGTTGGAAGTCTTAACCCGCAGTGCTTCAGAATAAACCTTATTGGGAAATAGCATCATTGCAGATGTAACATTAAGTTGAAGTCATATTAGAATAAGGTTGGCCTTTAATCCAATATGACTGGTGTCCTTATAAGAAGAATGCCATGTGAAGACAGAGACAAAAGGAGGACACCACGTGAAGACAGAGGATTGGAACAAGGCATCTACCTCACTCCATACTGCTTGAAACTACAAGGATTACTAGAAACCACCAGAAGCTAGCAAGAGGCAAGGAAGATTACTAGAAACCACCAGAAGCTAGCAAGAGGCAAAGGATTCTCCTTTACAGCCTAGGGAAAGAGCACGGCCCTGCCAAAACCTTGATTTCAGACTTACAGCCTCCAGATTAGTGATACAATAAATTTCTGTTGTTTTAAGCCCCTCATTTTGTTACAGCCCTAGGAAACTAATATAAGTTTTATAATAATGCTACCTAATATTTTTGAGCATTTACTATGAGTCAGTAACTGTTCTAAGTGATTTGTATCTGCCAATTTAATCCTCATAGCAACATTAAGATGTAGGTACTGTTATTTATTTATTTATTTTAAAAAGGAAGCAAAACAGGTTAAGTAAAAGAGAAGAGTTATGGAGGGGGAGAGGGAGGAAGGAAAGGAACTGGATTATTTTGGTGTCTTCCAGATAATCTCTATTTTTGAGACACCTGAGCACTCCTCAGGAGCTGCCTTGGGATGTAAGAGGTCAGCAGTTTCCCTTAATGTAAAAACCAGACAAAGAAACAAGCAACTCTACAATGTGTAATACCTAAACCTAACAATCACATGGTATAGGTAGTTGTTTCCATGAGAATCTTTTGCTGACCCAGGCAGTGGTCAACATGGAAGGAAAAGAAGTATTTCCCCTCCCCAATGCTGCACACGACGTATTTTTGAATGGAAATTTTGCTTTATCTTTATGTTAAAAAATGGAAGGAGCTGGTGATGCACTCAGAGGAAATGCAAATGAAAATGTCTAATTCCTTACACAAGTTGTTAGGTTTATAACCACGATTTTCCTAAAAGACAATCAGGAGCCTTTCCCTGCCCCATTTTGTAGTGTCACTCAGGGCACATGGAACAAGATAGATAGTCCCCATTCCCCTCAGGGGGGCTGCCTGAGGACTTGATTTCCTTCCTGCCTAACTGTTAGGGAAACACATTTCCTCAGAAATAAATCCCCACCATAAACGTATATATGAGTTGAGCCTCTAAAGTTATGAGATGGATTTTCACTGTGGCTTGTGGAATCAGTTTCAAAAGCTGAGGAAACAATGAAGGTGATTTAGGCTGCCAAGACAGATAAGTTTTAAGGGATAATTTAAGTGAGGCTGAGGTATGTGATATAGTTGAGATGATGTAAATGAAGAGATTTTAGAAAGTATAAAGCACTATATAAATATATTCCTATTCAGGATGGTTAATAATTGCTATGTATTCAGCACACTGACTGGAAATTCAATTATTTTATATAAGCCTTGTATTTTAAGTTAAGTATTATCCAAGATAGCTTTTTAGGAATTGATTTCTATTCCAACTGGACTAGTCCTCTGGTTTTTATTACTTTTTTGTATAATTGGCAGTGCATATTTGTCCTTAGCTGAGGAAGATGTACGTAGTATTTCTTTCATCTTTTATCCAGAGTTGTTGGCAGTGTGTTACACTCAAGCATTGATTAAACTTTGGTTATGCACAGAAAAGTTGAGAGAGCCATCTGAATCACACAGCAAGGCAGCAGCAGGAAAAGGTAAGGACATAGCATCCCTGACCCTCAATTATGTACTCAGATCTCTTGAACATTTCCTTTTTTACTAAAAATTTTAAAATATTGTATTTATACTTAAATACTGGCCTAATTAAGAAACTCGGGACTTAATCGTCAGTTTATAAATTCAGCATAACTCCATGTTGAGCCATAACTCCACATGCACTAACAGATTTAGCAAATGAGAGCTATGTTATTGTGCTTACTAATATATGGTTGGTAATAAAGATAGTTACAAGTTTGTATACTTTGTTTACTTTGTTATAATTTTCTCACTTAATTCTGTCATACCAGATATTGGTGTACTCATATTCTGGGAACATATATGTTTAAGCGTCATTTTGGTTTTTAGCAATGATTTTTAATATTCAGGTGCCCACATATTCTTTGGGATATGTGTTCAGAATTCTTAAAAGTGAATTTCTAGATAACTGTGAACATGAAAGTAAGATAATACTTGAAGTTGACATCTGAGGAAAGCATCTTTGGAAAAATGGCATCTTTGGCTCTGGCTGCTAATGTATTATTATTACTTGTGATGCAATATTCTGGACAAAAGACTTTCAGATCATATCAACAAAAGTCTGGAGTACAGAATAATAGGAGCATTGATTTGTAACTGACCAAGAGATTTTACTTATTGTTATGTATTTATTTACTTTTGACAACTGCCATATTTTGTTATCCTGCATAGGTATGCTCTGTTGATAGTCAATGATTGCTCTATTTTCATAAATGAATATAAAAAATTATGAACATTCAAACTAACATGGCCATTTTGACTTTTGTATCATTATACATTTAGGAATAAAATAAAGTGATAAAATAAAATAAGAACAGCAACAAATAATAGACTGAATTCACTGATAGCTATTTGCCAGGGATGAGGGTAGAGTGAGAATCCAACTGGTTGAATGAGAGTAATGTTAGAATGTTACTTTGATATATTGAGAGAAGAGTTTGGGGAATAATTAAGTAAACACTATAAAAAAACCCTCTGGTTTCTAGAAACAACTGTCTTTTCATGTTATAGTACTTTGAAACATTCTGCATTAAATTTGTCATTGAGGAAGAGGAAGTTATTATAAACTATATGCAAGTTTAAAACAACTTCAACATAAGTACTACTGATACAAAAACTAAACTGAAATAAAATAAAATTGTATGTATATGTATACATTTATACACACAAGTATATTTTTTTCCTTTGTATTGCATCATCATCCTTTTGAAATTTTACCTTCTAAATCATACTGAATACTTCTGTCAGTTGTGACTTGTCTTAACTCTGGAAAGTCACAGTTATATTGGTTATAAATGGAATATTCTCTTTTCCTCATGATCATTTCACCTCAACTGGCTATTATATTAAAGAGTATAAAAGCCCATGTTTCAATCCTAAAAATACTATTGCCTCAAATGAATTCCAAGACATGCAAACATATATGCCAGGGATCAAAGGTAGAAATGTTGACATTAGTAGTCCCTACTCCTTTGCAACTTATCACAATTACATTTTTAATAGTAATAAAATAAAAGTAATAAAATAAAATAAGAACAGCAACAAATAAGAACAGAACAAAAAAAGTGTTCACATTTTACTTAACAATTGCATTACAGTCAATACTCTCTTAAAAAGTGTGGATAGTACAGAAATCGACCTGGGTGCTATATACTGCTACGAATTTTGGAAACACTAATTTGACCATCACATGGCAAATTTTTAGATTTACCCTTGTAAATTATTTCACATGTCTCTTCATTTTCAATACAACAAATACTATTTTTCACACTTGATTCAGCTATAGACCCAAATAAGACTTTTCAGGTTTTTAGTACAACTATCATCAACATAACAATGTGATCTTTTTCTGCTTTACTCTCGACCCTGTGGATTGAAGAATCAGAATTTAGTCAGACATCATGCATATGATATATGAGAATACAATCTAATTGTCTCTACACTGACTCTACCATGCTAAGTATGGTTTTTTTAATCAATTGATTTAATTATAAAACTCACTTATCCAAAATAAAATTGCACAGTGAAGTAAGAAAGAAAACACTGCTTGAAAAAGATTTGAAATAAAAAACAAAATACTTTTCATCACAATAAAAATTATCCATGTTTCTCTGACATATCAGTTCAAACATGAATATGAGGGTTAACTGTGCTGCATAGAGGAAAAGTGTGCTGTTGCTGAGATCAGCCTCTGAATCAGGCATGAAAACTGAGACTCTGACTGTCCAACCAAGGTAGTCAATTCCAAAACAAAAACAAAATCAGTCGAGAGCAAAAATTAAATAATCATTTGGACACATTAAAATATAATTATTTATTTGACTGAGTTTTTCCCATGATTGTATAGTGACAGAGTTGTTGATACAACCTCAGTTTCTGGCTTTTCAAAATAAACTACTGAATGTCATGGTTCTGTGAAAACCAGCATCTCAAAGGAAGTATAAATCCTTGGTCACCAAATGGGATGTGGACAGTCTTAGGAAGCAGAGTTATCTATAGCGGTGTGTTTCTGGGAAGGTAGAGGTGAGATAGAACAATGCTGGTTGATTGATGCACTGCTTACCCTCAATGTGGGACCTTAATATTAACTGAGGAATTTTATCAAATGTTCCACCTTTATAGGATTTTCTTTCTTTCCTTTGAGAATAACATATTATCTTCCTTTTCACAAAAGCCTAGGTAGGTTGAGGAAATATCTATTCTTGCTTATGTTAGCTTTTAGCTTTTTATAAAAAATTCCCTATGACAAAGATATTATCTAGATCACTATGAATATGTGTGTGTATTACATACATGTATTTTAATTACTTTTTTCCTCAAAGTCTAACAAATTATAAGATTTCATTATTCAATTATACAGCTTCCTAGTTCTTAAATCTTACAAATACCAATACCTATTTCATCTTTGCAAACCTAATCTCTTTTATCTTAACCCATTTATAAATATGTCTGTTTTGACTAGACCTTTTGGAAGAGGACAATATTCACACAAAGACCCCTTTCTTAAGTTAGGTGTGCTTTTTTACATGTTAGGAAATGAAATCAAAGTAAAAAAATAGAGAGACGAAGTTTGCCTGGAAAGGTCTCTTGTCCTGTTTGTTTATTTTAGCTTCATGGAAATGAAAAGGTGCCGCAGACCCCTTTCAGTGCTTTTTAATGTGGGCTGACTTACTGGAGGGTTGTCCCTTGTTCTCACATTACACACGGCACACACACATGCACACACGTATACACAAATAAAATAGATGCTGAGTTACTATTTATGTATTATCATCTGCCAGGGGCTTTGAAATTTCTGTTTAAAGACAAAGAATTCTTCTCTCTGACTGCTCATTGAGGGTTTCCTGACACAAGAATGTAATTAACTCTTTACTATCCTAATTTCTGCATTTTAAAAAGTAGCCAGATATGACAAAAGTAGAGCACTCAATCCACAGGGTGGCCATTAACTGCACTCTGTTACTGTATGTTCTCAATTCAGACCACAATTACTGTCAGGGAATTGCACTGGAAGCTCCTTCTTGTACGCAAACAGGAATACTATTCATTAAAGAGCACTTTCAATAAAATATAATCTATATTTTTTAATGAATATTTGAGAAAGAAAATACAATCTTGGGTTCAGAAACCTGCAATATGGTTATTATTCTTTTAATAACATAGTCTTTCTCTCATGTACATATACTGACAGATGTAGGAGAAGGAAGCAGAAATGAGATGGCAGGCTTTAACTTAGAAGAAATGAAAAAAGCCGAGCCACAGTAAACTAAGTCAATGTTAAATAAGGATTTCCTGGAACCACCTACAGCAGACACAGCTTTCTATGGGTTTTATTGATGTCCCTGAGACAGTAGATTCTACTTAAATCTTTCAAGCCCAGTTAAATAAGAGAACATTGGGCACTTTGGAGACTGAAAAAACCAAGAGGCCCATCTAAGACTGTCCCTTGCTCCAAGAATCTGCCACTTGATAACCCAATTCTTCTTTCTCATAATGTATTTTTAATTTTAGTGACTGCAATTTTCATATTTTCAGACTGTTGGTTCTGATAAAACACCTAGTTGCAGTTTCTAGGAAATGGTATCAGTAATGTTTAATGCTTGAGAAAAATGTCTATTTCCCTCAAATGAACTTTAAATATTACTCTTGACTATAAAAAAACAAAGACAGAAACAGAAGTGTGTGCATATGTGTGTGTGAGTGCACAATATATGCACACATGCACATATATCTGTAAGAAGAATATGCTAGTGGATTTATTAAATGCAAGAGCAGTTTTTTCTGGTAGCACTCTTTGGTAGTCCAGCTACACTGCCTATTGCTTCAGAGAGCAAAAGCACAAACAAGCATGTTGATATAGACTGAGAGTATTTCTTTGACAGAAAAATTTCAGGAATTTTGCTACTCAAGCAAGCATTCCATTGAAAATCTAAATTATGCTTCCAGAAAACAACAAAATTATGATTTTTTATAGACATGAAAAATAAGTGGAAATAACTTATTAAAATATAAAATGCTGCTGAGGGAAAAATTGCATCTTCTTGAAGAAAAGGATGATCACTAATTTAGAGTCTTCTAAAGAAAACAACTCTTACATAAAGACCTGAATTCACAGTGGGTTAAATAATTTAAAATCATAGCATGAAAAATCCTCTTCCTCATTCTCTACAAAAGAAATGGAGCACCAGTTATCAAGATTATCGTCAACATCCTGGCATTCATTTTGAATCATGTTTAAATAATAAGATGATGGCTAATTTTTGAAGTAAATTTACTGAAAATGAATGTGATTTTTTTCTTTTCTTTTCTTTCTTTCTTTTTTTTTTTTTAATCTGTTTGGTTACCTATGAAGACTATAATTGGATGCTACACTGATTGAATATTTAAGAGCAGGAACATAGTAAAAATACCTTTCAGTATTTTCTAAAGCAGGTTGTTTCTCCTCCTGCCTATCAATGGCAAATGTAAAGGAAGAATTTAGAATTTCAGAGACAGCATTTTGCTTGTGTGTGCCAGTCATGCATGGAGTGAAATGTGTTAACCTTTAAACAATTTGGGAGTGGATGCAGTTAATAGGTAGGACAGATAGTTACAAAGTCCTGATTAACTACAGAGCGCATAGACATGTGAAAACTTATCTGTGGCAAAAGGGAAGAGACAGCGGCGATTATTTACCGTTCTAGAGACCGGGTCCCAGGGAACAGCATGAGGAAATTCTGAACTCCAACATTGCCCTCTTTTGGCAAAACAGTGCACAATGTATTTACCTCACTCGCAGGTGAAAGCATTTTTTCAGGACACAAATTTTCCATATCAAGAGAAATGATACAAACTAAAACAAAATCAAAATTAGAGAGGGAAAGAATTCACCCAATGTACCCGTAAGCTAGGCACAATTGGAATACAGAGTAAAGGAGCTTAAGTGATAGGCTTCTCAGACTCTTGTCTTTCAGTTGTCCAGTTCCAGTGACAAACATTTTCTTTAACCCTCGTATTTATCCCTGACAGCTTCAAGCCATCTGCAGTGTAATCAGAATTATATAGGGCTCAGAATGTGAACAAATAAGATGGGAGCTCTCTTTTTTCGAGCCACCAGTGCTGAAATATGCATGGAGTCTGCAGGCTGACTGAAGTCACTGAATAGAGAAAGCTGGACCCCGCAGAAAAGACACTCCAGCAGTTTGGGCTTTGTGGTTCTAATGAAGCCTGTGACGAGTTAGGACAGTGAAGGAAATGAGCTTGATTACATCAAAAAGGAAAAGAAAAATGTCGGGAGGAGACATATGTTAAACTAATTACTTTTATTCATGTTGTAAGTGCCAGTGCCACTCTAAATAATACCAATTTCAGGCTTGTCCTCCATCTCTAATTTCCTCTCTGTTTTTCAAGTTAAAGTTCTTGTCTTGCTGGATCTTTGTTATTGGGATTTTTAAAAAAAAGATGCTGCTGAAATTTAGGGATATCCACTACCAATGTAGGTGTACTGAGCCAGTTCAGAAATTTATTTATTATATTTCTTTCTCCCTGACTATGAAATTAATCAATATACCTGCTAGTCCTAAATATATCGCCTTTACTAGCTTACGGGCTAAATATATGTGCAGAAAGGTACCTGTTTTGTGAATGCACACAGTTCTCTTAGGGAAGAGGACAAAGCAAATTCCACATCTTTCAATAGTTTGAGACAGAATTTACTTCATGAAAGGAAGGTGAGCATCATGTTCCATTCTTTCTCATTTAACTAATTCTTACTGAATAAAATAACAGTAAGGAGTGATGAGTTTCTGCGAGAGAAAATCTAATTGTGAAATAAATAATTACAGTCTTAAAGTAGGAGAGTCAGCTTGCATCTTTATTTGTAAGCTGATTTTTCTTCCTATTCTTTTCATTCTTGAGATTTAGAATACATGGATCATTATGTATGTGTATTCTTTACTGTCAAAGTAGGATTTGAAGGGATTAGTTTTTAATGTTTAGATCACATCTCCCTCATAGGATTAATTTGCAAAAATACTTGACTCACTCAACATTGCTCTACATCAGAATTCTGAGAAACTATTTTGAGCTTTTTGGCAATCAATTTGGAAAGGTCAATTAATTCTATTAGTGCTAAAAGTTTATAAATGGCTTTTGTATAAATTATCTTATTTTATCTTTACAAAAACCCAGTGAGATAAGTAAGGATCTATTATTACCTCCATCTGACAGGTGAGTAATTGGGAAATAATAAAGTTGATGCGGCTGTGGAAGAGTACGCAAACCCAGGGTTCTAACGTTTGATTTTTGTGCTCTTTTACTTTCTTCATATATGAGATCATGTAACTTATTTCCCTATCTGCCTTTAAAGCAAAGGGAGTGGAAAGCTAGGTCTCACGAAGCTCTAATTTATATGTAGAACTTAAAAATGTATAGAAAAATATTTTTAAAATTAAATGGAGTTTGGGCCTTTCTGTTCATTCATTTATAGGCAGATTTAAAATGGCAACATCATCTTAATGGGAGATATTTCATAAGGAACTCCATTCCATGAGACAAAAACAAAGTTTTTTTACTTTGTGAACTCCTACATAAGCATGCTTCAAAATGACAGAGTTATCCATCGACATCCTCCTTCTGTCATGATCAAATTGACATTTATCTTGCCTACATCTGGTGATACCTCACCACATTGTATCTATCAGTCTCTGCAGGATTCATACCTGAAGCAAAAGAAGCTTATCTCCAGTGGCAGTATTTGCACGTAGGTGGCAAAAGTGATAGTATAGGTCTGTCACCAGACACAAACAGCACTGCCAGGTAAGCTGTGCTAGAAAGCATTATTCTTAGACCATATTTTCCCTGAGGTCCCCTTTGAACCTAAGGAATTTGCTTACTATTACCGGTAGAAGAATATGTCCTTGTGCAAATTTCTCTTGGCCAAAATATGCAAGCCCTTATTATGGTAAGAAAGAGCCAGTTCCCTATAGTCACCCATGCCTTTCTGCATGAATGTATTCATTGACCTTTGAGGCCAGCAACATAATTTTGTGTATGTGTATTTGGGGGGACGATGTCATTTCTTCCAGGATAAAACAAGAAAAAAATCAGCAAGGTTGATACTTTTTACATATGGAAAGAAAAGGAAACAAATTTTTCCTGTGTCTATGAGTGCTGACATAGATACACACTATATAGATTTAGAGTAACTTGTGCGCTGTTTCATTTTCACATAGAAAATATAATTCAAGCAAGATTCGAATGACATTTCCCAACATGATGCTCAAGTTATAAATAATAATGGTTCCCAGATTTTTTTTTCTGGATCAAAATGAATCCAAAGTGATTCAAATAGGTATCGCTACTGTAATTTAATCAGTTGGTCAAATAGGAGTGCTTATACTAGTGATAAAAGTCTAAAGAAATATGTTTTTTACCTTTTAAAATTTCCTGCCTGGGAAAACATTAAGAATATGTATCATTAACGGTTACTGTCACAGATTTCTTTCCAAAAACTTTTATTAATAAGACATAATATTTTATTTATGTTCTGTAAAAAAATTTTTAATTTCTTAGAACTGCTTTCATTGCCTGATTTTTAAAATGTCTTCTGGCATTTCATAAGTATCGAAATGTTATACATTTGTGTGTGTGTTTATTTTTTGTCATAGTCCTTAAAGTTTGTGTTTTTAGATTCTCTGTGTGGCTTTTCACAATTTTTATTTGTACTTATTTGGTCTCCTGGTTAAGTGACCAGTTTGAATATCAATTTATGCCAAGTGTAGGGAAATAAAAAAATTCTCCAAAGTGAGCAGATACTTGCTCCAAAATTGTTTAAGCTGGAGAAGAATTCGATTTGTTTATGTGTAAAGTTTCAGGTTTTCTGGTTCTTAATAAAATGGAGATGCAGTAGTTTTCAAACAAGGCATATAGGCAGCCCCCTCATTCAGTATGGGTTATATTCTAAAAGTTCATTTGTAAGTCACTTGTGTGGAACTCAGAATGAATTTTTCTGCAACAACTGCATAATAATGATGATTAGAAACTCAGGTTGACCTCCCTTCTCCCCCACTCCCTCCACACACAGTGTTGTTGAAACATTGTTTTACATTTTCAGAGAAAACTTATAAAAATTATGAGTGTTTTCATACTAGTAATCAAACAACACAGGAAAATAACGAAATTGAAAAGGACTATTTTGGAAATGCTGGTGCTTGAAGAAGCAGGTTTAATTAGAGGAGGATGAGGATGTAGGTAGAGACTGTTGTGGAAATTGTGAAGGGGACTCCTGAGCCCACTCAAGAGCTCTAGCAGTGCCCAGTGCTGGCTTGTGATTGTGTCTAATTTCACTTCACGATGGGAGACTCTCCTTCTCTCTTATTACAGGTGTATCATGAGTGCTTATGAGCCATAATTGAGGTCATTGTTTCTCTCTGTATTCACAAATGGAAGGAACTGCTAAGGGAGCCAGGAAGGATTCTGCAGTAACTGCAGGAGGTAGAAGAGGGAGAGAGGAAGTATTGTGTTTTGGAGGGAAAAGCAACACCGAAGACAGTGACTACAACCACTGAAGCTTTCCTGAAGAGAAATTGATGAGTGAGTTATAATTGGTCGCTGAGAGAGAAAGACGAGCAGCAGCACGCCCAGTCTCCAGAAAGGAAGAGATGTGTGGTACAGACACATTCTCACCCTGGACAGAGGAGTTTCTCTAGAAAAAGTACAGAAAGGGAAAGTTAAGGTAGTTGGGTGTGTATAGTGTGATTAAGGGATTCTTTCCTTGTCAGATACCTACAAGTTTGGAAATCTCTACATTTTTCTAAGGGAGTTATAATAAATGGAATCAGCTCTCTATGTTTGTGATGCTGTATTTTAAAAAACTTGTAAGCTCAGTTATATTGTGTGTATGAAGCTGAGCTGAAAATACATATTATATATAAAATATAGAATTATTTAGTTTGTTGTCACTGTCCTCTGAGCTCACTATTGAACTAACCATCAACAAATTAAGTATAACCAGATTAAGAAAATTTGTCTTTTTACCATCCTAACTACTCTGCAAATCAAAGAATTTGTTATCCATGGGTTTCTTAAAAGGGTCCTAGTTGCACATTCTTTCAAAATTTGCTTTTCTTAAATTTTGAAAAAATAATACATTGCAAAATGTTGAAAGCCAAATTATTTTGTAAGCAGTTTATAAGTTGCATGTGTGAGTGTGTGTGTGTGTGTGTGTGTAGAAACAAAAGTGATCCTTGGAATGATATATGCATTTGAACTGAATCCTTAGCTGTAGATATACAAAAGGAATAATTCCATTTTATCCATTTCATTCATTGATCACTTTTGAAATATTGAAAATATTTTCTTATTAAAAATATCAAACGATTTTGATGGCATGCTATGTAAAATGTACTATGAATAATTCTTTCCAAGAACCCTGTGAAATGGGTCCTATATAAATCCCATGTGTCAGATGAGAAAACTGAGCCTCAGAGATGTTATTTAATCCATTCAAGATTATATCTACGGTATTTGACAGAGATTTAAAGACAAATCTGCTTTATTCAAAATCCACTACTCCTTACAACTTTGTTAAATGTGCTTGAAAATAGACTCTAATGGAGAGAATAGGTAGCTTGGAAAACAAGACAAATATTCTTAATCTTGTTATGCTTCATTTGTTACTGTCTAGTTCAATAGTGAGCTTAGAGGGCAATGACAGCAAAGTAAACAGTTCTGATGGTCTGATAGATCATCTTGCTTCTTTTGTGATAAAACATCCTGCAGCTGACTCTGAAATTCAGTGCCTCTGGTTAGAAAGACAAGAGAGAGAGAGAACTCAGGTATATTTTTATATAATCGTTACCATACTGAAAAAAACATCAAATTATTTTTATGTGTAGCCAGGATTACCTTTCCACAAATAAAATATTGCATTTTTAACTAGAGTAGAGATATTATTGACCAATGCAGTTATATATTAAATAGTCACCAAGATTTTTTTAATGTTTCGTTTCTTTCATTATTGGCTTTAAGTCACATTAATAAACTTTCAGTTTACGATAACCTCATAGACATACGTGTTTCCTCTGGTCCTTCTCAGGACCCGTTTCTTGCCTGAATAATGCGTAGAAGTACAAAAAGAAATAATCTCTTAAGGGAGAAGAAATTTTGAAGGGTGACTCAGAAATAAACAAGAGATTTTAACAAATTTCTGAAAGACCAAAAGCTGATGAGCTTGGGCAAATGGATGAAATGGGGGAAGCTGCAGCCTAGGACATACTACAGCTGTGCTACAGAGAAATTTGGAGCCAGTTTTCTCTCAGTGGAATTATCTGGAAACTCTAGCCCCAGAGTTAGCATCTAATAGAGAGGGCTGGTCTGGGATTTGGGAATGAAACAGAGGAATAAATTAAACATTTTTATAAAGGCCAAGTGCACCTATGGGTCTATAGGTAGCCAACATTTACCTCCAGTAGAAAATGGATCTTCTCTAAAGATGTGACCTAAAATGTCTGTTGTAAACAAAGTCCTTAGGGGCACTGAATCTCTTCTCATTTCTGAATACAAGAGATTCATGTAAGAGTCATGTCCCTACCTGAGATAGCCTTCTCTGCCCCATGCCACATGGAGCTCCGAACTGGAATTCTCACTCAGATGTGAGATTTATGGAAAAAGATTCCTATGGACCATATATATGACAAAGGTAACCCACATTAGCTACCAATTTCTACAGTCTTACACATAAAACATCACTAGGAAGATGAGAATTAGTAACATTGAAGAGAAAGACCAAGGTGAACAGAAATATGAACATAGGAGAAAATAAATTATTAAGGGAACAGCAAGAAGTTTAATATACACAGATGTAGTGCTACTCAAAGTATGTTCCACAGTCTTGCTGCCAGTATCTGTTTGCTACTGGTCCTAGAGAAGTAAGAAGCTTGTGCCAGAATGTAAACCAGCTATGGCAT
>NW_011888783.1:29477804-29480976 GCF_000151845.1 Pteropus vampyrus | reverse complement strand
AAAAAAAAAACTGGCTACAAAAAAAAGACAAGTAACATTTTTAAAGAAGGAAATAAGCTCTAAAGAAAATACTTTCAAGAAAATTGCGATTAAAATACGAGATAACTGAAAATATAATCATTTAAATCTATAATTGTAGCATAAGAAAATAGAATCCACTGTTGCTGTATTTGTTGTTGTTCTTATTGTTAAAGTTAGGGACATTTCCCACTAAGTCATCCAGAGGTCACAACATTGAGTGAGAGAAAAGAATTATATTTTTAGCATACTAATTGGCTCAGCAGTAAAAAGTCTTCACGTAGCCATAATAATGTTATGCTTTATAGTGTTTTCTAAATTGTAGAGTGAGTCCATGGCCAGAGTTTAGAAGACAGCTTTTGCTTGTAGAACAGAATGTAAATGTTAACAATATTAACAAGGTAAAATGCAAGAGATAATAGAAAATAGAATATGGAAAGTGGTAAGAAAGTGGTAAGAAAGGTAGAGGAAGAGGAGCTAATCTGAGAAAGAAGGAAACAAAGTCATGTTATTGAAAGTAATGTATCAGACATCACACCAAAGCAGTATAACTTCATGTTTTGAATTATTCCCTTCTACTGAAACCCTGTAGTAATTCTCGACAATATGATTCCGTGATCTGCTCACATAAACCTCTCTAAAAAAAGTCTACCCTCCCTGGACTTCAGGGGTGGTAAAAGTAATCTAACTATCAAGTTACTACAATTACTCCTATTCTGAACTGTGGTAGGCAGAATAATGCCAACTTTCCAAAAATGTCCATTTTCAAAACCCCCAAATCTATTAATATGTTACCTTACATGACAAACTGTAATTTTCAAATGTGATTAGATTAAGAATATTGCAATATGAAGATTATCCTGGGTTAGCTCATGATTCAAATGCAATCACAAAAAGGATTTCCTTATAAGAGGGAAGCAGGAAGGGTTAGAGTTAGAAAGAGATTCTAAGATGCTACACTGCTGTCTTGATAAAGGAAGGAAGCACAAAGGAATTCAGGTGGCCCTTTGAAGCTGGAAGAATCAAAGAACTAAATTCTCCATTAGAGCTACCTGGTAGGACACAGACCAACTGACACTTTGATTTTATCTCAGTAAGACCCATTTTTTGACTTCTGACTTTCGGAAGTATGACATAATAAATTTGTGTTGCTTAATGACACTTAATTTGTGGCCATTAGCAAAACTTCAGACAGAAATAAATAGAAATAGAAAGAGAGAGAGAGAGAGAGAGAGAGAGAGAGAATGCAAGAGAACAAATTCCCAATCAAGGAAAGTCTGTAAGTTATTATTAAAAATTAAGGCCAAAAAAAGACAGCTAAAAATCAACTAATCAACCACTAGGAGATGAATTCATTGCTAACAAAATGAAAATAATAAACAGATTAATCTGAAAAATATTATGCTAACAAATAATTTAGAATGTCAAAGAAAAAAGATTGAATTATATCTACTAAAATAAAAAAAACCTAAAAAATTCTGAAACAAAAACAATAATGAACTAAAATAATTATTTAAAAATAAAAAACCAATAATAGATAAGAAGTAATCAATTAGAAATTCTGGAAATTAATTAAAAAATGGGAATTAATAACCTCAAGAGAAAGAATTAATATCTAGAGATATAAAGATGAAGAAAGAATTCATGATTCAGAAGATAGCACCAGGGATTTCATCCAGATTACAATACAGAGTAACTAAAAGTTTAAAAAATATTAAAGAAATTAATAAAACAATAAACATGAGAACAGATCAAGAAGTTCCAAGGTATGTCCAGTAGTAAATCCGGAAGAGAATAGAACAAATGACTAGGAAGAAATACTGCAGATGATTTGGTAAGTCTTTTTAAGAACTGGAAAAAATATACAGGTCCTGAGCAAGAATGATATAAATCTTTATGTAGGCGTATTGCGATAAAACTGCAAAAACATTTGTTATATAAAGAAAATCTTGTAATCTACTAGAAAGGTAACAAATTACCTACAAAAGAATGACAAGAAAGTAACCTTCTCACCAGCAAAAATGATTGTCAAAGAACAAAGGAATAATACCTTTAAAATGTTGTTATTCCTTGAAATCAGTGACTGTTATTCCTAAGAATCACTCCAAGCCACACTATTATACAAGAGTGAAGACAAAATAAATACATTTTCAGATATACAAAACTAATCACCCATACATCCTCCCAGAAAAATATTACTCTGGGCTGTGTTTCACAAGAGAAATACGAAAAGAGGCAAGAAATAATTACCAAAAAATAGTAGTCATTACAGAATTTGAAAGATATTATCAGTAAACTTAATTAATTACTTTAAAAACAATTATATTCTTAAAAAGATGATAAAATTCAAATTTACGAGTATAAGAGGAAGAAAGTGGGTGGGGGTTCAAACAAGCTTATTGTTTTTATTTGAGAAAAAATAATGAATATATTGGATTTTTTCATAAAAATATACAGATATTTCTGAAAGTATATGGAACAAGACATGCAGGTTGAAACATTTTAGTTAAATTTATTTATTTAACTAATATAAGATTCAGACAAAACGTAAATACCACATATTGAGAAAAGAGAGAAAGGAGAGAGTTAATGTATGTGACTCAAATAGATAATCCAAAACCATAAAGGATCCATTGAGTTCAAAAGGGTATCTCTGTGGAATGTGGGATTGCAGTTTAAAAGGAGTGGAATGGAAGTTATTTAAAAGAATTTTTAAAAGATATTTTATATGTTAATTTTTTATATATTTTTTAAAAAAATGCTTATGTAATGTTTTTTAAAAAATTTAGACATTGCAGAAAATTAAAAGGAAGGGAGACAATTACCTATGGTGCCATCATACAATTTCAGTTTCTGTGAGTTTTATTGTATGCATAATCTTCAATTCTTTTTTTTAAATTATTTTGCATGGGATTTTGTTTGGTTGCTTTTTAGATTTGTTTTTACATAATTGTAATCAAACTACATATAAATTTCTGTTATTTTGAGTTAATATTTTATTATTTTATTTACCTTCTTTAAGCCCTTTGCAGAACTGCATACTTTATTTTTTAATACATAACTATTGCATTTATTTGTTCAATGAATACTTCCTGATATATGCCAGGTACTGACTGTTCTAATTGTGTGTGAGAGAGAGAGAGAGAGAGAGAGA
>NW_011888783.1:29467126-29477519 GCF_000151845.1 Pteropus vampyrus | reverse complement strand
ACAATAACTTCTGTATGGACACATATGGACTTTTCCTCCTCCTTGTAGTTTTTGTCCCCTCATTTTCATATTAAGGTTAACTAATCTCTGTTAACCTAGCCAGCAAGCCTTCATTTGCATGAAAGAATTACATTTTGTATTTTTGGCCTGCCTTTGTTCTTTTCAGAGCTCAATTTGAGTCAGTCGCTACCTGATCTGGATCTCTTGGATTTGAATCCTTTAAGACACCAAATAAACTTTTAAATCGCTTTACAGCCTCAGATCGTTATTGATTAATAGGTCTGATATAGGTAGGGAAGGAAGGCTCACTGAAAGATGACATTTGAGCAAATATGTGAAATTGGCAGGACAGTAATGATCCATGTTGCTCTAGGCCAAGTGAACAACCAGAGCATAAGCCTTGCGGTGGGAGCATGCCTGGCTATACAAAAAAGAACCAGGAGGCTGGAAACGGTGGTCATGGTGTAGAGTAGACAAGAGCTTAGTGATGTTCCTGGTGTGGGTAATGGTGGGAGTGGGAGGGCGGGTCATATAGGGTCTAAAGCATTAAGTTCTTTGACTTTTATTCCGATTTTCGTGAATTTGGAGAAGCAAATTCACGGAAATTAGTTTCAGAAGAAATTTGACCAAACATTTAATATTATTAAAAAAAGTAAACTGGAAAAAATACTATATGCTGTAGTGTAAAGAGGAAACTTGCAGATCATTTCAGAAAGGACAAAATGACCTTTCAATCTTTTACTTCTAAAATTGGACTCTGTACAACAACATTCCATTCAAAAAATGCTTTTGGAAGAAAATTGTTATATGATAGTTTTGTCACTGGGTTATGACTCAGCAGGGTATGTAATCTGTCCTTGATTTAATCTTGAGATACTTGGAGCTAGGGCATTCTGACTGTGGTCTCTGCTGTGGAATTCTCTGTTCAGGTTGTCTTCATTTCAAATTAATTGAAAAAGTATCTATTTGCTGCTGTTTTCAAGCACCTGAAAGCACAGAAATGAGTTGTTGAGTAGCCCATAAAGTGTTCTTGGATTTCTCTTATCTTTCTGTGTATTTTGTTGATGAGTAAACAGAGCAGTAAGAGCAATTGGATATTGGCTTTATTATTAGAGCAGGAGTCATACAATTCTTAAATTGCTATGCTTTTGATTGCATTAATGGTTTTGAGATAAACAAATACCCATAAAGAATCTACATAAATATGTTGAGTAGTAAAAAAGGCTACCCATAATCCATTTTGTCTTTTGTCATTGATATGATATTCCCTCAATACTATTGAGTGCTTATTCTGTCTGGGGCTGTTTTAGCTACTACAGACACAAAAATGAACAATATGGTTCCTGTCTTCACAGAGTTAAAATTGGCAGGCAAGTCAATGCAGTGTGATAAGTGCCTTGACAGTAGAGGTACAAGATGCTATGGGAGCATATAGAGGGGGCATCTCATTCATCTTTGGATATACAGGGCATGTTTTAAATACTTAAAGCAAACATGCTTGCACACAAAAACACAAGATTTGCCTTTGCCATTCTAAACACCTAAGATAGCATGTCCACGGAGCTATTTTTTCCTAGTAAGCAGGTCTTTGTAGTTAGTGAAATGGACCTCATTCTCACCCTAAAGAGATAATTAGGTGATTGCCTCATTAAATAAAATAAACAGATATTTATTATTTCCACAGACTTTGCCAACTTTTTGATGATCTATCCCTTTACTTCATTAGAAACTTCTTCATCCTAGCAGAGTTCTATCCTGGGATGTGATTGCAGCAGCTACTATCAGATATCCAGCTACTTGAAGTCATGCAAATAGCTGACTTCACCATCTTTGTTACTAGCAATTGGTGCAGTATTATATGTAGATGCCCAATGGTTAAGCCGAGAGCCATTTTGGATGAAAGCCTTTCAGTTCTGAAGAAAAAAATAAAATCAACTGCCTCATATAAACAGGTTGGGCAAGCTGGGACTGGTTGTCAACATAGGTGTTAACACTAGCAGTAGAGAATTTCTCTTTCTTTGGATACACTTTAGAGATTAAAGGTCAGTCTCACTGTACTGTCCAATGGTGACAGAGGAGCGTTCACAGTGATTTTTAAGTACATACTTAGCCTGCGGCTGCAACCATATATTTTCCTAATATATAGTTTTCCTGTTTTAACAGTCACTTCTCCCCCCATGGAAAACCAACAACTTCCCCTTGTGTTTTGTTGACAAATAGTTTGACAAATAGTTGGGATTTTGTTTCCATAAACTCATATAATTAAAAACATTTACTTCCATGCCCTGGAGAAGAGAGAATAAGGCAGATATCCAGATGAAAACCCAACCCTTGTCATACTGGAAGGAGTTAGAATAGGTTCTTGCTTTTGAATAGAAATCCCTTAATGTGCTACCGACAAATACAAGAACTCTGCAAAGGCTTCTGGGATGAAGTGATGTCTAAATGGAGCCCAAAACAGTAGGAGGAGTGGTGGAAGTGAGTTTCAGGAATAGAACAGCTTATGTTACCTGGAAGCTGGAGAGAACACGAAATCTACAAAGAATTAAAGAGATTTAGAATCAGTATAAGTTGAGTGGAGAATGTAAGAGTACAATATCTAGCCCTGCACTTAGAAGGGCTACATGACCAATTTGTAGAACTTTTGGCTGTAATGTGTAGGTTTGCCCTGGAGAGTTGCAACTCATTTGAATTGTGATTATAGAAAATTTGTGACTTTCGAGAGAATTGGCAGAACTCACTACAACCATTTTTTTTGGAGAAGAGAGTGAGATCCAAATTTAATTCTTGGACAAAATTTCAAGTCCCAAGTTCTTTTCTTTCATGGACTATCACTGTAAATAAAGGGATAAATCATTCAGATGTATTTTGAAGACTTTTTATGTGGATGAATCTACATACCACAATGTTAAAGAGATGATGATCTAAGAAAAATCTTCAGAGACATATTATATAAAGTAAAAATTTGTTAACCTCATAGTAAACAAAATCAATTTGTTATATATTTTTAATATTTAGATGGTACATTATTCTTCTTGACTTATTTTTCTCATGTATTACATTTTCTGGAATCAGACCAATTTAGCCTTTGTGTGTTTTGAAATCATATACCAGGTCACCTCAAACTGATCCTTTTTCACTCAGAATATCATCTTAACATTTTAAATGGAATGCGCATTCCAGAGAGTTGGTATCATTTCTATTTCTCTATCCTGTGCTCCTTGTTTGCTAGTAATATATAAGTGTATGATATTTACTTGAAGTAAAAAAAAAAAAAAAAAAAAAAAAAAACCCAGTACATTTGACATTAGGCTGGAGGGGCAGTGTCTCCATAATAATAATAGATTTCTGATACATGGCTTTTGTTATTTTATATGCTGTTGTACGCAGGAAAGAATATGGGCTCTGGAGACCTAGATTTAAGCTCGAAACCCAGCTCTTCACTTAAAACTAATATTAATTGCTTTCTCAATTTTCTAATATACAAGGGGACTAAGGCTATCATTTCAGGATTATTTTGAATATTAAACACTTAATGAATGTATGCAAAGAGCCTGCAACATGGTTAGGACTTAAGAAAGGACTACAGTAATTACTGTAGTATTGTGACTACAGTAATAATTATCACAGTATTAACATAAATCAGTAGTAACTGTTTATGGACATTGAGCAAAAATGTTAGAAGTCTTTTGCAAATATATTCTCCCATTCACCTGGTTGCCCTTTTGCCTTGTTGATGGTTTCTTTTGCTGTGCAGAAGCTTCTTAGTTTGGTATAGTCCCATTCATTTATTTTTGCTTTTACTTTCCTTGCCTTTGAGTTCAAATTCATAAAATCTCTAAATCCAAGGTCCATGTATTTAGTGCCTATATTTTCTTCTATGCAATTTATTGTTTCAGGTTTTATAGTCAAATCTTTGATCCATTTTGAATTAATTTTGATTTATGGTTATAGATAGCAGTATAGTTTCATTCTTTTGCATGTAGATTTCCAGTTTTATCAGCAACATTTATTGAAGAGGCTTTCCTTTCTCCATTGTATGCTTTTGACTCCTTTAGGGCATAATTTCCAAAATATATAAAGAACTGATATGACTCAACAATAAAAAAACAAACAATTTAATTAAAAAATGGGCAGGGACCTTGAACAGACACTTCTCCCAAGAAGACATACAAATGGCCAACAGAATATGAAAAGATACTCAACTTCATTAGCTATTAGGGCAGTGCAAATCAAAATCACAATGAAATACCATCTCACACCTGTTGGAGATGTGCTAGGGAAAAGGAGCCTTCATACACTACTAGTGGGAATATAATTGGTTATAGCCGCTATGGAAAACAGTATGGAGGTTATTCAAAAAAATTTAGAGTAGAATTACCATATGACCCAACAATCTCTCTTCTGAGTATTTACTCAAAAAACTTGAAAACATTTATCTGCAAAGATATATGCACCCCAGTGTTCATAGAAGCATTGTTCACAGTGGCCAAGACATGGAAACAACCAAAGTATTCACTGATAGATGATTGAATAAAGAACATGTGGTACATATACATACAATGGACTATTGCTCAGCCATAAGAAAACATGAAATACTGCCATTTGTAACAACATGGATGGATCTTGAGATAATCATACTAAGCAAAAGTCAGACAGAAAAAGTTGAGAACCATATGATTTCGCTCATACATGGGATATAAAACTAAAAGTAAGAAACAAACAGGACAAACAAACAGACTCATGGACGCAGACGGTGGATTAGTGGTTGCCAGAAGGAAGGGATGAGGAGGGAGGTAGATTGAGGTAAGGGGGGGGTCAAATTTTAGTGGAAAAGGAAATTTAACTTTAAGTGGTAAACACACAATGCAATATACATATGACGTATTATTGAATTGTACATTTGAAATTTATTTGATTTTATTAACCAATGTCACTCCAATAATTTTAATAAAAATGTTAAAAATCTTAAAGGAATATGTGATACTTTCTTATGAATAATTTAAATTAAAGAGAGAAATTATCAAGGTGAATGTCATATATTATAAAATAAAAATTCAAATGTTTCCAATTATATACAAGTAGTTGCTGGATAAAACCGTATAATAGATAAAAGTATGATTTGAAAAATTTTAATATTTCTATAAAACCTAAAATATAGTCTTATTGCTTCTTTGTTTCTGGAAGTTTCTTCTTGTTATGTTATATATTAAGCTCAGAAATGTCCTATAATTACACTTCCACTTTCATTGACTAAAGCTTATAGAATAACATAAATCAAAAAGCATAATAAAAATTAGTATAGCATTCTATTCGTAATATGATGAAGCTTATTCATTTCTAATAATATACGATGCTATTATAGTATGTATAAATTGTCTACTTAACCCCAATGAGGTTAATGGGTCCTTCATCATGAGCTAGAAAGAATTCATATTTGAATTTAAGATATTATTTTCTTAGAACAAGTTAGAGTTATTTTTTAGTGTTGATGAACATGCTATGTCAAGAACTATGAGGAATAACCACAAGTTTAAGAAGGTAGCATTTTCTTCAGGTGAAATAAAATCTATGTGGCCTTGAAAATCAAGAGAATAGTCAAAGGCAAAGAACAAATGAAATGGACAAATACAAAGGAATACCAAAGAACGGGGAGTGGGGTGGGGGGGAAGGCTCAAATAAAAAATAGGAAATACCAAAAAGTCTTCCAGATAAGGAATTGAAATTTATAAAGTACAAAATATATTCCTCTACTTAGCTTTTAAAAACTTTTATTATGGAAAATTTCATACATAAGAAAAATGGAATAGTATAAAAAAATCCCAATGAACTCATCATTCAGCTTTAATAATTAATAATTCTTGTCCATTATGTTTTATACTCCATCCACACCCTTCTTCCTTTTCTAGATTATTGCAAAGCAAATCTCAGACAGCATATAATTTACATTTTAAACTTCAATATAAAGGATACTTTTTGAAAATGTAACCGTAATATCAAATTTCACTAACCATTATGAAAAATATATTCACATTATCATAAAATCGATTAATGTTCAAATTTCCCTACCAGCCTTACATGTATGTATGCATGCATGCATGCATGTATGTGTGTATCCACATGTCTACAAATACGTACATAAATATACATATATATCTGTTTAAATCAGGGTCTGAAAAGTTTTTGCCTCTTTAATTGCAATTGGTTCCTTTGTTTTCTGATATTTAGGCCTAGCGCTTTGATCAGATGTAGGTTCATTTTGTGTGTGTGTGAGAATATTTCATGTATTGTGTTATATATTGTTATATATTTCAACCAGGGGCATATACTATCTTATTATCACTTTCTATAATGTTAGTAGTTATTGATGATTATTGCTTATATCAGAAGTCAATACACTATGGCCCATGGGTCAAAATGTCTTGCAGCCTATTTTTGTAAATAAAGTTTTATTGAAACACAAATATTCATTTATTTATGTATTGTTTATGGCCTCTTTCATGCCGTAACAATAGAGTTGCAGTGGAAACCATATGGGCCTCAAAGCCTAAAATACTTACCATCTGACCCTTTATAGAAAATATTTGCTCATCTCTGGCCTAATTCATGTTTTTATGAAAATTATGTTTTAGTTATATCTTTCTTTCTTTATTAGATAAACTATTTCAATAAAAAGAAAATTCCCCTCATCAACTATTTGGTTACTTTGAGATTTAGATTCATAGAAAAAGCAGAAACAATATTTGATTTGTTAGTTTTAAAAATGAGTTGTGTTCTTGGTATCCCCTAGAGGCCAATGATAACTTGCATTTTTAAAAAAATATTATTATATTTTAGATGTAGTTGAATCCATTACCAGTTCTGCACTTACTAATGCTAAATTGTCCCAGTTTGGGCTATTGAAAACATCAGGTAAGATCTCAAGTCACCTTATTATTACTTAGCAGTCTTTGTTTCCCTACTTTGGTATGACAAAATTTTTCAGGCTCACATTTTATATATCCTGCCTAAGATGTGGAATCAGCCATTTCCCCCAAGGATTCTTGTATTATTTTAGAGAAAAATAACTTTAGAGAACACTGTGAGTGTCTAGGAATTTTATTAGATCATTGTTTCTAAGATTTTTCAGTAGACAGAGCTAAGAAATCTTTTTTTCACACATTATGATTACTTATAATTCAAATTTAGGACTACAGAATTTTTATGTAACTTCATCTATCTTATGTCTATACCCTGTTTCTCCCTTGCCAAACTTCCCTGGTTCTCAATGACATTAACGTAATTACTTATTGTTCTTTTGTCCCATAAAATATACATGACAACTTGGGAATAACAATACCAATTAATTAAAGACACTTTTTTCTTCCCTATGTTATATCCCACTTGATATGTATCGTTAAACATTACATGTTTTAAAATTACTCGCAATATTCCTGTTTTGTATTTTGCCACAAATCTGGCTAGAGTCATTTCATGTGTTGAGACGTTATTAGATTTATTGTCTTCTCTGATCTTAGATTTTACTCATAACTCTGGCCAGTTATTGTAGGGTTTTTATTCTTCATCTCAAGTAGGACTAGAAAAGAGAATGTTTACAGTCTTTTGGTTTTCTTTGCCTTTTAGAAAAACTTATTCTATGAGCATAAAAAGCTCACCACTGAGCAAATAATCATGCAATGATTCCTTGAAATATGTGTTCTTCTTATACTGGCATAGCTGGCCATATTGGATAGTGCTGCTCCACATTAATATTAGTTTTAAGCTAGAAATATAGTAGGAAAAAATGAAGATAATCTTGTATCCATTCTTAACTGAATAATTTGGCTTTCTAGAATCATGATTGGCTTGCTCTGCACTACTATTTTTTTTTTTTAATGTAGACCACTTTAAACATCTTAGAAACATAAAAGAACTGATGTGATTTAGAATAGTAACAAAGAAAACAATATTTGATGGACCCAATGTTCTTAACTACTGCCCCAAATGACTTTTATTTCTCATAGTCAACACAACATTTAGGTAAGATTTTCATGTGAAAATCTTAATTCTTGAAAGTGAAATAAAATATGTCAATGTCAAGGTAGAATAATAAAATAGCTATTTAACAGCATTATGCATGCCAATAAATCACAGGGAATCTCTCTCTCCCTCACTCGCTCTCCCTAGTGGGATAAACATGGTTTGTCACATTCAGAGAATATTGTATACCATAGAATAATCAGAACATATTGTTCTCTCCAATTTTCCATCATTTATTTTTCAGTGCCAGACAAAAGTAAACCTCACCGCACAGTTTAGTCATGCATAGAAAGAGAATGAGCCTGTTAATGGGATCTGCTGTTTAAAAAGTGGCTCTTAGAAGTAGAAGATGGAAAGAAACACTGCTTATATTAATGCACAATTGTTCATTGTGGTTACAAATGCTGTATAGAAAATCCTCTTTAAAAAGTTTTTATTACTATGTATTTTGCATAATACCCATATTAAAAATCAATGTACTATTTGCCTCTGAAAATACTGCAGCTGATCTGTAAGTCAGTTTGAAAGAAAACCAAATTCAATAGACAAAGACAGATTCTTCATCCATCTGACATGTCATGCCAACAAATAGTTTTTTTGTGAGCTCTGTCAGTGTCTTAATCAGTGTCAAGACAGCCTCCAGCACTGATTCAGCTCTGAAAGCTCTTCTCATACTTAATCCTTTAACTTGTATATGTTGTAGAGACATTCAGATGAGGCATGATAATACACATGATTTACATGGTTCTGTCAATTCTTGAATTCGTCACACATCAAAATCACATAAGCTGAATTTCTCCCCTATTACCATCAGAACTCCTTAAAGAGTAAGTTACTATGAAGAATTATTTATTGCAAATTGAAATTAGAAGTTTCATAAAAAAAAAAAAATATTTTTATAAACCTGTTAGTAAATTTTATTGTAATCAGGTTCTCATGCATAGATGTTTGCGCATAGATTGTTTTCTTGCTTTTAAACTACTTAATATATGTAAATTAACACATGAGATGATGTAAATGAAGGTTAAATAAGTATTTGCTTTACTCTGCAGCCCTTTTAGGAACCATACAAATTTAAAGTCTTTTTGTGAATACATACATATGAACATATAACTTTTTTTATTTAAAGCTCAACATATTGTCTGCCTATGTATTTCAGATTAAAATAATATTTTATGAGGGAACACTGTGGCCTAAAATAGGACAGTTTTTATTTATTAGTTCAAAGTATAGATTGATTTGTGTCTCTCCAATAATTGACCTATGAACTTTATAGTTAGATTTAAATTAAGGATATATTTTTCTTTTCTTCTTCAGAGATAAAGACACCAATAGTGCAAGGAGAATGAGAGAACTTTTCTCTGTTCAGAGAAAAATGACAGGAGAAAGATGACAGGAATAAATGAAAGGTTAATCTTATAGTACAAGATAAATCTGAAATATCCAGAGAAGCTAAAGAAAATACCTAAAATACTACTAGAACTAATAGAAGAGTTCAATTATGTGACAGGATACAAAAATAAATGTAAAATAATAAAAAAGTTTTGATATGATGTTAAAATTAGGGCCTTATAATAAAAGTGATGACATTCAAATACTTTCTTAGTTGAATCATAGCTGTTATTTAACCTCTATGCCTGTTCCCTCATCTATAAAATAGAGCTAACACTAGTTACTGACTCACAGATATGTTATGAAGATTACACTAGAGATTTTATGAAAGCTAATTAGAGTAGTATCCAGAATGTAGAATGTGTTAAAAAAAAATTAGCTCTCATTATATTATACAAGAAATAAATCATTAGAAAACATAGTGAAAAACTATCTCACTCACATTAAAAACAAGTACAAAATACTGGGAAATAACCTCATGAAGAAATGCATGGGATACAAGAAAACAACCCATAAAATTATATTTAGACAAATAAAAAGAAATACTCAGCTTATGTAAACATGTCATTTTCCCCAAAATTGACTTAAAGGTGTATCACAATTCTAGTTAAAATAAAAGAGGAAATCCAAAAGAATAATTCTAAAAAAAAAAAAAGTTATGAAATAAAATATGAGAAAAATAGACATTAAGGGAAAGAAAAAGAAGAAATGAATAGACCTATTTATCATATAATTAGCATAGTGTCATAATAAAGCAGAAATTATAAATTAAAAGAGCAAAATAGATAGTTCTAATGTATTAATTAGATTAAACTATTTTGACCTACAAAATTAACAATCTCATATGGTTTAACCTAATATTTGCTGTACAAAAAGTTGCATTTAAGTGAGTGGGAAAAGATAAAGTAGTCAATAAATGATTCTTTAAAAATCAATTAGCTAGGAAAAAAAATGATCAGAACTTTATCTTAAATTTATTTTC
>NW_011888783.1:29460951-29463851 GCF_000151845.1 Pteropus vampyrus | reverse complement strand
ATATTAAAAATAAATTAATTTTAAAAATTAATAATAACAAAAAACATTTGCAGTGTTTTGATGTCTGATGCAAATTTGAGGTTCATGGTATTAAAGAAACCAACCCTAGATCATGTAAACAGTACTTTACAAACTGCAAATAGTTTCAATTTCTTACCATTCTTCCTTCACTGACTAATAAGAGTGATTGTCTACTGTCCCATTTCTGTCCACCAAATGACTTACATTTATTTCCATAATAACAAGTAGATTTATGACACCATTTTTCACAGAAAGGTAATTATAAAAATTGTTGCTGCAGTCTTGAAGGGTAAGGTATAAGGAGAGAAGGAGCCTGAGACTGGCATATTATGCTAGGTATATTATAATGCAAGTTTAATAATATTTTAATGAGGTATAAATTTAAGAGCTATGAACAGGAGATAGAGCTCTAAATCTAGAGCCTGGGTTTATGCAACCTTTTAGTTATGCACATCATATCTTGGAGTTTCAGTCAAACTTGCCTAAGTATACTTTTAAAAGATGTGATTTTAATAATTAGGACAGATGGATTCACAATTTTAAGAGGTTATCACTTCTCCAAGGTAAAGTGTTATCTGTCGTAATTACGAAAAATTAAATATAACTATTAGATTATTTATTTTATGTTTGTTACATGACAATATTTAGCTATACCATCAATATAAATAAGAGGAGGGAGATTAGAAGAAATGAGGAGAGCTTGCTATGACATTTATTTTTTCTGCATCTTATGTTTTCTTTATTTCTATGAGAAAGAATGTCTTCTAATAGCTTCAATTATCATAAATGTATTTATTAAGGGAGATTTTATTTGTCCAGATTCCAATTCCAAGCTTTTAAATGGCAACCTGTTTGTATCCTGAGCTGTCCCTCACACTTACCATGTCCTGAATAGAATTCATTATGAATCACACTTTTCTAACATTGTCTTTTATGATAATAGCACAATAATTCTTGTGGTTTTATAGACTCAATATCCAGTCATCTTTGGCTGTTCCTTCTTTTCCTCCACTATTTGGATTCTCCTTTTATCTATTCTACTAATAACAATCTGTTATATTTTATCATGTTAAAATTTGAATTAGCTAATCTCTAATGGCCATTTGAGCTCTAACATCTTACATTTTTGTAATGAAATATTTTGATTAATTCCTTTTAAGTTAATTGCCACTGCTGAATTCATAGTTCTAGACCTTATATGCCAATCCTGCTTAAATCAATATCCTCCTATGCAGCTTTGCCTTCTTCCATCCTTAGCAACATCCCTTCTCCCTCATCACAAATTAATTCTGTGTACCATCACTAGATTAGTATCATAAGACAATACTTTATGTTTTATGTTACTCTTTAGCTCAAGAACCAGTAAAAGATCCCTAGTTCCTAGTATAGCATTTCCAAAAATATGTTCCAGGTTTGGTAATAGTTATCTCTCAACTCATATATGTGAACACACACACACACACACACACACACACACACACACTCATATAAACACACACAGTTCTGTAGTCAAAAATATTTAGAAAAGACAATATAAGAAAATTTAAGCACTTCTTTTACATAAAATTTCTTTGATTCTTTCATATGCTAGTATCCAGAGGGGAATTACATAGAAATTCAGCATTTCTCAAATATTTTTCAGCTTTTTCTTTTTTCACAAAGGTAAAACACATGGGAAATTCTCTTCTAGAACACTAATTCTAACCTTCTCTGACTTGCTGATGCTCCTCATTGTTAAGTCTCCTTATATACCTCCATCTTTTCTATGGTCCAATTAAGCAAGGTTACTATTGACATCCATTGACATCCATTGACAAATACCATTGACTGGTTCTTTTAAGATTTGTTCCGACTCCCTTTTACCTTTTGTTTATCTCCAATAGACTCTTTTGTTTTGTTTCATTTTTGTCTTCTTATCATTTGTCAGCCTCCCTTGCAGCTAAGCACAAATACTGATAAAATTCTAGCAGGAAAATCTCTTAGAATCTGAATGAAACACAAAGCCTCATTAGGTGAAAGTTCCCTATCCTCTAAACCTATCTCTTTCTTCCTTCCTAGAAGATGTGTACATGGCTAGAGGGGAAGCTGAGATCTTGTATTCATGAAATGATAAGCATAAAGAACTGTGCCCTTGAGCATTGTTGGGTCATTGCCTAACTACAGTTACTTACAGCACTGCTGGAATTGTGGAATGTAACAGCACCATAACATTACCAATCTTCTAAACCAAAAGTAATAGCCTTTCACTTTTGAATTTGTTTTAAATGAGAAACAATGATCCTTTTTTCATATAAGATCCTGTAATTCAGTTTATTCTTATGTGCATCACTTGCAATCCTTATTTAGATATTTCCTATCACACTGTACCATTGCATTTCTTTGTGCCTCTGAATATATTATTGCCCATGCCTGAATGGTACGCAATGCTTCTAATTAAATTTCGGGGCCCTGCTCAAACATACCTATGTATGATATTACTTTTTTTAAATAAAATAACAGCTCTGTTTTTTTTTTTTTTGGTAAGTGATTTTACCATATTTGAACAGATTTGAGGGGATAATAAGCATAATTCTAATGGCACCATTTGGCTATCTTTATGAAGATATTCATATAAATAAAATGAACAAAATCATCACCTTTTATAACACATATATATTACACATTTATTGAAAATAGTAGGATTATTAAAGAGTATTAGGTATGATAATTTTTATTTATTATTTTATGAAGTCAGGTATTATATTTTACTGTTGCTTTTTAATTTTCATAGGTTACTCATGTGATACTCAGCTTATGTTCTAGAATCTGCAAATGAAGGTTAGAGAGCTAATGTGAATCAAATCATGTAACTTCTTTATAATGTTTTACTCAAAGATCAA
>NW_011888783.1:29444004-29460691 GCF_000151845.1 Pteropus vampyrus | reverse complement strand
ACTCAGCTTATGTTCTAGAATCTGCAAATGAAGGTTAGAGAGCTAATGTGAATCAAATCATGTAACTTCTTTATAATGTTTTACTCAAAGATCAAGCTTCATTGATATCTATTATATTATTCATTGACATATGTTAAAATCAGAATTTTACATAGTCTATGAATGTAACGCAATTTAGTATGAGGAAAAACACACATATTTTAGAGTATAAATATATTTCTCGAGTAGGAGTGCTCTTTGTTCCAATGAGTTGACTCTAGGAGAGGCTCTTAAATAGCTTCAAGGTGGGGGCTAGTCACCAGAAAGAGGAAGCCTTAATTAGAAGTCTGGAATTTTCAGCCCAATACACCATCCTCTGAAGACGGCAGAGGGATGGAGATTGAGCTTTATAAAAATTCTTGAACAAGGAGATTCAGGGAGCTTTTGAGTTAACGAACACATCTCTTTGCCAGGAGGGTGGCACACCCAACCCAAAGAAGACAGAGGCTCCTCCATTTTGGGAACCCTTCCAGACTTTGCCCTATGTACCTCTTTATTTGGCTGTTCATTTGTATGCTTTATAATATACTATAATAGTGAGTATAGTATTTTCTTGGGTCATTTAAGTCATTCTACCCAATTATTGAAATTTGGGGAGACAAAGAAGTTTGTGGAAACCCCCAAATTTGCAGCCAAGTTAAACAAAAATGCAGGAAACTTGGAGATCTGATGCAATTGGCATCTAAAATGAGGGCAATCCTTTGGAAGTAAGCTCTCAGTCCTGTGGAGTCCAACATTAACTCTAGGGAGTTAGTGTCAAAATTGAATTATATTGTAGAACACTCAGTTGGTGTCAGAGAATCAGGGAATTGGTTGGTGTGAGAAAAAAAAAAATAAACCCTCTCAATATATATATACCTTTCCTTCTTCCAGCAAATCACTAGAAATATTCGAAAACATTTAATATCCCTGGAGGAAGAAAAAGAAAGTGTGATGACTTCAGAGAACTTAAAATTATAACTTTCTAAAGTGAAAAGTGGATAGAATAGGATTTCTAAAGTAATTCATTGTCTGAAATATGCACAGTTAAGAAATTGTTGAAAACAGTTGGGAGAAACTCTGCAGTGCTCAATAATGAGAGGCAGGAATTATAGTGTGAGGAACCAGCTTTTTGAAGCAAATATATATGGCATTGTTGTGTGCATTAAATTTATTAGAGCTACTGAGTTTACCCATTCCCTTTACTCCAGTTGTTATCTTAAAGAGCATCTACTTTAATGACAACAGTGAGTGTGAGTGCATGGACTGGAAAGATAGCAAAGCACTGGGTAGCTGCCAAGACCAAAGAGGAATAGGAAACTCTCAGCCATTTACCATTGCCTGGCTCTCCTGATCTTGTAGACCATCTCACCTCTTCTCCACAATCAGTGGAATCAGTATTTCGAAAATAGGGACAATAGTTCCAAAGAAGTTAACAGGAAATCTTAAGACAAACTGGACTAAATTACCAAAAAGGACTAAATAGTTATAAAAAAAATTACCAATATACATCCAGCTCAAACCAACACAACAAAGCAAATCGAACAGAATAAAATAAAACAAAACAAACAGAAGAAACACTACTGGAGAATACAATAATAAAGGAAAAAAAGAAAGACACAAAAGGATTAATATCTTAAGAGGATGAAAATTTTATCACAGTCATAGAATAAAAGCAGTCTGTTACTCAAAAGGAAGAAATTTAAAGTATCAGTATTGAAATTTAAAATTCAATAACTTTTGCTTCCAATTGAGATGTAGAAAGCTGCATCACCTACACACCAACAATGAGAAAAAAATTTTTTTCTACAAAGTAGTATTTTGTCGTGTATTAGAAAATGAAGATTTTATAGGTGAGTTGTATTCCAATGGATGATAAGCCCTTCCAAGGAAAGACAAGATACATGAACTATTTCATCTTTCCCAAAGTATATGAGGAAGAAGCAGCTGCCACAAAACCAGATAAGAAAAAAATGAAATTTTAATAAACTCTTAAAGGTGAATATGGATAACATGAGAGTTTAGAATTCTACCATGCCAGACACAGAGGAATAAATGTACTAGCCTGCTATTTTCCATGGACCTACACAGATACCCATGAGGAAGACTGATCCTGAGAGGAGACAAAAGCTAGTAGCATAGATATGTAGAGTTGGTCTAAGTTTAAGGATGGGCAAGAGATCTGAAGAAACTCTTTTGCAGTCTAGTTACTAAATAAGCGCAACGTGGTATTTGTTTGTTAGGAAGGAACAGACAATAAAATCACTCACATCCTAGAGCTACTGCATATCCTACATAACCTACTCTAATATGAAGTAGAAGCTATCGATCAATAGGATAGAGCAAAGAGATTCTCTCCCTCCTCCCCACCCTAAGTCCTTGTCTTTATATTAGGCAAAGATGGGTTGCCTCAGGAGACAGGGGTAGGAAACCTGACCTAAGCCCTACACCAGCACTAGGAAAAAGCCACTGCTACTGGGAAGTTCAGACAACTCATTTATTCCTACAAATTCCTTCTGATACAAGGCAGAATTGGAAGGGGAGGGGCAGGTAAATTTTGTGCATTCTGAATCACCTCTGAGTAGGAGACAGACTACTTGCTGCTGGCAGAAGTGTATGGATGTTGAGAAAGGTCTATCCCCCCAAAACAGGTGCCCAGTGATTGCCTAAGACTGGAGAAGGAAAACTGAGAATCCCTCTTATCCCCATCATGGGTCTTGGAGTAAGTACCCAAAGAGAATTATTTGTACTAAGGGATGACAAAGAACATGAGAGAAACCCACCTCTTTGGCACATACATGTAGCAACTACTGAAAGCTGAAGGTAAAGTAGAAATTCTGAGTAAATTCTTCAGGCATACCAGAACTCATTTTAAGTATGTTAGCAGCTGTCTACCACTGGAAGAATTTAAAGACTAGATTGATTCAAGCCTTCATACTAGCTTGATAGAAGAAAAGCCATGCTTCTTTCCAAGCATAAATACCATTTACCTTGGTCTCAACTGTTTGTTTTTTTTAATACACTATCTGGCATCAAATCAAAACTTATAATACATATGCATGCACGCGCACACACACACACACACACACAGACACACACACACACACACACACAGAGCAAGAAAAACTCATCCCAATCAAGAGATAAAATAAAACCCAACTTGGGTCCAGATGTTAGGAACTATCCAACTGTGTTAATAAGTTAAGGAACTTAATGCAAAGATTGACATGTGCATGAAAAGATGAAGAATGTTGGGAGAGGCAGAACTATAAATAAAAGGCAAGTGAAATGCCAGAAATGTGAAGTACACTATCAGAAATATTATAAGCCTTAAAGTATACAATAAATTTCTCAATGTAATTCACAAACATCTAAATTGATGAAGATCAAAAGAAATGAAATGAAATTTTTTATTATACTGGGATTTTAATATATCCCTTTGCATATTTCAACAAGGAAAAAAATCAAACCTAACGAATACAAATTTGACAAGATTATTTGCTTTCTAAGAAATGTTCCTTCTTCCAAACTTTTGATTCAAATGCCAGGTATTTAAACTCTTGTGTATCATACCCAAAGTTTCTCTGCCAACTTCTGAACATTACTTTCCTTTTGTCTTCTGTAATGTATAATTATAGCCAGCTTTGCAGAGTCTACCAAATGTGAAGTCAAGCAAGTCTTTATTTGACATCCAGTCTGTCTAGCATCTGACATTAGCATTGCTAAGTACCTAATTGTTAAGTGCTACCAGTTCAGATATTGTACATCATTCTTGGACTCTGGCAACCATTTTATTTTAAAGGGAAGTAATAAAAAATACTTTATAGAATATAAGGTAACATAAAACATATATTTTGACTATATAAGTGAACTGATTTCAGATATATATACACACATATATATATACACATATAGATATGTTAGCAAATAAATTATGGAAAAAGAAAAATGTTGAATACTGATGTGTTTTAATAAAGATATTGGAATGTTTTTTAGATGTTTTAAATTTAAAATTGTTGATACTTAGATTGGATTTGTTAAATTTTGACTAAAGAAAATGGCTAGATTATATTTAATTTAAAAGTAAAGTATTTAACAATATAATAGTGAAAAAATACTATGCACAAATGAAAGTCTCAAAGGAAAGAGAAGACTATCATCTAACATTACAGAATAGAAAGTAAAAGGAAATGATTTTGAAATTTATAATATACTCAGTGAGATTTATTTGTCTAAAATCCTTGTATATACATAGACTTGTGTGTATTCTAAGTAATTTCAAGGTAGCAAATTTTAAGGATAAAGCTATGTACTATAGAGTTTGCTTGAAAAGGTTTGGTGGGGATTGGTGAAACATTACTGACAAGCAGTGATGGACCATAGTTTACTGGAAGGGACCAGTCAGCAAAGAGTGAGTGTGAATGTGGATGCCTATAAAAAGGTTTACTTGATTATATCACACATGAGCTGGCTTTTCTAGAGGATGAGGACAGCCAGATAATTTGAAACTGGAATCTTTTCTTTCCGAATTGTAGAGACAAAGTATGAGATTTAAACACAGTGTCTGTCTTTAATAAAAAAGAAAGAGAGAGAGGAAGAAGGAAAAGAAGGGGGGCATAAAGGAGGGAGAGAAAGAGGGAAAAAAAAGAGGGAGGGAACCATGATTATTTTCAAGCATAAGAAGAAAGAAGAAAGAAAAGAAATAAATGGAAATTAGTGAAAATGGTCAACTGCATTACTTGGGAGTGAACTGGGACATGTGCTCCACAATGTGTAATTTTCCTCAACCTCAGAGCACACTTGGAAGTCATATAAAGTTTAGATTTAATCTGATTTAGAAATAAAAGGATGAACTAGATACCCTTTCAATATCTTTTCCATCCCTATGACAGCATGTGGGTCCATCTGTGCTATTCTGAAAGAATGGCAGGTGGGAAGAGAGTATAGACATTCTAATAACTACATATTTTGAGATTCTGACTTTTCCAGCTTTAGGTACATAAATAGCTACATGCTCATACAGAAAACTCATGTGGATTATTGCACTAGTTAATTGCATCTTCATTGTCAATGCACTTCCCAGTGAATATGTATGTCTTCTGCAGATGGGAAAATAGGATTTCTTTTGAAAATGTTGCCCTGTATTCTCAGCGGAATATTTGGGCAAAGGCAAATGTCATAACCCAAAGGTCTCCAACAAAAGTATGTACTGCTTAGAAACACTGCCATTGAAGAAATGTGGCACTGTGGACTGCCAAGAAAAAATCCAGCTTCCAAGTCTGAGTGAGGATTGTTTTATTTCATCATGTATGAAACGTGCCTGTCAGAAGCCTTTCTGCATACATTTCACTATGAAAACAAACCCTCATGTGTTTCATCTACCACATCTTTCTGAAAAAATGAATTAACTAATAAAATAGAATTAGTATAACTTTAAATCTTGCAAGACACCTATCTATTCTTATTTACTCATTTATCCAGCAATTATTTATGAAAGAAAATAGTGCCATTCTAGGTGCCATGAAACTGCAAAGAATTTTATGACTCTGAAGTTAAAGTATTGGTTGAGAGATAAGACACACAGGGAAATTTGAAAAGCAAATGGAAGTAGAAATCCCTTTATTATATAGACTTTATTTTTCATATCATTTCTTAATCCAGATAAAGAAATGGAAAAGATTTTAACAAGTATGTATTAGTTTACTTAATATTAGCTCTTATAACAAAAAGTCACCCCAAAGCTCAGTGGCTTGACAAAATAAAAGTTTATTTTTCACTCACCTCACAGTTCCATTCAGGTCAGGCAGTTCTGAATGGCGGGTTTTGCTAAAAGTATAGACAGAGCTAATACAATACAGCAACTCACTTCAGCATAGTCAATTGGCAAAATTCTAACCCTGATTAAATCTAATTCTCTGTCCCTTAATATTGCCTGGCAAGCAAATTCCTCTGTAGACTTTCTTAGATGATTACTTCAGAGCCCTTTTTCTCTCCTCAAATCTGTAATTTCTTTTCATCTATCCTCATTCTCAGTTGATGAGCCACTTTTTATTTGACCAAGGAAATTTAGAATCAGAAGACAATTTCCAGAAACCCTCACCACCACCATTACTCACCTTGGCATCTGTATCTATATGCTTTGTCCTCCTCCCCCTGTTGTAAATGAACACTTCATGTTCCTATCTAAGGCCAATTTCTCAGTTCTGCACTGGATTTTCTCTACTACCCAAGAAAAACACCTTGGGAATTCTTCCCTTTCTCTTCTATTTTATTTATTTCCTCCACTCTGCTACACAATATCCATCAGAAATATAATTTTATTTCTCCCATTTTAAAAAATATATTCTCCTGACCCCAACTATGTCTTCATCTATTGTTCCATTTCTTTGCTCCTCTTAGTAATAAAACTCCTCAAATCAGTGTGGATACTCACTATCTCTAATTCTCTCTTCTTGGTTTTGCTTAAACCCATTCTACTTGTCATCTACATCACCCTCTGAAAACCATTATTAATGGTTAGCTGAATGGTCAATTCTCTGTCTTCATCTTACCTTATCAATTAGTAGCATTTAACATAGTTAATCATACCCACATCTTTGAACACTCTTTTTTTTTCAAACATTATCCTGGATAGTAAGTTGGCATTCTTATTCTGCCCAAATTTCAATAGTTCCCTGAGTGAAAGCCAAAGTCTCACAAGCCCAACATAAGCTGACCCTCTAACAGCTCTCTGACTTCATGTCCCTCTAGTCTTTCTCAATCTCATTCATTTCTATCCACATGAGGGTCTGCTGTTTCTTGAACACGTCCATCTACTCTACTGCTTCTAGGTCATCACCTCGAGTTTTCCATCTGCCTGGAAATTTCGGCTCTCATAAAGTTCATTTCTCAGCCCATGCCTCCTCCATCTAACTTCACTTACTTAATGAGGTCTTCCCTTACCACTTTATTAAAAAACATGCCTATTTTGCTTTTTTCCTTACCAGTTATTTTCTAAAATACTTTATAATTATGATTATTTTCTGTCATCTCTCACTAGAATGTAAGCTCTCACAGGCTGATATTTTTGCCTGTTTTGTTCACTTCTCTATCTCCAACCCCTAGAACAGTGCTTGGGGCTCGATGTACACTTTTTGCATGTTAGATTATAAGACCGGAAGGAAAAGCTGAATGTCAGGCTTTACCCATTAAAAGTTTTCAGGTAAGGTAATGGCATGAGCAAAGTGTGGATCTAGGGAGAATGGGACATAATGGCATGCAGATTTATTGAAAATGAGAAAAAAATGAAGTCATAGAGAATAATTAGGGTTAGAAAAGTGCTTAGGCACAAAGCAATTTAAAAACATGCCAAAAAGCCTGTCTTAATGTATGGTCCGTTAGAAAGCAAAGAAAAGCAAGAAGCAAGAGACATTTTGAACAAAGTCCAGTAAGATTAGTAAAATGTATGTATGGAGTATAAAGCAGAAAGAACTTTAAAGGTAGGATAACATAGAAATAGGAAAGTCAAAAAGAAGTAGAGTGTTGAAGTGAATGAAGAGAATAAAAATAATACGTATATTTTATGGTGAAACAAAAAGAAATTTGTATGAGCTATCTAGTATGCTCGCTATAGTTATGGAACTAGAGCCAAGAAAAAAAGCAAGGCTGTGAATGGAGCGATTCCTCTGTTTAACATAGAGAATTTACTATTTGTCAGTTCTCAGGGTGTCAAATTTGGACATTTCTCTTCCTGCAACAACCTAAGTTAGCTAATAAGCCCCTACTTATGTTCAGAAAGTCTCATTTTCCCCTGACTCACACTGGGCCAAATGGATCTCTGTGAAACCTCTGTCAGGCCATCTCCCAGTCACTTGTTCACACTTTGAGCTATTTTAGCAAGCGGAGCCCTGTCGAACACGAAGCTTTTCTCTGAAGCTTGCAGTCTTCCCAGAGAGACATTGAATATTGCATCCTCTTAAATGATTTGTTACCCTCCTTCTCTGAGATTAGGCCCTGGAAAAGGAAGCAGGGAAGGGTACAAAACCTCTCACACTGCAGCCAAAGCTTTCCTGCTCCCCTCCACATTTCTCTGTGACCATCCCTGTGCATTGTGGGGAAACAGGCGCTTCTGTTCTTCCAATATGTGATTTTCAAATAAAATTAGTTCTGTTCTTTCAGACCTCTTGACATTTTAAGCCAATCCTTTTAGAATATTTAAAACACAAATAAAAGCCTTGGCTTGGAAATAATGTTTTTTGTTATGGACTTTAGACTCCAAATCTATATCTCTCTTCTTGGTTTCAGGCTACATTCATCCTCCACCTCAGTCAACAACTTAGGTTGTTGGAGGAACCAAAAGAAAGACACATGAGCAAGGGAAGCCTTAGAGCCAGCTTTGAACGTTGTCATATCACACCAGCATTCATCCATCTTTTCAATGGATATTTGGCTTGTGGTCCTCCAGTTTCCTGAAAGGGTCTCTTCTTTTGTTATCTGAATAAACATGTTTGGAACATGTTCAACATGTTCGTACATATGTTACATATGTGTAGTGTGAGAGGAGCAATCTCCTTCTCAGTATTCCTGCAAGTGCTCACCAGGTTTTTGTTTTCCTGATCACCTCAGGTCTGTTTTCTTTTGCTTGATTTCACAGTTCATCTTACCACCTGTGGCTATTCATCTTCTTTTGTCTTGTATCACTCACTCACCTGAGGGTGCAATGTCATCCTTCTCTTTTAATTCTTGACACAAATGCTAATAGATGAATGATATATTAATAGCTGTTTTAGTAAGTTTGTGGCTGACTCAGTAAACGTGATGGGGAGGGGAGTTTGGCACTATGCAGAAGAGGAAACTACTTAAGGTTAAGGTTGAATATTCGATGTCAGTGTCTTAATCATATTTTAGCCATTTTTCACCATAAAGAATATCTCCCTTGCCTTGTCTGTCCTTCTAGGCCTTGGTTTACTGACATCTTCTTAACCTTCTCCCAGTAAAGACTTTTCTCCTTCCTCTCCCAAATTTTCTGAGCCTCAGATTTCCCAAATTCTTATCTAACTCACAGGAAAAACCCAAAATCCCCATTTCCTCTTGCCCTCCCACTCTCCCCTTCTCCTTCTCTCTGCTCCTTTTCCTTTCCTCCTCTTCCTCCTGCTTCTTTTTAAGCACAAATTAATTACCCTTACTTAAAACTTTTTTTTTAATCTAAGCCTAGGAAGGAGATTCTTCAATTTTTTAACCCCAAAAAAAAAAAAAAAAAAAAAAAAACATTATTGTATTTTTCCTTAAAAAAATGAGCAACTCTCCCTAAGTAGAATTCTTATTCCTCTTATTCATGAATTACTCCAGCTATGGTCAGCTTTTGAATTAACTACTTTATTTCCATCTGAATAATATGAATGAATATATATATATATATTTTCTCTTTATTATTGCAAATGTTATGGCATATTAGGTAAGATAAGAATGTCAGTCTCCTTAAGGAACAGACAGACAAGTAAATGAATGTGACATATAAACAAATAATTACACTTTCATTTTATTAATGCTAAAGAAACATCAAAAGCTACTCTGCAGCACAGAGAGAGGAATGAGTCCTGTGCTTGAAATGAGGAGGGAGAAGCTAAGGTGTGATTCCCTTGGGGAGAAATGTTGAAAGTAATTTCCGAAGGATGAAGAAGAGTTTTTCAGCAATAGCTGAATTAAGTGTGGTTGAGATCTCTAAAGGATCAAATTTATGTTAAGAAACGATCTAGAATTAAGAATTGAATCCGTGTCATGTGAAACTGGTCAAAGACTCCTGAGTTTTGGAAATTACAATTATTTATTGAAACTGCAGTGACATTTAAACATTTTTGTGAAATTCCTTTAAAACAACAGTAAATAATAATTGACGATTTGGATTATGAAAATATATAGACAGTTATTATAACTGAATTTAGGTAAAGAGGTTGCAGAACTAATTTAGCCTTATCTGAACATAGCTTGAAATGTCAGGGTTTCAGGAATATCGATTTTATACTGTGCACTATAAAAAGAGGATGACTCATGACATGATAAGGAGTAGCATCTATTCTGTTGAAATCTAATGCTTACTTATGATCAGTTCAACACATATTTTAAAGTACATTAACAAATACATTAAAAAATAATGATTTTGAGACAAATTAAGCCATACCAGTTTCAAATCAGTTTGCCCACACCGTTAATATGTTGATTAATGTCCTGTTAGGCCTGAGACACTCATTTTTATCTCATTATTCAATTCAGTGTTTTCCCACAGCTATTGAATAAAAATATAATTATTGCTCTAAATTGTGTTATTATTAACTTTCACATGGTGTTTCTTGATAAACAGCAGCACAAAATAAAGGATCATGAGGAGCAAGTAAGTCAGAATAAAACCCACATAAGTATGTGGAACCATTTACTATTATGTATTTCAACTGTACCAAATGCTGGAAAGAAGAGAAAGTACTGTTTTTCCTTATAGGATTACAATCAAGAGAATGTGATATTAAGGGTTTTAAATATTGATGTCCCAGAGCCTGCATTCATCAAATAAAATACAATTTACAATAATTCCAAATATTGAATTTTGTTCTAAAAATCTGTGACTATAGACAAAGTCTCTTCTCAGATGCCCATATTTATGGATTCTTGACAGAATGATCAACACAAAGGTCATTCACCCCAATATTGTCATATTTTCTTCTAATATCTGAAGTTTCAAAGGAGCATTTCTTGGTGACCTTTACCTAAAACAAACATGACTTCAGAAATAGAACCCTGGGATCAGATCTGCACCTGTGTATTTAAATGGAATACTTTCTTCTTATATCTTGTCAGAGATATTATACAATGCAGAATCACAAAGCATTTTGGAATTCTCTAAAGATAATGTATCAATCCTCTGCTTGAGTTTTATAACTAAGATGGACCTTTTCAGAGTTATGCTTTTGACATTATTGTTATGCAAAATGGCATTTTCATGCATTAATCCCCACAAGAACACTGAGTGCTACCCAGTAATGTTATCACATTCAATAAAAGAGATTGCACCAGAGTTTGATGGCTGCAGTTTCTTTGGCTTGATTATTAAAAAGGATAAAGTGTTAAAGCATTTCCATCTATATAGAAATGCCTGTATTTTAAGCAATCTTAACAATATGCCAAGAAGCTAATTATCTGATAAATAAGTATCAGTGCTGATATTGCATAACAGGTAGGGTTCAAGACCAGAAGGATAACAAGGTTTAACTGACTCTTTACTGAGTCAATGTCCAGAGATTCAGCAAATCACCACTGGCAAGAGAGCCAAAAATGTAAAATAAGGTCAGCAAAACAAGAATTAGCATCATAGGAGGGCTATTTTACATAATGCTATTTTAATCCAAGCCTCAGAGAGATTATATAACTTGGCCAAGATCACTCAACTAGTTGGTGGTAGAATGCATTCAAAAGACAAGGTGTGTAGGAACATCATGCATAGGAGGCCAACTGTAGCAATCGGAATTTAATGATAAAGATTTAGGATCAAGTAGATAACAAAAGACAGTATAAGGGATCAAAATAAATATAATCTTTACTGCTTCAGGTGATAGGGTAACCATAAGCCATGCCCCACGCCTGTTGTCCTGGCATAATTTTTAATGGCCCTTATTTTAGACTCAGTATTTTTCCGAGTTGGACAACGAATTATATACTTGCCCTAATTATAGCGGAAATACCATGAAAGCTGGAGTATGAGTTCTGCCTCAAGCTTTTATTGAGCATGCAACCTTGTCTAAGAAAAACTAACTCAATGCTATAAAAAACTGATAATAAGAGGTGAGATTGGGCTCCATTATCAGGGACTTTGTAGCATCTCAGGTTTTCTTGCCTCCTTCTAACTCTACTCCCCTCCTTCCAACCTGCAGAAACTTTTCCAGTTCTGGGTCAGGAAACGCTTCTTGTAAATCATCATATTCTTCCAAATGCATTGACTTCTTCAAAGTCCTTTTCCAAAGCCTGGTAAAGGGTTTTTTCACCTCTAATTCTCTCCTGAGCCAATGAACATGAAATGGTTTAGCTAATCAGAGACAAAAATCCTATCAGTTAATACTTTTAAAAATTATCCAGATATAATTATTTACAAAGGCTGTAATTTCTTCCTTCTTAAATTTCAGTGTGCTAGAAGTTCGTCTCATCACCAGGACCTACAATTGTGGGATAGTTTCAGAGAAATATCAAGAGAGAGTGGCTGCAGGTAAGGTTTTGGCATATTAAAGTTAACTAAACTGATTTTATTTGAAGTCATTTATGTCAATGACATAGTTTCATATCTCTGTGCTATTCGATGACATTTAATTTTGTTTACGTCTTTCTCCTCCCCCATAAACATTCCAAACAACTATGTTACAAAGAATATCTTTAATCACCTATAGAAGTCGAACAAATTGGAGAACAGATGAAAAAGTATGGATAAATTGAGGGAAAATTATGCCCTGAAAAACCAAAAATATGACTCAAAGTAATATACAACTCAAAGTATAAGTCTAATTAATGGTGGGTAATCTATACATACAGAAGATAATACAATAAAATCCCTTAAGATGATAGAATTCTATTATCTCAATATTTTAACATTTGGACTGAAACTAGTTTTATATCAATAAAAAAGATATTTAGCCTTTTATGTCAATAAAAAGGACTGACTGCTTCATATGTACATTATAAAATTAGTTTATAAACTCACTTGATATTAAAATAAATTCAATGAGCTACATTATATTTGTGGTTACTGGGCCCAAATATAATTTCACCACGTCATGGATTATGCTGTCAGCCATTTACATGGTGACTCAATTCCTTTTTCTTTGAGTCAGCCACAAATAGTCATGAGTCCTCCTTCTTAAGGACTGAAAGAAGTTAAGGAAAGTTACGTAAATCCTGAAATAAATTAATTAAAATTTAAAAGTTATGATATTTTAGTTCGATAATTACTTCTCACTACTCATAAACATTACTTATTACTACACATATTCGTTCCTTTAAGAGACAAAATAGTGTTGGAAATGAGTAAGGGTGTGAACTGAGAGACAAATACAATTTGCTCATCGAATAATATTGGAAGCTTGGTTCTGAGAAACTTTCCCCCTTATTTCCAGGAAAAGCCCGAAATCTGGGATGCTAATGAAAGGATTTATTCTAAAAAGGAGTCCTTCCTGCAGCAGCAGCACTGTTGATCTGTGACTTAAGATCTGGTCACCTCACTGGTAATTTTTTTTTCCCCAACCATACTTTATGGTGAACCACTCTGAGCCCAACGGTGGATAGTCTCGTATCCTAACACCAACTTCCTTTTCCACTCCTGCTTATCTATGGCCACTGACTCCCTGAACCTTGGCTTGAGCCTCTGGCTGATCTCTACCTTTGTATTGCACCACCTGTTTTTAAAGTTAGTGCTCTGCTTCCATGCTCTGTCAGTGTTTCCTCCATTTCAATTCTGCAATTCTCCCTGTAACATGAAATAAACCATTTTTGTTGTTGATACAGTGAGTTTTGAAAATTAGTGCCAAGGCAACTTAAGCAGAATTGATCTCACTTTTATAGTTAGAATGTATCGCCGAGAGGTACCAACAGCCATCCTCTGAAATTGAGACTGAATCTCACAGATGATTTTAATGTTACAAGAGAAAAAACTATTCAATTAGCGGGGAAACAGATTTTTCTACATTAGTTCTGTCTGCATATTCGTACGGGATTTCACAGCAAGGAAATTAAACTTTGCTTCTCCCAGTTAGAATAAGCTTACTGGATAATAAGACAGGGTGTGTCATATCAATGATGTGCTCGGTTCCCCATATTTAAATCTCACCAAGAGTAAGGACTTAAAAAACAACTTTGTTTTCTATGGTGACAGGTTCTTAGTAAATCTTTGGTAACTTTGTTTTACTCTATTTCTGCCCATCGATGTTATTCATAAAACCCAAATTTCCACAACTAGATAGAATTAAGCATAAATTCTTTTAAAAATTATTTTCAAGATTTAAACTTTGAAGAAGTAAATTAACTGATATTTTCCGGCTAGAACCAAGAGCTTCTTGGGAAATTTTCTCACCTCTAAAAAGATGAAGAGAACTGTAAGCATTAACTATGACAAAGAAGAGAGTCCTGAAAGCATGTTGTTGTGTTACCTGGCCAATCTTTGAATAAAATTAATTCAACTATGTGATAGGGAAAATAAAAGTGAAAATTAAGGTCTAAAAAATTGAAGTGGTATATAAAAATATTTTATGACTTCAATTTTAAATTACTTGACAACTCTCCATGTTCATATAATCAAAATAAACACAGCACTTACATTTCTTTGAATGTCTAATTAAATGAGTCTACTTTTAATTTTAAATACATTTAAAATTAATATACAAGCCACTGAAACATGTGAACAGTGCTGGGACAGAGTTGAATTGTCTGAAGTCCATTATTGAAAGAGTAGTCTTTTGGCCTGTTCTCTTTTATTCACCTGGAGTTGTCATGTACTTAAATACCAATCTCACTTATTACATACAATTTGACTTAATACTTGAGCTTTTTTGCATGTACTAGAAAGGCTTGTCTCTTGTTTATGTCAGGACTGTGGACATAAGTGTCAAGAATAAGAGACTATTTTCTTCTGAAATGTGCTTCTGATCATAAGCATCTTGATCAACTTAAGGGTAATATTATTTTTATGCTGATATTTGAACTCTAGTCATAATAACTTAAAGAAGAGTTAGTTTTCACTTTCATCCTTTAATTGTCCAATACTTAGAGAGATTCTCAAAGACCTATTTGGTCATGCAGCTAAAACATAATTCTAAAAGACTTCGATATGCTTCAAAAAAATCAAGTCCATTCTCAAATGACATTCTCAAAATTTTAATCCTTAAAGAAATCTAAAGAATAAACTGTAGACATGAAAGTTACCCAACAGAAACACTAATATTTATTTGAATGCTTATGTTTTTGCATTTTAACATCAAATTGTCTTTTATAAATTACATCTACTTTATTTAAAGGATTTCTTTACAGATAGTCAAATTCTTCCTTTCCCTCCAAACAGTAGTTTCCAAAAATAATTACACATCAGGATCCATGAAAAAAAATTTAAATAAATATAGATTTAGAAGCCTATCTCATATTTGCGATTCATAAGTCCAATGAAAATTTTAGGGCAAGTATTTGAAGATCACTCTCTAGAATATATCTAATGGGATATTCTTATATTTGAAGGCATTTAAAAACTGAATAATCTTTTCAACACATAATTCTCTTTATATTTTGCTTTTTTATTAAAGATACTGTTGACCCATTGGTTTTGTAAAATTCATTATATTGGTACCCTGTATTTTGTCATCTCTTTCTAACTGATCTCAAAATCTAAACCACTCTGACTTATTGAATGTTTTCCCTTTTTACAATCATAACTAGTGTGCTCCTGTTTAAAATAAACCAAAAACCAAAACAAATAAAATATTACATAAGATCCATGGTGACAATGAATCCCAAGATCTGGGCAAAAATTAGGACTACAGGTCAACATAGGAGGCTCTGTTGAGTGGATATGGAGATCTAAGCCAAGGCAGCAAAGCTCTCTTCAATATCTCAAATATCTACTTGAGGATATTAGACTAGGAACTAGGGCAAATATCACTTCACTAGACTTATAGTAGTAACTGTGCTAAAGAAGCAGTTTGATTATGGTGAACAAATTCAATGAATAATGATTGACCAAAGAAGCAAAGCCATTTCTCAAACATAAAAGAATCCTGGCCAGGCACCTGTCATACTGATTTCATGAATACAGGCACATGCATGCATAACTGAAGAGGGTACAAAGTTCTTCAGCCATAATTACCTCTGGTACTAGCTCCATATTTGTGTCCCCACACTTAGATAGATTACAAAATTAGCAATAAGCATTTAAATGTGAGTTGTAAAAGATTTCTAACAATATTAAAGGAGAGAGGGAGAACATCCAAGAGAAAAACACTTTCCCTGTTTCTTGATAGAAATTTTATGATTTGTGAATAAATAAATATGGATAAGTAAAAACCAATAAGAAAACAAAGAAACAGGGTTATTAAATAGATTCTTTGCAAAAAGTAAAACTTTGTATCCATGAATTGGAAGACCAGAACACTTATCAAAAATGATTTCTTCTGCAAACAAGAAGTTCTAAACTATGGCTACTTTTAAATCTCCATAAAAAACAATAATGATTAATTTCTTAAAACAAGAAATGCATGATGAAACAGGTGGAAATGAAGACCAGATGAGAAACATGTAAAAAGAAATAAAATAAAGTTAATGCAACAAGTAAAATAAATAGTTATTGAAATAAAGCAGGCAGTCACATATTTTGAAAATATAAATAGTAATGAGCAAAATTACTAAAAGAAATAAAAAAATAAGAGAAGAGCTGACAAATTGGGAAGCTGATCAATGAAGAATAAACACAGTTTTTTTTCTTTTTTCAGTATAGATTAAAAACAGAAGTGCTATTAAAAGATATGAGAAGAAAATTTCCCTGGACTTAAAATGCATACTAAAGAATATGTTCATAACAATAATTAGCTAAGTCTTGATAGAATTACTGAATATTAAGGACACAGAGAGACACATTTTTATATTAAATATTAAAAAAACATGCAAATTGAATGAAAGA
>NW_011888783.1:29441266-29443487 GCF_000151845.1 Pteropus vampyrus | reverse complement strand
TTGGATTGATCCAACTGGGTCTGTGGATTATCCTCTTTGATGTCATACAAAGCAAACAAGCAAGCAACAAAAACAAACCCTAAGGATTTCTAGATTAAATAAGTTCAGCATACAATATATCTGGTATTCTTCTTAGGGGTTCATAATACATATTATTATATAATGTATATTAGCTATCTATTGCATATTATGTTATATAATATGTATTATATAACATAATATTATACACATTAATACCATTCAATTAAGTATTCAACGTAAAGACCATATGAAGAATATTGTAAACTTAGAGACATTAGTAGAAATAAATGAATATAGATAAATTTAAACTTTAATAAATTAGGAAAAAAACAATTGACAGATTCGAGGCTGAGTCTTTGAAGAACTTTAAAAAGTGATAAATGTCTAGTAAGAATTTTAGCAGAAGTGAAAAAGAAACTTAGAATTTTTTTAAGTTTAAATTTTTCAAATTAGAAAAATTTTAAATTTTCCAGATTATAAAAATGATATAAGCACTGATGTTTAGAGGATATAATAGTTGTAGCTAAATATTATGCAGAATTTCATAACAAATTTAGAAATCTTAAGAAAATGAAGAATTTTCTAAGAATATACGTATTAGTATATCTGATAGAGAATTTTAACTGATTATATGAATTATAGCTTAAAAGGAATTTAACCAGAAAGAAATAAAGTTGTCAAATAATTACTCTTAAGAAAGGAATTTTACTGAGAAAACTTTAAGTACATTGTCCATTGTACATTCAAGAATTGGTTAATTAATAGATTTTTAAGTCATTTTTTACACACATACTAAAAAAGAAAGGTTTTCTAAGTTGTTTTACAAAGTCAATATAATTCTGAATTTAATCTGAGAAATATAACATTTAAAAATGTCAAATGCAGACCATTTCACTTATGAATATTAGCAAAAATCTAAATGTTTACAAACAAATTCATCAACACAATGTCCATTGGATATATAAAGTTTATTCAAAGGACAGCAGGGTGGATCAGTGTTAAGAAATCAATAACTTGATAAAATCATTTTATAAAGGAATTTTCAAAAAAAACTTTGGAAAGTGCTAGGAAAAATATCAGCAAAAAAAGTGATAATGAAGAACTTGCTCTGCAACACATTATAAAGATAAATTAATTTTTAAAAGCTAATAACTAATTAATATAATAACTAATAACTGGTGCCAAAATAGAAAAGTTAAGTAACTAGAACAGAAAAGAGGTTTATATGTATTTTTGTGTGCATATTTGTGTATGTATGTATTTATTTCTTAAGCCCTTTTGAGATCTTAGTGAATCTCTAATGGAAATATTTACAAAAGACAAAATTGTGCCTCTCCTTTGATCCAGAAATTTCACATCTTAGAATTTAGTCTTAAGGGGAAAAATCTGACAAATATGTCAAAATGTGTATAACAATGAAAATAATAAGGAATTCATGAAATAAATCATGGGAATCTATCAATGGACTATTCTATGACCATTGAAATAATGATATGCCTAGTGTTAGTTTTTACTAAGTGTACAAAGCAGGTGTATTCCAGTCTGATTACAATTTGGTAAAGATAAAATCAGTACATACCTTTAAAACATGTCTGAAAGAAGAGGAAGTGTGATGGAAAGTGTAATAGAAATCTTTACTTCTCTATAGTTTTAGATACCTTTATACTAAGATCTTTTTCTTATAATCATAAAAATAACATTGGTATTGACATATTTTGAGAGTAATGAAAAAATAATTTATCTATTCTTCTTTTCTCCAGCTCGTTCTTTAACTCCATTCAATATTTCAAAAGTATCTCTCCAGCATCCTTAAAGTGGAAGTGGTTGGTGATAGGACATGAAGGAGAGGCAAAAACAGAGTAACACAACAAGACTTTCCTCCTGAGCTCAAGTGAATAACTGCCATCCCTGGATATTCCTGGAAATATCTGTAGACTGTTTTGTTTTGTTTTGTTTTGGTTTGGTTTTTAAATCTATAAATAAAGAGAATGCAATGAAATAGGTAGAAGCTTCGTGGTATTGAGGTCCTGATGTTAATATCACTTGACTGCTTTTATATTCAAATCGTGGTTATGAGTGAGCTGTATAGATCATTCATGTATGAAAGTTACTATTTCTCCTAATTGCAAACCCATGAACTTATTTAAAAATAATTTCAAATAATTAATATATGAAGAATTACTTCACTTGGACATTGTAA
>NW_011888783.1:29438462-29441216 GCF_000151845.1 Pteropus vampyrus | reverse complement strand
GAAAAATCTGACAAATATGTCAAAATGTGTATAACAATGAAAATAATAAGGAATTCATGAAATAAATCATGGGAATCTATCAATGGACTATTCTATGACCATTGAAATAATGATATGCCTAGTGTTAGTTTTTACTAAGTGTACAAAGCAGGTGTATTCCAGTCTGATTACAATTTGGTAAAGATAAAATCAGTACATACCTTTAAAACATGTCTGAAAGAAGAGGAAGTGTGATGGAAAGTGTAATAGAAATCTTTACTTCTCTATAGTTTTAGATACCTTTATACTAAGATCTTTTGTCTTATAATCATAAAAATAACATTGGTATTGACATATTTTGAGAGTAATGAAAAAATAATTTATCTATTCTTCTTTTCTCCAGCTCGTTCTTTAACTCCATTCAATATTTCAAAAGTATCTCTCCAGCATCCTTAAAGTGGAAGAGGTTGGTGATAGGACATGAAGGAGAGGCAAAAACAGAGTAACACAACAAGACTTTCCTCCTGAGCTCAAGTGAATAACTGCCATCCCTGGATATTCCTGGAAATATCTGTAGACTGTTTCGTTTTGTTTTGTTTTGTTTTTTAAATCTATAAATAAAGAGAATGCAATGAAATAGGTAGAAGCTTCGTGGTATTGAGGTCCTGATGTTAATATCACTTGACTGCTTTTATATTCAAATCGTGGTTATGAGTGAGCTGTATAGATCATTCATGTATGAAAGTTACTATTTCTCCTAATTGCAAACCCATGAACTTATTTAAAAATAATTTCAAATAATTAATATATGAAGAATTACTTCACTTGGACATTGTAAAGCAGATGTAAATGTACTCTAAATTACAAATTAAATTATATTGACCAAAAATAAAAAGGTAGCTAGATAAGTTTAAACTCCTGAATTAAAATCTTTAATACTGAAGATATGCATGCTTATCTTTATTTTTTGAAAAAGCTGGTCCTGGAGCAATACATTCAAAAATGAGGAAGAAAGGAGCATGCATGTACAGTTGAAAATGATTAAACTATACCAATCATAAATTTAAAAGAATTAAAATCCTCTTAATGAATCATAGTGATAGTTGAATTACCACTGGTTCCCTAAAACCATACCTAAATTTAAATGAAAATATGATTTATCACATCAACAATATATGCATTTATCAAATTGCATTTCATTGCCAACGGCTTAATTTATATGTCATTGCAAATTCTGAATTAATCTGAAAAAGTATTATTCAGAATAATGTGTCAACAGCAGACATTTTGAGAAACCATCTATAAGGGTAAAAGAAAAATTTCTTAAATTGATAAGTCTAAAAGAATGTTAATTGAAATGTTCAAACCTTTTTTCTTAAATAGTTATCATTGTTCATATTCTGATTATAAAAGTAATATATGTATATTGTTGAAATTTGGAAAATAGAAAAAGGTATAAAGAAGAAAGTAAAATCTTTCACAATCTCAGTGTTCCAAGATTATTGCTGTTAATATTTTGTTGTTTTTCCTTAAATTTCTTTTTATTTTTAGAAATATACTTTCCCCTACCCTAAATTGAGATCATACTCTGCGCATTGTTTTTATCTTGCTTTTTCACATTATGTTATATTATAAACATATCTCCAAATTTCACATTATGTTATATTATAAACATATCTCCTAAAGAATTCTTCAAACACATTGTATTTATTTCATACTATTCCATCTTATATGAGAATCATAATACATTTAAACATTTCCATGAAGTTGGACATTTGAGTTGTTTCCAATTTTTACTATTAAAAATAATACTTCAATAAATACCTCTATACATATATTTTGTCCACATTTCTGATATTTTCTTTAGAAAAAGTTCTGGAATAAGAAATAAGAAAATAAGAAATAAGAGAATAAGAAATTTCATAGATTCTGGATATAATTTCTTTTCAGAGTTTCCTCCAATATAAAAGCTCATTTACTAGGTACAAGTATGCCTAATAAAAACACTGGGAATTTAGCTTCTTTTTAAAAAATACATTTTACTTTGTATCAAAAGTATATTATAACATCCATAAAACTTTCTGTATTCATTCTACAACAAAGGGAATCTTCATGAGGAAAAAGATCATCAAAGATCTTCTATCTTCCCTTTAAACAATTCATTTCGATTTCCCTTTCAGATAGTCTAAACTTCCTATTTCTTAGATGTCAATTTTCCCTTTTTTTTCCTGCCCCTAGAAATCTCTCTTAAAAAGGTTATATGAACTCTGAACTAATTTTCATCTTCTATATTTAATTCACTGTTTCCTAACATGAGGAACTATATAATGTACTATTTGTATCTAAGCTTGTGTGTTTCTTACTGAGGCTAACCCCTCTGAAGTTGAGCTTCCATGTTCAAAGATTAAGCATAACAGCTCACAGGATTATTGTAAAGATTAGAAAATGATGAGAAGCTACCTAGAATCTAATATTAATTAGCTACTGGACACTGTGTTTATGAGGTCTGAGTAAAAGCTAAAATTACTAGTTATCACCTAGAACTAAAATAATCCATTAAAAAGTTAAAATAAGTTGTACTTAGAAGGTGAAAACATGAATGGACTCCTGCAATACAAATTTTTTTACTAATGTCTTTTAAAGGAATCTGTGTCTAGGAGAATGACACAAATTGAGAGGATTCTTTAACATGTTAGAAATGATTACTGAATCACGTTCAGTACACCATTCTTGCAAATTCACGTTGCCTCAGTTTATGTTAAATTCTATACCAAA
>NW_011888783.1:29418768-29438412 GCF_000151845.1 Pteropus vampyrus | reverse complement strand
ATCATAATACATTTAAACATTTCCATGAAGTTGGACATTTGAGTTGTTTCCAATTTTTACTATTAAAAATAATACTTCAATAAATACCTCTATACATATATTTTGTCCACATTTCTGATATTTTCTTTAGAAAAAGTTCTGGAATAAGAAATAAGAAAATAAGAAATAAGAGAATAAGAAATTTCATAGATTCTGGATATAATTTCTTTTCAGAGTTTCCTCCAATATAAAAGCTCATTTACTAGGTACAAGTATGCCTAATAAAAACACTGGGAATTTAGCTTCTTTTTAAAAAATACATTTTACTTTGTATCAAAAGTATATTATAACATCCATAAAACTTTCTGTATTCATTCTACAACAAAGGGAATCTTCATGAGGAAAAAGATCATCAAAGATCTTCTATCTTCCCTTTAAACAATTCATTTCGATTTCCCTTTCAGATAGTCTAAACTTCCTATTTCTTAGATGTCAATTTTCCCTTTTTTTTCCTGCCCCTAGAAATCTCTCTTAAAAAGGTTATATGAACTCTGAACTAATTTTCATCTTCTATATTTAATTCACTGTTTCCTAACATGAGGAACTATATAATGTACTATTTGTATCTAAGCTTGTGTGTTTCTTACTGAGGCTAACCCCTCTGAAGTTGAGCTTCCATGTTCAAAGATTAAGCATAACAGCTCACAGGATTATTGTAAAGATTAGAAAATGATGAGAAGCTACCTAGAATCTAATATTAATTAGCTACTGGACACTGTGTTTATGAGGTCTGAGTAAAAGCTAAAATTACTAGTTATCACCTAGAACTAAAATAATCCATTAAAAAGTTAAAATAAGTTGTACTTAGAAGGTGAAAACATGAATGGACTCCTGCAATACAAATTTTTTTACTAATGTCTTTTAAAGGAATCTGTGTCTAGGAGAATGACACAAATTGAGAGGATTCTTTAACATGTTAGAAATGATTACTGAATCACGTTCAGTACACCATTCTTGCAAATTCACGTTGCCTCAGTTTATGTTAAATTCTATACCAAAGCTTCATTGGAACTGATATTTATATTGCTTTAAAAAGTAGCTTGTGCTTATCAAATTGTTCCTAATATGACAGACATGTACAAATCAGGTTTCTATATTTTACTCCTGATTTTTCTTATAATCTCCAAAAGTTAGAGAATGTAGGGCTTACAATTTTTCTGTGGTGGTTTGAAGACTAGAATGAAAGACATATTTTCTAAGTCATACACAGTTAAAAATCCAGTAAATTTCAGCAAGAGTGGTATTCTTAATGAGTTTTAAGGAGTAGGAAAGGGATTGTGAATAATTTTGATACTGCCTTGTTTTGCACCAGTTGCTGCTAATCTTTTGAAAGGTTTTCTATTTTTGACCTACATTCAGACAGACCCTGCTGTTTGACAAAGCTTGTTTTCAAGTCTGATTCACAAGAGCATTGCAGGGACTCCAAGGCTTGGAGGTAATTCTCCTAGAAATATAAAAGTTTCCATTGGATAATTAACCACTGCCACAGGAAACTTGAAGTACCTAGAAATCTGACTTTCCAGGACAACATCTCTCTATTGGTAGAGTTGAGGAAACAATGCCCTTATCCCAGCATGCTCTTCACTGAAAACTGAAGCCAGTAGCCTGTGGGGCAGAATCAATGGATCAGTGGGACACAAGAAAGCTAAGACAAACACTGGGAAACAAGATGCAATTACTATATGTCTAAACTAACCTCAGGCAACAAGATACTGATGTTGGAGTGCTACAAACAATTTTTCTCACAAGTTTCAATTATTGTAAAATGGTGGACTTATGACCTGAATGGTTGGTTGCCTAAGATTCCTGCTTTATGACTATTTCTAAGTGACTGTACTCTAATTCTTTTGTCACTTCTCTTATATGCAAGGTCCACCTTAAGTGTCACCTTTTCTCTCAATGACTGTCTTCTTTGAATTCTCATTTTATTATACCATGTAAATATAAATGGGATATTGCATTCTACTTTAATGTTGTCATGATTATTTAAGGACACCAACAGGTTATGTTATCACCAGAGAGTTTACAAATTAATGTTTAGTAAACCACAACCCTAGGATTCTATACCTTTAAGTATACGAGTGAAACTTTGAGACTAACATTTCTTATTTCATGAGCCATGTTTTAAATGTTTTTGGTTTCTCTTCATATGTTTCCAAGGAGATGCCTTACATTGGAGGGCTTTGGTTAAAACCGGATAAACCGGATTTAACCTTTCTACCAGAGAAATTCCTTGTTTATCACTTAAATATAGGATTTTTATGAGAGCTTTCTTTTGAAATAAGTCTTCTGCTCTTAGCAAAACAAAACAAACAAACAAACAAAGCAAAACAAAAACCTCCAAAAGCAATCGCCTACAATTCTTTTAGGGAGACAGAAATCATACCAATTGTTTCATCAGAGAGAATTTAGTACTATAAAAAATTGTTAACCAGATATAAAGAATTTTTAGCTAGATAACTACAAAAGCAAAAAGGGAATATTTGGGGTTTATTTGACCCCTTTTTCTCTCTCTCTGTTTACATTTCTCTTACCAGTGGTTTTTGATTTTCTTATCTGGCCTCTATACCACTAACACAGAAGAAACACCTAAGGATTCTGTTCTATTGTGATGTAGGAGATAGTATAGAATAGGAGCAGTCTGGTGAGCTACTTTATTTTCTCCTCAAGGGACACTTTTTTGTTCTCTTATCTCTCTAGGCCCAGTTTGCCACAACTGAATCCCAGCGTGCTTTAGCAATAGCTACCAACTTCAAAAAGTATGTGTGACTCTTGTTCATCTTGTAGAAAACACTTTTAGTTTCATTTGAACCACAAGCGCAAAACTCTGATGCTATGTACTTCTATATCTTTAGCATCTAAGTTTTGTGGCTTAATGCTTTATTCTTTTTCTGATCCTTACAGACGTATACAAAGATGCTATCTTTTATAATCTCTAATTTTATAATTTGTTATTTAATATTATGAGAAGAGTAGAAATGTCCCTTAAAACATGATCTCACCAGATCTTGTGAAAGAACATCTTTGTCTACCATTTTGTGTAAACTTTGTGCAAATCCCATTGATCTACTGGTGGTGAGTCGTTTCACTTCATTCCACTTCATTTCACTTCATTTCACTCTATCGCTAAACACTTGGACAATACAGGTAAAAATAGATGCCAATTTTAAGCTTATGACTTTATTTCCAGAACAGAAATTTGTTTCTTCCTCCTAACACTCCCCATAAATCTTTAAGTTGCAGAGCTAAACACATTTCTGGAAGTAGAAAAACTTCAGAATACAGATAAACTTAACATCTAGAATAAGATTCAGTATATCTGTAATAAAATCACTGATATAGCTTTTGGTCTTCTATAAAATTTCTGTAAAATCAATGTTATAAAAATAATTATTAGTTATTCAGCATTAACGTGCATTTTATGTATAACTTATGTGCAATTTACTTAATGCTTACAACAAAGTTTTTATAAACCGTTTTAAACACTGGAAGGAGCTATGTCCTCAACTCAAGCTATTTGCCAAAGGAAATTCAGAAAGTTAGCAGCTTGGTTGGAATTAAAACCTAAGTACATGTGATTCTTCAACCCATAATCTTAACTGTATGAATGTTATTACATTGGCCTGGTATATCATTTTGAACTACATGTAGCTGGGAAGTCCTGAAGTAAAACTGATTTTAGGAATTTTTAGGCTATATAGAAGCTCAAACAACATCATTAGAACATAGTTTCTCCCTATTCTTGATTAGGTTCTCTTCCACGTGTTGGCCTTATTTTCTGGACTTCTGTAGTAGAGGAATGGCTATTGCAGCCACAGCTTTACATCATCTCATATTCAAGTCTCAAGAAAAAGAGATATTCCTTTCCAAGCAGCTCTCACGCTTGCTCTTATAATCAGCCTGATTGCAGCAACTTGGGTTTCTGAGCTCACCTGTTCAATCATTGAGGACAAGGGAATTGACTGTGCTCATTGATCCAAGCTTATGCAATATGTTGCATTCCTGTAGATAGGGGATGAGATCCCACTCAGAGAGATAGAGTACTGCTCCCAAATTGCCATCATTTACCAGAAATCAGGCAGTGGTTGTTAGAAGACCAAAATATAAACATGTCCACCTCAGTTGTGAATAATAGTTGAGATTTTAGTGTGAAAACATATTATCCATTAGCATCAAATGTCTCTTACTTCTGCAAGAAAACCATAAGATTTGTAAAATATAGTTTTGAACGTATTGAGGGAAATGATCAGTATTCAAAATACTCTTGGAATGATGTTGCTCTAGAAGCACAATGTGTGGCAGTATTCCTAGTTTAAATTGATGCCTGCCTTTTATTCACATGAAAGAAGAGACGTGGATGCACAGCAGTCGAGAAGGAGGTGTAAGGGACGCTTATCTTGATTGAGAAAGGTTAATTACATGTGAAATGAGGCTGGGATTCAGAGGATGTTTGCTCTAGATTTTGTGTAATGTTATATTAACACTGGGATTCTCTTTATTCTATTAACAAAATAAACTCATTTTGTTTGGTTTCATTTTACAGTTGCTTTAAACCCACTGAACATTTATACTATTATTTAATTTTACTAAACATTTGCGGATAGTAAAACACCTATAGAATTAAGCAACTGCAGGATGTTAAAGACATTCAGTTCTTACAGAGATTCGATCTGCTAATTAGCCACACCAATTTTACGGATCATTGCATCTCACTTAAAATGTATTGTTATACGTTTATAATCTTTCCATAATGAGCTTTTATTGAGAGCATGGGCCAACTTCTGTGTGATGTACAGGAGAAATTCCTCTTCCCCCCACCTAAAACTATGTTCAAAGACCTAGTAAATCACAATAACATTCAATTGAAAATGGTCCTCTTGGCATTATTAAATAGCTTATGTGAGATCACAATACTAAATACAAATACCTGAACAGAAAAGTGTCAAAGTGTTATCTAAAGAGGTTCAACAAAAGACAGAGATGGAGAAGAGAAAAATCAACATCTAATAAATTATTGGCAATATAAATTTATGGAAAAAACATACCAAGGTTGAATTTTCTTTCACTATCGTGGTGACCTTACATAGTCTTTGCATTTCAGCCTTTCAGTTACTTAAATGGGATAAACTAACATTTTCTAGTTTCTCAACAGAGACATTCATTTTCAGAATTAATTATTGACTTTTGAAATACATTTTTAAAAACTTTAGGTAAGCTACTCTTTGTGGAAAAGAATGGTCAAGTTGAAATACTACTGACAAAGTTAAACAGCAATGATCAAGAAATCACCCCACTCTCTGTGCTCTAGGAAATGACACACTGTAAAGAATCACCCACCTCATTTGACTTAGATAAGACTCATGAACAACCCCTTTACTTACCTATGACATGGCCAGATATGGAGACTCCAAATTTCTGTTCTTTGTCTCATAAATGATTAGATGAATTGTATATTCCTGCTGAACAACTTGGACAGAATACCCACTAAGTTGATTTGGCCAAACTTTAACCATGTGTCTCTCTCAGGTCCCTGAATTTTCGTCCACCCACAAACCCCTCCTGAGAGTTATTTTCCCTGAGGTGCTGTCTATTTATGCTCCCGGCTCATCTCATTCTTTAACACCAATTTCTTTCTAGCCTTGTTTACTCCGCCCTATAAAAGAAAAGCCATTTTCTGCCTGACTGGTGAGACACTCACAGATGTAATGGTGAGAATATTCTCCCTAGCATTTAATAGTTCCCCCATTCTCTATCACAATAATTTCCTTCCCTTTATTGCAATAAACTTTTGGATAATGTATTTCCTACTTAAATCTGGACTTTTTTTGACACTACAATTATTAAGATGACCTAGAGTATCTATCAGGAATTATTTGACCAGAGATAAAAATGGTAACATTATCGCATGGTAACATTTCTTCTCTTTTTATTTTAATAGAAATTTTGTAGCATATTTTTAGAGCTGTCGATGGTACAAACAAAATTATTAATAGAAAGACATACTTACTACACATTTAAACATCAAAGAATACTTCACATCACAATCTCGGCACTTCAACCTCACCACCAATTGTTTTCCTGAAGTCCTACCTCTCTTAATGAGCTACCATTCCCGCTGCAACCATGTTGGAAATTCCAGTGCCATCTTTGAATCCTCCCTTAACCTATTTTTCACAAGCAGTCAATCACCAAGTCAGTTGATTCTACCTCTAATTCATGTCCTTCACATTTCTCTTTTCTTTTTGGTTCTGCTGTAATCATCCTAACTCATACTCTCTTTGATACCACATGCTAACATTATTATAGCACTTGCATGATTTCTGTTTCAGTGACACTCCTTCCTCTCTCTAAGATGAGTATGGATTTGAAGAAAGATGGGCTGGCAGAGTGTTTGGGGTAGAGATTGGATTTTGAGGTCAAAAGTCAAAACAAGTTGCTCGTAGGACTCCTGAGAGATTTGGGAGCAGAATTGCAAATAGAAAACTCAAGGCCATGTTTTCGAGGTAACCCTATTTATAATACACACTGAAGAGAAAAAAAAATTGAATGCCAAATATAGAGGAAATAAAAGAAAATAAACTTCTGAAGATTGAAGTCAAGATCTGAAAGTCAAGAATTACTAGATGAATTAAGGAAAATTGGGCTGAGATTACATATCTGTATGCTAGAGGAAAGTCTGAAGAGGTACAAAACTGTTCCTGTGTAGTTGTCTCCAATGAGCTGGAATTATATACTGGTCTTGGTGGTTCAATAAGAGATAGTATCAGGGTGAGTGGATAGCCCTAAGTTAAGTAGTGAGGCTGGACCAGTCTGCTGGACACATGCTTTCCTGAGTTAGCTAGAGCAGTATATCATTTTTTTTTAAATGTTGTTTATTTTTTTATTACAGTTGATATACATTATATTATACATTATATTAGTTTCAGGTATACAACATGGTAAATAGATATTTATATAACTTACATAGTGAGCACTCTGACACATCTATACTCATCTGACACCAAAATAGTTATTAAAATATTACTGACTATATTTCCTATGCTATACTTTATATCCTCATGACTATTTTGTAACTACCAATTTGTACCTCTTAATCCCTTTCCCTCTTCACTCATCGCCCCACCACTCTCCCATCTGGCAACCATCAAAATGTTCTCTGTATCTATGAATTTGTTTCTCTTTTGTTTGTTTATTTATCTTGTTTTTTAGATTCCACATATAGGTGAAATAATATGGTATTTATCTTTTTCTGTCTGACTTATTTCACCTAGTATAATACCCTCTAGGGTACATCCATGTTGTTGCAGATGGCAAGATTTCATTCTTATTATGAATGAGTAATACTCCACTGTACATACATACCACTTCTTCATTCATCTATTGATGGATACTTAAGTTGCTTTCATATCTTGGCTATTGTAAATAATTCTGCAGTGAACATATGGATGCATATATCTTTAAATTAGTATTTTGGGTTTCTTTGCATAAATATCCAGAAGCGGAATTCCTGGGACCTTCATTGTCTCTTGTTATAGCCTTTGTTTTAAAGTCAGAGCAAAAAGAATAAAAAATAAAAAATAAATAAAGTCAGAGCAGTATATCTAGAAATGTTTTGAGACTTTATCAAGGTGAGAGATTGCTTCTTATGTCTGTTCTTTATCACTATACATTTTTTTTTTTAAAGCACCAGATATTGCAGTTGGTTTTGGTGTTAAGATAAATAGTCCTTTTTTTAGGCACTTTATGTACTAAAGATGGCTGATTCAGTTGGGTGATTCAGGAGAGGAACAGGCAATTTATGGGCTAGCAAGCTTTCCTCAGGCTCGTTCCCTGTTCATGAAGTAGCTGGCTCTGACATCACATTATCTAGCCTTCATTTCTTTAATCATACCATTCCCTTTTCTTGGATAATGTTCCTCTTCAAGAATATATACCTTACTGGATTTTAGACTACTCATGAGTATAAAATATACATTTTCGTCAAAATATATTTTATTGGAATTTACCATATATAACATGGTCTAGTACAATAGGGTTTTGGTAGTAGAGAATTCTAGATGTTTCCTCTTCTTTTAGAAATAGAGCTGTCAAACTTTAGATGAGCTCATGTTTGCCAAACATAAATATTTTATTTTCTAGTCTCTATGGTTGCCAGGTATGATCATGTGACTAAGTTGTGGCCAGTTGGATGTGAGTGAAAATGAAATATAAAACTTCTGGATGATGTCTTTGAAGTGAGTGAGCATTCCCTACATTTCTTCTTTCTTTCTTCATATTGCCTGGAAGGCAGATGTGATAACTTGATGGCAGGAGCTGGAGCAGGCATCTTCATTATGATACAGAAGCTGTGTGTAGAAGAGGGAGGACCCATTATGTCAGTCATGGACTGCTTGCAATTGGACTTCTGAAAGAGACAGAGAGTTATTTTATATTGTTTAAGTCATTGGCATTTGGTATAGAATGTGAAGTACATGCTAATATTCTCTTAATAAATAATCTTTGGATAAAAGAATGAATAAGAAGTTCTGTGTCATTGAAACTGACCCCTTATTCTATACCTTGGCTTAAAAGACTTGACATTGTATAGCTGGCCTAAGTAGCTTGGTCAGAAGTCCCAATCTGGAGGCTGGTAGACTTAGTTTGTTACACAAACACATGTTGATTGGCCTATATATTGTTTTAAAATTAAAATAATACCGACATTTATAATACAGCAGATTATACATGAATTTTCTTATTTCTAGACCTCTTAAGTCAAATGATATGGCAACCCTTAGCCCACATTCTGCCTTGTGTCAAATGACAGGAGTCAGTTGTGCCTTTGGATGGTGCAAGTGCTCTTATGTTCACCATTTCTGACCAGCTTCACTCATTTGTGTGACTGTCTGCCCATTTGGCCATTTGAGTTTGTGACTCGCCATGTAGTATTCTAATAAAAATAGGTTTCTATTATTGATGAACACATACTGCTTCGCACACATACACACTATTGAAATAGTCGAAGTAAAGCTGTTTCACTGGAATTTTCTTCTCTTATGTGCTCTTCCAGGTCAGAAGCTAATTACCCTTTGCTCTTTGTCCTTCATATTCACTCTGGTGAAAAACACACCCTTAAGCTGTTTTATGGCCTCCAATTTAATTAGAGGCAGAACTAGGGGCATCCTGCATGGGTTTAATCTCTCAAGCAGGACTCAGCATGAATAACCCTTCCATAAACTGGCAGGCATTCTCTTATGGGTTCTCTTCAAGCAATTTTCATGGGAGACATGTTGCTTGCTTTTCTGCACAATAAATAGATCTTATTAATAATTAGAATTCTAGCCAATCTGTGATAATTGGGAGGAAATATCAACCTAAAAGAACAATAAACCCCAGAAAATCAGCATCTTCATCTGATTTACAGTTTCTTTCTATAAGAAATACTGACTCTTAGATTAAAAATTACTTAACGTTTTACATAAAAAGAACTTGAAATTGATGTTTTTTTTTCTAATAGGAAAGAACAACAAAAAAAATTTGAGCACTTCCGTTTGGATAGAGGGATGGCAGACAGATGATGACTAGGAGATTGCTTACACATTATCACTTTCTAAGATTTATAAGAACATTTTGGATACTTCACATTATTTTTTTTAATTAAAAAGAAATATACTAACAAGTAAATATATCTAAGACATATTATGAAATAGTGTTATAATACATATAATATAATTCTATTTATATAATGAAAACCCTTACATATGCACATGTAAAAGCATTGAAAATTGAAGAAATGACACAAAATTAAGACTATCAATGAGGAGAGAACATGAGACAGAGAATAAAAGGAGACTATCACATGCACTTTAAAGACTCTTATATTGTTTAATAGTTTCTGAATTTCACATATAACTTGTGTAATTTAAAAAAAATAATTAACAATTAAATACAAATCACACCTTTTGACCCAACAATTTCATGTCTGAGAATATATTTTAATTATTTTCACTATATTATTTTTAAAAGTTTTATGCTTATAAATACCTTAGAAAAATATTTTATTTTTGAAAAATCAAAAATAATTTAAAATCTAATTGTAAGATAGATGTTAATTATGTCGAACTCACAAAATGTAGTTATTTAGTCATTAAGAATTATAGAGTATGTAATGTCACAAAGATATTAATCATTTAATAGCAAGTGAAAAAAGTAGTATTCAAAATTAAATATTCAACTTGGTAATAAAATAAAACAATTAGAAAAATAGTAGAAGAAAATATATCAAATACTAATATATTTTGTTTCAGAAAACATTATTTGAAAATAAAAGATTTTGATACCTTCCAGTCGTTGGGTCTACTGCGAAGCCTGTAATATGAAGAACATGAAATTTCATTGAGTGAAATATACCAAACTTTTTTTAATATCCAAGAAATTAGATTTTTATCAATTGCAACAAACTTCAAGTTTACCTCTAAATATTCTTATAAAGATTATAAGAATATTTATAAAGATTATAAAGGCACTCCAACTTTATATGTAAGTGGAACATTACAAACAAGTGGAATTTTGAATTGAAAAGAAAGAGTAGTCTCCTGTGTAACCAGAGTGTGAACTCTTCTCATTCCTGGTAATTATATTTGGTAATGGTGAACTACACTTTCTCTATAACCGTGGATACATTTACTGCTGAACTTCTCTTAAATGGCTTTCATCTCACTGAAATTAGTGTCTGATTGGTCTTCCTTTCTTTCCTATTTTCTTTTTTCCACCTTTGCTGTTTTTCTAGTACAATGGTGAAAAAGATGTGCCTTTTAGACATCAGTAATTTCCTGGAAAATTCAAAAAAAAAATTATTTTGCAGCAGTTTTCCATTCTTGCCATGGAAAGATTCCATTTCTCGGTGACTGGCCCACTAATAGTACTGAGTTACTTAGAGACCTGTGTGCCTGAGAAAACCTTCATGGACTCAAAAATCTCATCTGATCATCCAAAGCATGACCAGACATTTCTCCCCTGAGTTCTGGCTTCTCGTTGCACAATGCGAGAATCGATACTCTCGTTCTATTTTTACTGTTTGAGTAATGCAGTGGGTTTTGAATGACAATCTGGAGAATATTCAATAAGCAATAAACTCTTATATCTTCTGTCTTCTTTTACTCCATAATCTCTCTCTAGGCGAGGCCTCATAACTTTCTTCCAGGCAGTTTTCTGCAGAGTTTGGTGGCCTTAACTAGTGTTAGTATATTTTTACTACAAATATTCCTTTTTTATGGTCTTCTTTTTTTCATAGCATTGTATTAGTTTGAATCTTTTGCAGTACAAGCTAAGCTTCAAGTCACAATTCCAAACATTGGGATTCTAGACCTTAATCAGGAGAGTAGATTTAACCTTTAGATCTCTCTCTTTGTGGTCTCATGAGCAAATGTACGAACTACCAGACAACTAAAAATTAAAGAGTTCTTATTTTGTAGGCACCCGTAGGTTTCAGTTTATACTTAGATGGCTAAATCACATTCCGATTTTAGAAGTACAACTTTAATACAAATTATTTTCTCAAAATGGCCAGTATAATATTGCTTTTCTATGGTCCTTATACAATTTTGTATATTAATTGCCACTTAATTTTTCTCAATTGTCAATTCCTATTCCATTTTCAGGTGCATTAAACCATGTATACATTAAAATTATAGATCCCCACAGTGGGAGACATACAAATGATTAAATAAATTAACTAAATGCTTTGCTAATTGACTTCTATGACTTGATAAGCCATAATTGTTGTTCAGACCTAAATTAAACATATTCTGTAAGGCATTCTTTAATGCCAGCCTCATTTATCTCCTTACAAATCTATATCTTCTTGATACCTGCAAAATAAACATGTTAAAATATAAGGCAATTTTTCTGAAAATCAAATCATATTGCTAACCAAATCAACATCAAGAAAAAGATTTGACTCTCAAAGCAGGGAACAATAGGAACTCACTGAGATGTTCAGAGTTATTTTAGGTGTGTTAAGATGCTGATTTCTCCCTCTTCCTTCAGAAAATGATCATTACCTAAAAGACCTGGGAAAACATATGTGTAGTCTTGGAACACACACTTCTACATGAGTCAAGAATGAAAAAGAAGTTCTACAAAAATTGGAATAAGGTATGATTTCAGTGGACACAGTTTAAAGTAAGTCAGAATGGTGAACTAGTATATACACTGAGAACTTTTCTGAGTGTTTCATTCTAGCCCTCTGTAAAAGCTATATTCCATAGCAAAACACTCTCACAGCTTAAAGTAAGCCAAGAAAAGAAAAATCCAATTCCACGCATTTTTCTTACCTTTATACTAGGAAAAAATCATTCCATCTCAACAAATGAGATGTATGTAGAAACACATGAAAAAATAAGAAGATATGTACATTTACGAATATAGTATTCATGTAAGATATTCAGAAAACTCACTTCAATGTGCTTTAAATTAAAGTACTCTTGTTTTTATTAAATGATGGTTCTGCTTAATATTGACAAACCAATGGAGAGAAAAGAGGATAGAGGTACAGGTGCTGTCCTTAACCTAACAATTCTTGTTTTCCATTGCTTTCTAGGTAGTTCACATTTGCATTCTGAGAGAGAAAAACAATAAGGCTTTTTAGTAGATGCTTTACATATTAATATAAATTTAGAGTAAGAGACTTCACATGGAAGAAAAAAATAAATGACAAGGGAAGGAGACTCACTTCTCTAGAGGCACATTAGTGCACCTCACAACTAGTTAGTTGTGCCTATGTCTTCACATCAAGGTCAGTGTCAAGAGTTTTATTGAGACAGAATGAAAAAATATAAATGGAAAGTCAGCTATGAATATCTTTAAGTCTTTAATACCTTAAGAGAGGCATTAAGCCAATGTTAATTTTTGTCTTACTCAAAACCATGAACTATTTATAAACATAATGATAATAAAACCAATACAAGGTTTATGTTCCTGATCCACTTTATATAAAAACGTATCCTACAGTGCCTTATTCATAAGTTTTTTTTTCAAATATAAAGATGGAAAAGAGGCATTTTTTTCTTTCAGTAAAAAATCATTAATATATCCAAGGTTTAACTTTGCTTTTACAAGTGTTTCTGAGTGTACCATATGGCACCAGTTAGATTTGAAGGTTTTCATTTGCTTTTTAAAAATCTAAGTAAGGTTTCCTTTCAAAAGCTCATACATACCGGTTATTTTTTAATAAGCATAAAAATTCTGTATAACAGCAAATGCATGATTGAACAGGAAGGAATAAAAAATACATGGCGACATAATAATTGGCTCATTTAGTTAAGAGCCTCTTTGAAGCCTTAATAGTAAAGGATAAGCAGCCATTAGCTTATTAGCTCAAGTTGGACTCAGCACTTATATTTTTTTTAAGTGCTGGAATACATATCTGACAAATTGTAAAATGCCTCTCCCCATTTCATTGCCCCCTACCTAGTTCTATATCCACAAAAGAGGAGCAAGCTTGTTCCTGCCAATTGAGTCAGTTGAGATGGAAACATTAATATATTTGAACAGATGTGTGTCAACATCACTCTTCAAAAAAAAAGATTTTCTGTACCCTGCATTGGCACACAACATCCCAAAATAAAAGCCATTAAGATTCTATACTTTCACTAGAACTCTTGTATGAAATAAAGTTGAAGGCTATAATATAGAAAATTCAAACATTTAAATATACTTATTGAAATTACTCATTAACAGGTCTCGACTCATGAATGAGGAAGGGCTTCAAAGACATTATAAGAACAAATGTTAGAAAATGTGAGTAGGATCTATATTAATTAATAAGCTACTCTTTCTTGAACCTTATTTTATATATATATATATATATATATATTGCAGAACAAAAAAAGAATGTTTTATTCTTTTTAAATTTTTTTTAAAAATTTGGTTAACGAAATCCAATAAGTTTCAGCTGTACACTTTAACAGTAAGGCATATGTATGTTTACACTGTGTGTTCACCTTCCATAGTTAGATTTCTTTCTGTCATCATATATTTGACCCCCTTTACCCTGTCTTCCTCCCCCTTCCCTCCTCCCCACTACTCTCTGGTAACCATTAGCCTATTGTCTGTGTCCATGAGTCTCTGTTTATTTATCCTGTTCATTTGTTGCTTTTAGGTTTATATCCCACATATAAGTGATATTATTATGTGATTTTCAACTTTTTCTGTCTGGCTTATTTCACTTAACATGATTACCTCAAGGTCCACCCACGTTGTTGCAAATGGCAGTATTTCGTCTCTTCTTATGGCTGAGTGATACTCCATTGTATATATGTACCACAGCTTCTTTATCTAGTCATCTATTGTAGGACACTTTGGTTGCTTCCATGTCTTGGCCACTGTGAATAATGCTGCTGTGAACATCGGTGTGCAAATATCTTTTCGGATATAGGTTTTCAAGTCTTTGGGGTAAATACCCAGTAGAGGGATTGCTGGATCATATGGTAAATCAATTCTTAGTTTTTTAAGGGACCTCCATACTGTTTTCCATAGTGGCTGTACCAATTTGCGGTCCCACCAGCAGTGTATGAGAGTTCCTTTTTCTCTACATCCTCTCCAACATGTTACTACTTGTCCTGTTGATTATAGCCATTCTAACAGGTGTGAGATGGTATTTCATTGTGGTTTTAATTTGCATTTCCCTAATAATTAGCAATATTAAGAATCTCTTCAAATATTTATTGGCCATTTGTATTTCCTCTAGGGAGAAGTGTCTGTTCAGGTCCTCTGCCTCATTTTTTGATTGGATCGTTTGCTTTTTTGTTGTTGTTATTGAGTTGTATGAGTTCTTTGCATATTTTGGATATTAGTCCCTTATCAGAGGCATTGCTTGCAAATATATTTTCCCATTTGCATGATTGTCTCTTTGTCTTGTTGACAATTTCTTTTGCTGAGCAGAAGCTTTTTGGTTTGATGTAGTCCCATTCATTTATTTTTGCTTTTACTTCCATTGACTTTGAGGTCAAATTCATAAAATCTTTTTTAAGTCCAAGGTCCTTGAGTTTAGTTTCTATGTTTTCTTCTATGCATTTTATTGTTCCGGGTCTTATATTCGGATCCTTAATCCATTTTTAGTTAATTTTATTGTGTGGTGATACCTTATTATATTTTTGATACAGGAACTAGTGTGATAATTTATTGTAGATCAAGGTGTTTAGGTAAATCATTTTTTCAAGTTTGAAGAGTCTATTTTTTTCTACTAGATTTTCAATTCAATTCATGTTAATTTATAAAAAAGAGTCTTCTTATGGGGAATTTTGTCTGTCTTGATGGGGAATTTATGTCTGTTTTTCTCCTACATGTTTTTTCCTAGCAAAATTAATGGAATAAGATTATATATACAGTGAAAACTTTAGAAAATGAAGACATTGGGATGTGCAAAGCAAAAAAATTAAGGTCGTATTGAATTCCTCAGTAATAGGTGCAGAATTCTCTGAAGGAATCACATAATTGTAAAGCTAACATTTTAAAGGATAAATGATTCGTACATTGTTCACCTGATTTTTATCATTTTGTTTACCTGTATAAATAATATTATTGAGTACATATTTTTTGCTATGCACCATTTAAAATTCTTATGAATCACATGAAGGCTGCAATTCACATTTTTATGAAACTAATAGTCTGTAATAAAAGAGACCGTTACAATTATAAAAATTACAATAGAGATGGTTACACATGGTTATAGCAGAAAATATCAGGTTACTTAAAAGATGTAAGTGGACCTTCAGTGGAACTTTGAAAGATCAATAATGGTTATCCTGGTAGAGAAGGGAGGAAAGATGGAAAAAATGTAAGTGAAATGATGTGTTACAAATAAGGAAAGTGTTGTAGTTGATATGGTTCAAATATCAGTGTGATAGATTAATGTGAAAGGAAGTTAGAAAGAAATTTCAGATATTTGAAGTCTTTACATAATGTCTTTTTATTTTAGTTTATTTTTAATTATAGTTGACATATAATATTAGTTTTAGGTGTACAACCTAGTGATCAGACATTTATATATTTTACATGATTACCATGATAAGTCTAGTTCCCACTTGGCACCATACATAGTTATTATAATATTATTGTCTGTATTTCCTGTACTGTGCTTTGCATAACTATAATCACCTTTAAAACTGTCAGTTTGTACTTCTTAATGTCCTTCACCTTTTTAGATTATCCCTTTGCCCCTCTCCTATCTGGCAACCATCAGTTTGTTCTTTGTATCTATGAGTTTGTTATTGTTCTTTTTTGTTTGTTCATTTATTTTGTTTTTTAGATTCTACAAAATCATATATTTGTCTTTCTCTGTCTTATTTCTCTTAGAATAATAACCTTTAGTTCCATCTGCATTGTTGCAAATGGCAAGATTTTATTTTTTTATGGCTAAATAATATTCCATTGTATATATGTACCACAGCCTCTTTATCCATTTGTCTACCAATAAACACCTAGTTTTTTTCCATATCTTCCCTATTGGAAATAGTACTGCAATGAATATTGGGTGCATTTATCTTTTCAAATTAGTGTATTTTCAATTTCTTTGGATAAATACCCAGAAGTGAAATTGCAAGGTCATATGATAGTTCCATGTTTAACTTTTTGAGGAATTTCCATACTATTTTTCATAGTGACTGCACCAGTTTGCAATCTTTCCAAAAGTGTACAGGGTTTCTTTTTCTCCACATCCTCACCAACACTAATTCTTTGTTGAGGTTTTGATAATAGCTATCCAACAGGTGCAAAGTGATATCTCATTGTGGTTTTGATTGGCATTTCCCTAAAGGTTATTTATGTGGAGCATCTTTTCATGTGTCTGTTCACCATTTCTATGTCCCCTTTGGAGAAATATCTATTCAGGTTCTCTGCCCATTTTTTAATCAGATTTTTATTGATTGATTTATTTTTATTTCAGTACAGTTGGTATACAATCTCATATTGGTTATATTAGTTTTAGGTGTACAATATACCTAGACTTTTTTCTACTTTACCATGTGATTACCCTACTAATTCTAGCAATTATCCATCACCGTGTAAACTTATCACAATATTATTGACTATGTTTGTTTTTAGATGTTGAGTTGTATGAGTTCACAAATGGTCTTTATTCCTGGCCTTTTCCCAACCAACAGGAAAACACTAGAGGATTTTAATCATATGAGTAACCACATAGATGGCAGCAGTGCAGAGAGTATCTTAGCAAGAATATGAGAACTTAAAGAAAGCCACTGCAGTAATAAAGGCAAAAAATAAGGGAAGCTTGAGGCAACCAATGGCAAGGAAGATACAGAGAAGACATATAAGATGATCAAAGCAGAAGATATAGTGACAAGATGTCCAGTAGAGAAATTTTTTAGATGCCTCACATGCCAGCTTGGGAGATCGACTAGGTGATAGTACTAATTTACAAGTTGGGAAATATAGGAAGATAATGAAATTTAAGGGTTTATAATAGGATGGAGATGGGGATATGTAAACAAATAATTTGAAGTTTTACAAAACAAATTTAAGATACTTCTAGAACATATAGTACAACTTTTCAGTAGGGATTTGAGTCTTCAATAAGGAATTCAGAGACATGAGATAATCTTTTGCACACAAATAGTCATGGTAATTCAAGGAAAAATATGTATACCAAAGCATACAAGAAGAGTGTGATGTGAGAAAAAAAAAAAAGGAGGTCAAGGGAATGTTTGTTGGAACACCAATATTTAAAGGAAAAATGGACAAACTAAGAGCATCAAGGGACAAGACATAGAAATGTAAAGGAGATGGGGACAACATATAGAAAGGGCAGCATTGTGATAGTTTAGATGGGTGGAAATTTAATGCAAAAAGACTCAGTAGCTGAATTAAATATCTAGACAGAGATCTAATAACAAAAGACCCATATTAACTATGTCATTGGTGAGTTTGTGAAGGGTTTCAGTGGGGCAGAAAGAGGAAAAATCAATCTATACTGCATCAAAGATAAATAGGACGTTTCAAGAGGTTGGAAGATTAACCTAGATATAGCATATATCTAGAAAATAAAGTTGGCTTATTAAATGATATAATTGCACTTTTTTCTACACTTCTGAAAAAAAACTAACTAGGAGGAATGAAAAAAGATACCAGATTTTCAACAGGAATTCCCAGGAAAGATTTTTTGTGTGTGCATGTTCAATTCACTAAACAATTTATCTAAAAAGAAGAGGACTATTTATATTAATACTAATAAATTGAAAGGCAAAATGACTTGGAGAGCAAAGGAGAAGGAAGTCATATAAAAAAGAAGGTGCAAGGGGAATTAGAGATAGAATTAAGATGGTTGAGTTTAAGATTTCAGAAGTAAATATATTCTCTTTGAGGTCTAAGTTGTGCCTATGTGGATGCAAGGTGCTAACGTGGAATAGAAAAAAAATGATATTTGAGTTGAAAGCAGGAGGAATTGTGACACGAAAGTGGTAGCCTCACTAACATTTTTGGAGTTTCCAAAAAAGTTCTAAGATAGGAAACCTTGATTCCAATACCCAAATTATCAAAGTTTGTGGGAAGCCAACCATAAACTAAGTAAATGACATTGTTAAGAAGTGGTCTTTATGCAAAGAAAAGACAGTGAAAACAGGGACCTAGAACACTGCTGGTCCTATTTCTCTAGTCAAGGATATGCATGGTGTAAACAAAAAGCAGCTTCAGCTAGAGAAAGCTGAAATGGGGGCCACCATTTAGCTTTAGAGCCACATTTTGGTAAGCTTTAGTGGAAGAAAGAAATTCCTATGATATTCATAGGCGTTTGTTAAAAATAAATAGCGGTCTAAGGACACCAATTCATATCAAAACAAGTAAACGGCTATAAGTTTTAAAGCTAAAAATTTAGTCCCTGCTGTTCTTGACTCAGATTGTTGACTCGTAGAAGTTGGGAGTCCAGGTGGCCTTTTTCACTTCATTATCCATTTAGAAGTCACAAGTAAGCTGACCTCCCAATACTTTGAGACATATTATTAATAAAAAAATACTATTGCTAGTAGTAATAACCAAATTTATTTTGAGATAATAGAAGTTTAATTATATGCTGGAATTGCAGTTAGCAATTAAAAATTTTTAATTGAAATTATTATTAACCAATTACTATAATTGGGCTTTAACTTTCTATGTTGAATCTCTTATTCTTTAGATTAAATCCATTGACATTTTTTCCATTATTTTAAGATAGGGATACCATTAAGCTATTCAGCTTTCAAACTATGCTTTACCATCTGCTTAGTTCAAATGGTTGCATAGATTCACCTCTCATTAGGCTTTATTAAGCTTGCACCAACACAACATTTTAACCTCTAGATGCAATAAAAGCAACAAGCAGGTGAAGATCAACAAACACTGCAGGAAGATTATAAATGACTAATCAGATAGAAGAAATATCTAAAAAGAGCAGGCAAGAAAATGGATCGCCAACTGTTGCAGCCACAAGCTTGAGAAGATGAGAATAGATGGCTGACTGCCAAGGAAACCTCAGGCCCTGTAAACCCAATGTGTTTTTATTACAAACAGAAGCACTGATGCACCTCCTCTCCTCTCCTCTCCTCTCCTCTCCTCTCCTCTCCTCTCCTCTCCTCT
>NW_011888783.1:29405509-29418713 GCF_000151845.1 Pteropus vampyrus | reverse complement strand
CACACACAGACACCCCACCCTCAACTATAAAAAGCAATGCAAATCTTAAACAGGGAGCTTTGAAAACCTTCGGGGTTTTTCTGGGGAACTATCACACCCTAAATTTAGGCAAAAAGGAAAGTACTGTAGAGAATGTTTGGTAAGAAAGGATTTTAGAATCAGAGATTATAGAGTCAAAATTCTGCTTTTCTCACTAAATGATCAACTGACTTGCACAAGTTCTTTAATGTTTTTAAGTTTCTACTTCCTCAATTTTAAAACAGGAATTAAAAACTGTCTCTAACGTTGTCGTAGAGATTGAATGTAGGAAGGCAGGAGGGTCTTCAAAGCAAGCCCTGCACAGAGTGAGAACTTCACACATGCTAGCAGTTATCAATTAGTATGATTCCTCTGTTTCCTTGCTGCTCATTTAAATTGTGTCCCCTTTTTACTTTAAAGTAATGAAAATTTCAGATTGGCTTTCCTTGCCTTTCAAATAGCATTCTAGTTTCTCCTTCCTCATTAACTCAAGTCTCCATATATTTAGATTCCTCTACTTTCAAATAAGAAAGTTTTATGCTTGTTTTCTTCTAAAATTTATTGTTCTCTTTTCCCAAATGCCCTCTCTCCTTCTCTCTTCTCTCCTTTACCACCTCTTTCAAGCTTTAACTGAAATCCAAGAACTTTCTTTCACTGAACTTCTATTTTGGTCGCTTATTTATCTCTTTTTTTTAGAATTTCCATAGCATCTAAAAAATTCATCATAAGATACTTTATTGGTCAATAAACCAATTTTTACTTAAGACATTACAAATTGTCTAAACTACATTTTTTCACTATTTAATTTTTACAAGCTAAACAGTGGAGAAAATGGGGATCATTTCTACAACTGACTCTCCAGTGATAAGCTTTCACAGAAAGGTACATTTACAATAAATTTGTCAGTTATGCTAATAATAATATCTAAATTAAATACATTTAGTCGTTTAACAAATATTTCTGTGCCCTTATTATTTACCAGGCTATCTTCTGGGCTCTGGAAATATAACAGTGATCCAGATGGATAAGGTCTTATAAATAACTGAGTGAATAAACAATATATTTTAAGATAGTAGTGAATGCAGTAACAACAACAATGACAACAACAAAAACTCAGACAAATTTCGTAGAATGATTGAAGAAGAGAGGTGGTTAGATTGAACAGTCAGGGAAGTCTTAAATGTGAGGATGACATTTGAGCTAAACCCTTTATGAGAGATGGGTACATTTCAAACGGAGACATCAGTAAGTGCAAGAAGTATGAGGCAAAGTTCAGCTTATGTGCTCAAGAAAGGCAGTTGAGAGTATAGTATAGGGAAAATATATCAAGAGATCACGCAGGGCTCTGTAAGCCTTTTCAGCCAATAGAAACCTGTTGAAGGATTTTAGGAAGATAATTGATATTATATGATTTAAATTTTTCAAAGATCCCTTTGGATGCCATATGAAGAAAAATTAGAAGAGGACAAAGTTAGAATTAATAAGATCATTTAATAAGGGATTGCAATATTTCAGGTGATAGATTATAACAGTTTGAACTGGGATTATAACAAGAAAGATTGAAAAATTATCAGATTATTACAAATTCTGGAAATATATTCTACAGCATCATTGATAGACTGAATGTTGGGATGAGGAAAATGCATCTGAGTGACTAAGTGGTAATATCATTAAAATGAGGCAGATTAGGTGGGGAGGAGGATTTAAAGGGAAAGGAATAATCGAAAGTTAGTTTTGTGATTTTAATGCTGGTTTTTGCTCCTTTCAAGTCTAGTAACTTTGTGTATTATTTTTTTGAAATTTGCTTTGTCAATTTTTTTAATTACCTATTTATTTATTTTTAATTTTTTTTTAACTTCTTAAATTTTTTTATTATGGTGACATTGGTTAACAAAATCCAGTAAGTTTCAAGTGTACAATTCAACAGTAAGGAGTATATATATTGCATTATGCGTTCACCACCCTTGGTTAGATTTCTTTCTGTCACCACCTTTTTACCCTGTCTACCTCCTCCCTCTCCCCTCTCCACTCTGGTAACCACTAGTCTATAGTCCATGTCCATGAGTCTCTGTTTGTTTGTCCAGTTTGTTTGTTGCTTTCAGGTTTATATAACACATATAAGTGATATCATGTGACTTTCAACTTTTTTCAACTTTTTCTGTCTGGATTATTTCGCTTAGCATGATTATCTCAAGGTCCATCCATGTTGTCGCAAATGGCAATATTTCATCTCTTTTTATGACTAATTTTCCATTGTATATATGCTTTGTCAATTTTTAAAGTTTACTTATAGATAACATCTATAAGTAAACTTTAAAAATTGACAAAGCATATATACAATGGAAAATTGTCTCTTTTAGAAACAAAGTTGTTTTATGATCTTTTTCTGACCATAGACCATGATCTAAAGTATTTAGTTTGTTTCTGTCGCCATGTGTGTGTGTGTGTGTGTGTTTTACTTCATAGTGTCTTATTTCTCTATGCTCCTGGTTATCTTAAGCTGGGGGATAGAAATATATATATAATTTGAACCTTAAAATGAATGCAACTTCCTCCAGACAGAATTTGTTATTTATTCTTTAGCCTCCTGGAGAAAATAGCAATCTATGATCAATTTAAACAAAATTCAGAACCAAAAATTGCTCCCCTCCCTGATAATTCAGTCAATTCAAAATCATGCTGAAATCTCATGTAATGGCTTTTACTTTTTATTTATTTTCTCTTCAAAGGGTAAAGTCCTATAAGATCCCAGACCATTGTCAGGAGATTCTCTTGTTAGACTCCCCAATTTTTATGGCTCTTGGTTTTGATTGCTGTTCTGCTCACCTTGCAACAACTGCCAGGCTCATTTACCTCTCAATTTCTATTTTATTTCCCTCCACTTTTGACCTGATAATTCCTTGTTGTCTTGTCAGGTTTTGATGTTTTGCAGTTGCCAGTGTAAATCACTTGTCAGTGATTTGCTTTTCAGATGACTTAAAAGTATGTTTTCTCTACTTCTTATGGGTACCTGGGAGTGAGGAGGGGGAAAGACTGGTCCATTGATCTAACCAGTCATTATGGAAAACAAAATGAAATGTTTTATTTTTAGCATGTAAGGGATTAAATGCCTGTTATAAAAGTGCAGCTGTTGAGTGAGAAAGTGAATACATGTGTCAAAATCCCTTAGGAGAATCTAATATTGAAGGTACAATTTAGGGAGACATCACCATATAAATGTCACTAAAAGCCAGGGATCCGAAGAGATCACTTAAGATGTGACTGTAAGTAGAAAAGTGGGTCAAAGATTAAGGATCAGAGACGCTGGAATATAGAGATCAAAATGAAGAAGAGAAGTTGGTAAAGACTAGGAAGGAGCCAATGATGTTCGAAGTAAACTAAGATATCATGGTGCAAATACAATTAAGAGAAGTATTTTAAAAAAAGAAGGCAGCCAACTGTGTCAATTGATCCTAGGAGAGTGAATGAATAATAGGGAAGAAACCATTAATTTTGACAATGTGGAACTCAGAGACAAAAACATTTTGGGGGACCAGTGGGACTAAAACCTGAATGCAATACTCTGAAGACGTAATGGCAATAAGAAGTGGGGACACTGAATGCTGACAACTCAATACTAATTTGCTATGAAAGAAAGGAGAAAAATGAGGCAGCAGATAGAGGAGAATTTATAATCAAATTAGAGAGTACTTTTAAATAGAAAATGACATGGTTTATTTCTTTTTAAACTGATTTGTAGAAAGAGAAGAATTGCTAATGTAAGAGAGAATAAGAATACTTGAAGTGTAAAGTCTCTGAATGAGTAAGAGGGGAACAAATCAAGAGTTCATAGGACTAGGGAGATTTCTTCTATTGTGATTAAGAAAAAAGCAAAGCAAGTGGGTTGAGATCCATGTAGATTGATAAAAATTGGTGGTGGGAATTTATGTTTTTATTAAATTTATTGGTCTTCATGGAGGATAGGTTTATTTGCCAAATATTCCTTATCTCTCACAAGAAATTGTATGTTGGAGAACAGAGAAACATATCCAGAAGAGAGTGACTAAGATTATAAAAGGGTCTCAAATTTTTACTACTTAAGGAATGAGTACAGGTTTATTTAGTCTCTTGAAAAGGCTTTGGGCATACAGGCTTCAAATCGCTAAAGTGTAGTTAGAAAGTAAGGCAGTGATCGTATGCGTGTGTAGCTCCAGAACTATAACCAGTGGATCAAAGTTATAAGAAGGTGGATTTTGATTCATAATATAGATGAATTTTGTAAAAACTAGAACTTCGCAATTGTGAGATTGTGAAATTCCCTTCACAGAAAATGTTCAGAAAGCTGATTGACCTTTGTGAGGACATTGTGGAGATAATACTTGCACTGAATGAGAAATTATATTAGATATTTTCAACCTATACCAGACATGAGTTCTGTGAATTCTGTGGCTGGTTCACCTCTTCAAATCATTTCTCAGCAATGACTTTTCTTCCTTATGTTTTGATCTCATTCATAAGATTGTAGCCTCTCAATTGTACTTAATGAAGACTTCGAAAAAAGTTGTGGTGAGATAGGAAATATAGTTCAGATTGCTTTTTATGGTCATATTTTGCAAGCTTTACAGACAAAATATGTGGTATCATAGAATTCCTCTGACCCAGGGCTGTCAGAGAAACTGGAAGAATTGTATATCCAATTTCCAGTCTTTCCTTCTCCTTTTAGTGCTTTTGAACTTCAGTCTGTGCATAAGATGCTTCAATGGGGTTATTGCTTAATTAATTAGAGACAAGAGAAGAATAAAATTTTAAAGAGAATTGTAGATTACAGAGCTTGCTGTTCAGCAATGACATGGACTAATTCGACAATTGAAGGGTCAGTACCTGCAGAAGTAAGGACACTGCTTACAAGCATTAGCATCCAACTAGTAACAATGTGCATGCCAGGATAATGAACTTAAAACAATAGTAATTAGCAGGCTAAGACAAAGGATTAAAATTAAAAATGAATGGTGCAGTGCTTTCCGCGTGCTTGTAAAACAGCATTAAGCCAACTTAATCCATTTTAATTCATTGTGAAACCTGCAGTGCAAATGAGATGGATTCAAGGGTCAGGTTCAGCTCCTGAGAAAGTGCGATACATTCACCTGTGACAATTCTTTCTGGAATGATAAAGTAAAGGAAGTCTCTTAAGAACTCTGAGTGACTCCATAAGGTCCCCAGAGATCAGGTGTCAAAGTTGTCTATCAGATGCCTGAAAAGAAGAAAGGGAAGCATTACTCAATGCTATTGTGAGACAGTTGTCATTGACTGATCAGGCCTTTGAAGCACGCTTTCACAGTCAATGAAACCACCTGAATAGATGAAAGCCAGACAGCTTCTGACAAACAAGAGTCTATGGAATATTCATTGTGCATCTGGGAGGGAAAGATTAATGTATTAGAAATTAAAATGGGACCAGAATGTATGATCTTGCTCTAACACTTGGCCAGACCTGTGTCACCCACTGCTAGTGCCTGAAGTCGGCAGACAATTCTGCCAAGGTAACTGAGAATCATTAAGCATCCTGCTATTGTGCATGGTGAATAATAAAACTTTCCGCCTATTCTTTGCCTGGAGCTGACAATGAATAATTCTGGAGCTATTTGCAATGTTAACAGCACCTATCTTGGCCATCCATTCCTTTACGATAAGGATGGAAATATGCATTTCAACAGTCTGTACAGATACTGATTCACAGGCATTTCAAAGGACACCTGTCACTCAAATGAAGGACCTGTCAGTCTCCAATGTATGATGGTGCCAAGAAAATGGCCAAAAAGATTATCTGTACTTTATTTCTCCCCCTTTTCAGATTAAAACACTGTTACATTTGCCATAGACTGACAAGTGATTTACACTGGCAACTGTAATGTGTTTAAGGCTAGAAAAAAACAGCTATTCTCTTAAGCAAGTGTATTCTTCCAAGGTTTACAACTGTATCACACATACTATCACAGATGTGATCTAGACTCTATGGATGTCATTATGCTGGATATTAGAAGCATTTAATCTGTTTGCTGATATAAAGGTGACATTGATAGAGTTGTATTTTTGATGTCAGTCCCTAAGTAAATTTACTTTGAGAAAATTACAAGTAGATTGGCGTCCTTAGAGTGTGACCAACTTATATTGGGCATCCTCATTAAAATTATGTGTGAGCAACTGAAGATTTTTCTTCATCAGTATATTATTGAATGTTCAGTTTAGAACAGAGCAGCTTCCATAATCAACAGAAATTCGCGTCACTTATTCTAAACGTCAAAATCCAACTACTTATCACCACTTGAGAAATTTGCAGAGATCTTCAGAGTTTTATTCCCCCGAACAAATACTATGATTCTCATTAGGACCTCAATTGTTATTTTAAAAAATTATTTGGCCTATTTCAACTGCAGTTAAATTAGTAATTAAATTGAACTGTAAATTAGTAAACTTCAAAGAGGTCCACCTTCCTCATTCCCACTTAATGTCATGAAAACTCCTCTTACCGAGGTATCATAGGTCTTCTCTTTTTTTCTTTACTGAACCTATTACGCTCTCTGTTGACCACAAGGCAATTCTTGGAAGATGTTTAAATGGTTTTCATGCACAAAACTGGGCTTGAATTTGGTACATTAAGGAACTGGACTGTGGAGTTCTCCAGCCTTTGGTTGGTGAGTGATCCTCCCCTTCCTTCTTGCAATGTAGTCCTTATACATGGCATTTTTCCCCCTCAAAATTATGAATCTGTGGTTCTTTGTTTCCATGTTAATTCAGGATATATTTTAAACAAAGAAAATGTCAAGAAATTGTTCCAAATATCCCTAGCACAAAGGGATACATTGAAGCAATTAGAACCAACTTTATTGCTTTGTGATAGATGAGAGTAGATAGTCATTCTGCATCTCCTACTCTCTCACCTTTTGCCACAGCAACATGTTCAGCATCCCAAGAGATACCCAGGTCATTTGAATGGTGGATAAGACTATGAACCCCAGGAGAGCAGTGAAGCAAGCTCAAGGTACGTCCTCTCTCAACAGATTTAGCAGCAGGAATTGCTGAGGAAGCCAGAGGGTAATAATATGAGATTTGTTTATAAACACTTGTGATACACGTTCTAGGTATTTCCAGGATAGGTTAGGAGACCGGATGCCAGAGCACAGCTAGCAAAATAACAAAATATGGACATGAATGCCCACTGTCTTCACTTGTAACCATAGTCTGATTAAGAACACTAGGCTTAAATTTTAATAAAAAATTTCCAGGATGTGTGTTTAGTGATAAGAAATAGAAATGCACTTATAAATATAAAATATACATTGTATTTCAAAGACTTAGCATTTAAAAATTAAAATATCTCATTTCTAATATTCTTATTGATTATATATTGAAGTAATATTTTTGATATATTATGTTATATTAAATGTTATTGAAATTAACTTCCCCTGTTTCTTTTTACTTTTATGAATGTGGCTACTAACAATTTAAAATTACATGTGTGGCTCACATTTGTGGCTTGTAATATATTCCCATTGGATAGTACTGTTCTAGGCAGTATTTACCAGAATGTGACACAATTAGAATTGGTGGCAGCCTAGATGGTTTTAGGTGATAAAAAGATTTATTTTACACTAGTAGTTATGCATATATTTTATTCCTGGGTTCTTTCAATTTATACCTCCAAACTTAGAAAGTAAAATCTACTTATATAAAAAGAAAAATCTTGAGTTATTTTACATTTGCTTTAGAAGTTAGAAGTAATTAGTAAAAAGATTTGATTTGCCTTTCTCTTTAGGTTCAAGCCATTGGATTCTCAACTTTTTTCTCACTTTTGTGAGAAGAAAGTGATGTAAGTTTATACATTAAGAAGTCATCACTTGTCTATATATAGTGTGAGAAGACCTTCGAGACTTTCCAAATAAAACTTCTAACCTGAAACATCATATATTTGTTTCTTACTAACATATGAATATATCTTGTACATCTGTATGTTTATTTGAAAAATAAAAATTTATTCTTACAATGCATGCTTCTTACATCAGTATTCCCTTAAAAGAGCATATGAATGAGGGTAACACTGGTGCTATAAGGTTTACGATTCTGTCAACTCTCTGATCTGGTTAGGAATTCATACAAGAGCTCACTGAAAATATACTCATACATTCAACAAATATTTATTGTACACATATCAAGAAAGAAAAAAGTTTCAGGCTCAAGTAATAGGTCAGTGAACACAAAAATCCCTGACCTCCAGGAACTTACTTTTGATTAATAATGGGGGGAGGGAAATAGAGAGATGAATAATTTAGATTGTATAGGGTTTTATAGACAACTGTAAAGACTGGCTTGTACTATAAGTGAACTAGGGTTTTGGGAAAAGCAGTGATATAATTCTATATTTTAAAAGAATAATGCTAACTGCTGTATGGAAAATAAGTAGTTGATATCTGGAGGTAAGATTGCAAAAAGACCAGTTAGGAGGCCATGATAAGTATCCACAGGGGATCTGATGATGATTTAGAACAGATAGATAATGGTGGGTCTGATAAGAAATGGTTGGATTTTACATATAGTATTTCAAAGGAAAGGTTCATGTAAATTTCTGGTTGATTAGGTGTGAGGTATGGATGATAAAGAGAGAGAGAGCGAAAGAGATAGAGAGAGATAGATAGACAATGACTTCAAGGCTGAAAATATTGTGAATATTATGAGGATATATTTTAAATAATTGAAAAAGATGCTCATGCATAGTTTCCCAAAGCAGATGGCAAAAGTGAGTGTCTAAGAAATTGTTGTTAGTACCAGTCCAACAGAACAAGTTTGGGAAAGTGTTTCATATGGTTTCTTGGAATATGATTGTATTGAAAAATAATCACATATCAATATAGTTAGTAATTAGTTCTTAGTATATAAACCTACAAGAGGAATTGGATAAAATATCTTGCTCCTTCTCAGTAGATACACGTGTGAGATGAAATTTTCATTCTTTGTTAGCCTCAAAGTAAAAAGTGCAATCATCTTACTAATATGGAGCCTAATTCTTTCCTGTACTAAGTAACATCTCACCAAGTGACATTTTATACTATTATTCAATTGGATACCTTCATTATTTTTATTGACAAACTTATATTTAAGTGGGAGGTGAGCTGATTATATTTACTATTAATTTCATTTTATATTTTAATTTTCAAATATATTGTTTTGTATTGTGTTTATTTTCATGGTAATTTTGATTCACGACAAGTGACAATGGTTATACTGTTTTTTAAGGCATTTAATAACAATAAATTGATTAAGGAAAACGATTAAGTACTTCAATAGATGATATAGAATATGGCAAAATGCACAAATATTAGCATTAAATGATTGAGGTTTGGGGAAATGTTAACATATCCTGTGATACCTATCACCTGGATGAGTCTGAGCAAATAGGGATATCTACCTTCTTACACGTCTGTCATCTAGATATCAGCTATAGAGTGAGTATTTTCTATCCTAGTGTAACACTGTTGTAGAAACTCACTATACATAGTTGATGGCAATGGCAAGGATAATATTCTTATCTTTAAGGAATGCATAATTTTTGTATCTATAACTAATTTATTAAAGAAAAACACCAAGAGACATGAAAAGGCCATGAAATAAGTCACAGACTTTCTCCTTCTGATTTCCAGAAACCCGATCTTTTACTTCAAGGCAGGGTTCAAAGCTACAAAATCCACTTCCTTCATAAACCTTTCCTCTTAAAATCACCTATTTAATTGTACTTTGCACACATTTTTTCAATAGATTTGTTCACAGGCCATGTTATAGGACCGAAATACTGCTTTCTTTTTATTTTCTAATTAGTTATACTTTTCTATTAAACTATAAGTTTTTTTATGGATTTTTTTTTCCCTAGCCTAGAGAAGTAGCTGCATCTAATAAGTATGATGTAAAAGTGATATTCTAGTCCTTCTTTTTGCCTTTTATTACATCCTCAATGTCAATTACTGCTCTTCTTATAACCTTGCTTAATTATCACTCACGGCTTCAAAAATTTGTCCCTTCCCAGAATCAAAAGTCCAGCATCAAACATTCACAGTTTGTTTGCTCAGCACAGTACATGGTAGCATTAGTACTTTCTGTATCATTCACATGCTATGCAGAATAGAACAGATAAAAGGAGGATAACATCAGAAAATATTTCCACTGGTCAAATGGTTAGACCTGTATCAAGTTCTGGTCATATTCAGTACCAGAAAAATGTAGACCAATTAAGTATTATCCTATTAAGACAATGAAAGCTTACCTTAAATAAATAAAAATTTTAATAAAGTTCAAAGTTAAGATCACTTCTGGTTTGTTATTTAGGCCAAAAGGCACATTTCTCTATAGATCTATTTCAAAACTAGTCAGAGACTTTGAATTTTCAAAAGTTATGCTGATGTTTTTTGTCTCATTTTCCTTACTGGACTCTTTTGCTCTGAAATATTAGCATCTAATCCTGTTTATCTTTGTCTGTGATGTTTTCAGCTTTAATGATTTCCAGCTCATAGAACATCTTATTCACTAGAGAATCTATCTGAAGTCTCCACCTTTTCAGTGACGGGAGAGCAACAAATAGACTGACAACAAAGGCTGCTTAACTACATGCAGAATACTTAGCAGTATGACAGATATCCCTTGTCAAATGAAATTAGGTCTTGCAGTATTCTATCCTACTAATTTGGGGGAAAGGGGATAAAGAGACATGAATTTAGAAAAAGCATCTGGAGGAATCTGCATTTCTCAGCTGCTTATGTCCCCACATTGTGAGTTTGTCTTCAATATTTTCTGTAAATACCAGGTACACTATATTCCTAAAAATAATATCTCTGAAATTTTTTCCCCTATTTTTCTTTCAATTCTTAATTTAAGGTAAGTTTTTCCTCGGAGTTATTTTATTTAAAATACTGCAACCTAAAATCAACTTAATAACAGAAATTTTATAAGCACAAAATATCAAGATAACATTTAAAATCTAGTTTAAGAGATTGTGGAATGTTTTCCCCTCTCAAAAAAAGCTGAGTGTTTATTTGGAAACTAACTTTTTATAGAAGATTAGTTTTAGATTTTGGTTGAAGATGTAGATAGAAAAGATCAGTGCCATCTTAACTTCGAAACTTAGAAAAACATCTGTGTAATGAAAATATTGTTTGTTGTGATCTAACAGACATAAAAATAGGCAACTTTCACCCTCTTCTATGGCCAAATTTTAAAAAAATTGGCCATGTACAGTCAAGAATTCAAAAACAAACCACCAATGCATTCACAATCGATTGCACAAACATAGTAAGTACCTTATTTCTATGATTCTTCATAACGTACCCATGTCTACCAAAGCTCTCTTTGTCTTTGTGCCTTACCAAGTTGTGAGTCTTAAAGGTTAGACATGTGACTTGTCTATTGTTATTTATTAGTGCCCAACGATATGTCTGTGACATGATACGTGTTCAAAGTATATGAATGAATAAATGAGTGAATAAGTGTGCTGATGAGTGAAATAAAGTAGTAAATAAACAATAGTTTTATGTTGCTCTGTTTTCCAGTGTCAGTTCTTCCTCAAACTTTCCTGGTCAGAGGAATCATTTCTATGTGTAAGTTTCTGGACCCTCTACCAATTTGATGGATCAGAGTCTTTGAAGATTCAGTATTTCAGACAGGGAACTTCTATTTTCAATTAACAAGATGATTTTTATTGAGTTTAAGAACACTTCACAAACTGAGTTTGTCCATTTTCTCTTTCTTAGAAAGTCTTTTATTCCCATATAATTGACTTATTTTTTAATTTTCAGGAGGCCTGCTTTTTCTTGTCAGTTAAAAGGGATGTTGGGTAGAGTTGGCTGCATAACTCTAATCTCACAACTGGCTATCAAGAAAAATAAGTATAGTATTTATCCTGGGCCTAAAGAGACTCTGCTTATCAGGGCAACTTTGGGGGTTGGATGTTGGCCTTATTACTGTAGAAAGTTTTTATACTAATATTTTAATTGTAATTCTCTCTTGAAGCAAACAATGCAAAAAGCTCTGGATAACAATGCATTCTATTCTTGTCAGCCTTTGCCAGATGAGACCTTTATACACCATTATTGTGAAGTCTAAGACTTTTGGTGAATTTCTAGGATGGGAATTTTCTGCTTATATTACAGAGCTGTGTCACTTATCAACCATGAAAGTTTGAGTATATTATAAGTAAACTAAGACATGTCACATCTATATGAGTTTTTAATAAAATCTTACTGTGGAGCTTCTTAACAAATCAAATTTAAAAGAACCATTTTTTCAGGGTCAGTAAGACAAAAGGAAATATGCTTCAGATATCTGCTCAGTAAAACTGTGAAACCGAGTCTTGCTCAGGTTACAGAAGGGACACAAAATTCTACTTTCAAGAGAAAGAAAATAGCTTATCACCCAAGAGGAAATCCCATAATGAGAGACAATTCTGTCTTGACTGTATTAGAACTAGATTGACATGTTATTGTAGGAGCTCAGAACATCTAACATAAAATGATACTGATTATATAATTGACAGCAGCACTGAGATGTACTGTATTCAGAAAGTATATGTGAGGCATTAAGATATTATGACATTTATAATGCCATTCATAAATAACTCATAAACTGAGTTATTCTCCAATTATACAATGTGAATAATGGGCAGGAATGGTTCTTTTTTTGTGTCTAAGTAGCTAAACTGTTGCGGTCACCAGCCATTCTTTAAGACCTCAGCGATCATACAGTTGATGATAGTAAGAACTACAAGCGAATCTGGAGCATGGAATCCCAAGAGTATGAAAAGTTACTAAACAATGCATCTACTTAGATCTTACAAAATGTTTCCATAAGGTTTCACAATGATGGAGAAATCAAAAGTATGACTTAAAATAATTTGGAGATAATTTGGGAAAGGTATTTGAAGTGGCCAAAACTTTATCAGGAGAGAAAACAAGATTACTATGACATGCTTTCATTTAAAAATAAGAATTAATAAAAATAAACTAAGTTGTCTAATGAAAGAACTTATTAAAAAAACCAACAGCAACATAAATGTCAGTAAAACAAAAACAAAAAATATCTACTTAGATCTTACAAAATGTTTCCACAAGGTTTCACAATGATGGGGAAATCAAAAGTATGACTTAAAATAATTTGGAAATAATTTGGGAAA
>NW_011888783.1:29400588-29403859 GCF_000151845.1 Pteropus vampyrus | reverse complement strand
AGTTAAAGTGATATCAAAGAGATTGGCAGAAATCTGAGCATGCGAATATAAATATAACATTTAAAATATAATGAATTTTAAGTAAGTGTAGTTTCATTTACTTTGAAAAATTATTTTAATTTGATAAACTCGAAGTGACATCTTTCCCCAATAAAAGTCTTAAAAACATGTACATATCACTATGAAAAATAAAATAACTGATTAAAGATAAAAATAGATTAAAAGGAAGTTATAATCAATCTAAATTTCAGTCGAATTCAGTGCAATGCAATTCAAGTAAAAAAAAAAGTCTACGGTTTATTGAAAGAATATTATGTACTTACCAGGTATTATTGCTAGGTACTTGATTTTTTATTTAATCTTCACCATATTTCCATGAGTCAGACTTACTGTCATTTAAAAGATGTGTATACTGATACTAAAATTTAAAAAATTGTGTAAAATCCCTCAGTTAGTAACCAAAGTTGAATTCAGAAACTTCAGAAACATATTTCAGGGTTTTAAAAATCTATGTTCTGTTATAATTCGCTGTCTGTCCAATATGTGCAAAGCAATATGCTACGTACTGAAAGATACAGAGATGAATAAGATTACTTTCCACTATGGAGCTTAGAAACCAGAAGGTAAATGCAGTACACAAGAAAATGGCATAAAAACTAATGATCCCAAATTTGAAGTTAAACTTGTGTGATTCACATCGCTCATCACCTTTCTACCATGCTACATTCTACCCTAGTAAAATCATTTATTCATTATTGTCCTCTTGCCTTGCCAACATAGGCTTCAGATTACTTAAACTTCTTGCCTTTCTCACTCATTAATAAATTAATATGTAGATTCTAAAACCAAATTTACCTTTACTCACAATCAAATGTTAAATAAATACAAATACAACTTTAAGAAATGATCTGCACATCCTTCATGTAGAATCACACCATCTCATTGAGGCACTGCTGTTACAAGTCTAACTTGTCCTGCCATTGGTCCTGTCAGCTCTCTCTTCACGAACAATAAACTGCTTTACACCTTCTTGTAATAGTGTGCTCTTTTAAATATGAGAAAAACAGATTTCTTGAGACAATTCTATTTCTTTCACACCCACATGGAGAGAGAATAGGACCGACCAAATGCTGGTTTATTTCAAATATTTTCCAGATTATTTGATGCAAGTTCTTTTTCTACAATATTCCATTGTAATTTTTAAGTGAACTCTGCAAAGCTAAGGGCTCTGACTCATGAATGTTCACTTTCTTCCTGGATTAAGTAGGCAGTCATAGGCAAAGATGTCCAATGACTCACAGTTTCTATGAGTTTGTTTAATTTTTTCCCTTTTGGAAATCACTCTGTGTGCAAATGGAAGAAATAACGATGTGCTATGTGTTCTTCCTGTCATTTTGTGCAAATGGTACACTCTTCAGGACTTCTATTCTTTCAGAAATATTCCAGGTTATCAAGGTCCTCCAATGCATTTCTTTATTAAAAAGGAGGCAGGGGGAACCTATCTCTTTTTGTGTATTTACATTATAACAAACAATGCAAATTAAATAGACTAGATAGCATGAAAATTAGAGAATACTAGGTAAATAAACCAGTTGCAAATTACCTGGAACTTGAACTGCCCTTGGGTTGAATTGCCTTGTAGTGGCTAATTATATTCTGGTGAGTTTCAATGAAAATCTAGGGAATAGTGCAGCCATAATTGTTATCAACAGATATATTGCTCTGCTTATTAGAGTAAATAAAGTAAAAGAATGGATCTTACTTTCTCTTCCTGGCATTAAGAGCTTAAAATTTGTCAAGTAAATACCATTAAAAAATTAAATGTCTAACTCTTCAAAGAAATCCCTTGTATCTCTGGTTTCTTGGAAATAATGACAATTACCTTTAAACCACATAACTTACACACTGATGGATTTTTTCACTCCCAGATGTTCAACAATTTAGATTGTTTGAAACTTGAAAAGCACAATAGATCAGATTTTATTGTATTTCTAGCTCAGAAAGGTGATCTCCTGTCATGTTTATGGTATAATTACTTAGAATATCATATGGATTGTCACAAAAATTCAAAACACAAAATACAGAATATAGGCTGACCAAAAGCATAATAACTCAAGTATTTATTTCACCAAAGCATAAAGGAAGACACTATGAAAAAAATTATTCTATATATTAATGAAAACAAATCATAGATAAAATCAATTTAATTTCATGAAAAAGGAAAAGTATGCCATAAATTTTCTTTAGAAATAGTAAGGAAATCCTTCTCAAACTGTTTTTTTAAAAATTCAATCATTTTCAGATTTTTAAAACAATTGCTTACTTGTATGTATTCACACTTCTTGGACAACTACTTCTTGAAGTAACTCATTTAATATGACTCCCTTTTTGAGAAAGTGCTGCAGATAGAGCAAATGTTCTAGATTTAGGGGGTAGATATCCAATTAATGACCCAGTAAATCTGGCCCTTCCCTTTTTTCCCTCAGAATTCAAGAAAGCCATGTTTTATTGGGTTCTCTACCCCTAGAATGTCTGGGAATCTCTGAAGAATGCTTGCATATTCCACCAATTCAGCCTCTGTCTTTATATTCTTAGCCAGCCATTCTTTTCTAATTCTCTGCTCCATTCTTTATAGCTGGCATAGCAACCACTATGAATCACTTTTTCCTGAGTGCAGCTGGAATTCTAGAGCCTTTTGACCATAACTTGAGCATAGAGTTTAATTCTGAAGGAAGCAGGTAAAAACAGACTGTGATCTTTAAGAAAAAAATATTACAGAAGCTTGGGGATTGGGAAAGAACTGAGATGCAGGGGGGAAATCTTCAACTAAATACTAGGCATCACAGCTTTTAAAGTCTATAGATTTATCTATACTAAAAGTAATTACAGCCTATTTTTCTTCTTCAAGACCATATTTTCATATACCAGTCTTCTCAGATTTTTCAAACTTCTCTGGGGTCCAGCAAGAGGAAAACCAATAGTGCACCCCTCACTGACCGTTTCAGCAAACCTTTGATTTTACTTCTTAATTACATAATAACAATTTTGCCTCTGAGCTAACAAGTTTTGATATTAACACAGTGAACACTATAATCATCATTATCACAAATCTCTCTGTCCACAATAAAGTAGTAAAGTAGGGTTTTGATTTTTCATATAACATAATACATAGCCTTACTGGAGAGAGAGAGAGAGAGAAAGAGAGAGAGAGAGAGAGAGAGAAGGAGGGAGGGAGGGAATGAGACTCACTTCAAATTTTAACATCCTAATG
>NW_011888783.1:29368090-29400538 GCF_000151845.1 Pteropus vampyrus | reverse complement strand
GAGGGAGGGAGGGAGGGAGGGAGGGAGGGAGAGAGAGAGAGAGTGCGCACACGAGAGAGAAATGGAATGATTTTCTCCTCCAAAGAGAATTCAATTCTTCTCCAAAATATAAACTAGGGAATCTCACTAGGGAATGACAAAGAAAAAAAAAGAAAGAAAGAAAGAAAAAATCATTTTCAGAGATTGGACATTGGGCAGTGCAGTAATATGATTCGGAAAAACAAATAAGATGAACCCTAATGAATAATTGGAATGTGAGACTGATGACATTTTCTTCACTGCTAATACAGTTCACATTTTGGAAAGAAAGTTTGAAACTTTTGAATATTGTTTTCATAATAGGGACACAATAGGAATGATAAACAGAAGGAAATAATAGTTTCAAGTATATCAATCAGTATTTACAAAAGTAGAAATCACTCTAGAAATTTAAGGCAGAAAAAAATTTGATACAGGGAATTAGTACATATGTAATAGTTAGGACTGTTAAAATGTTCTCAGAAAGCCATTGTTTGATTATAGGAAAATAGGCAGTGAAGGAAATGTAGGAATCCACTGTTGATGATCACAGCTATCCATAGCACCAAACTGGATGATTTTCAGAAGGATGTCGAGAAACTTTCACACCTGTGCATTGCTGCCACACATCAAGATGACTCCTACTTCTCTTTTTCTTTTCAAGTATTAAGCGAGTACCTTTCATGGGTGTAGTCTAACCAAGACTCTAATGGTATTGCAGATTCTTGGAAATGCAGTTCCAAGGCTTCTAACTGCTGTAAATACAGGAGAGTAAAGACAATCTAACACAGTAAGACATGCTAATTGAAATACATTTATTTATTTGACAAATATTTTTTCGTTATCTACTTATGATACACAAGGCACTTCACCAGGCTGTGAGAGGGGATCTGGATTAATTGATACCTAGTCTCAAAAAGTTGTAATTTAGAGGCAAAGATCGGACTTGCAGCGAATACTATAGTTGTATATAAATAATTATATGGTTAGTGCCAAATCTGTAAAGTTAAAAAAAAAAAAAAAAGATCGGAAAATAGAGAAAGCATTAATGGAGAATCAGAAAATAGAGAAAGCATTAATTGAATAACACATTAATTTTGTGTTATTTAATTAGTTGCCTAGCATTTTAAGTTAATAATACTTTTAATAGTATCTGCATTGCAAGAAGCATTTGCCATGAAGTAAATAAATCTCCATTTAATTAAATAGAATTAAATATAAGCGACATGTTTTCCTTAAGATTGTTGAGTGGTTGCTGACGGTGAGTTTATAGTGAACTAAAATGTGGTGGAGCTTCCCCATTCCAGGGTCCAGAGCTCAGTTATGCACATGGAGGACTTCACTTTGTCAGTTCACTCAGGAATTAATATGTCCCGGGATCCGACTCACACTAAGCAAAGGTAACAAGCAAATGTATAAACCAGAAAGCCGATGTTTTAATTTACCATGAGAGACCCATCTGACCAGATCACTGAGACGGTTGTATAAATAGGGCGTAGCTTTTTGATAGAAAGAGCTAGTGCACAAGAGTCATTTTAGAGCCATCCCCTCCTTGGAGCCAGCTGTATACTTGCTGAGGCAGTAGATCTCTTTGTGGGCATTATATCCACTGAATAGACAGAGAAATAATCCTTACCTTCAGGCAGTACATTGGAATACTGACAAATTCTTATTCAGACTCTCAACATTTACACATAACACTGTATTTGTGTTTTTGATTGCCATAAACATGGAATAATTTCTGGGGTTTCAGTCTATTATACATCAGTTTTATTTCGATTAGTATCTGCCTGGTGGTTTTTAGTGACACCCCAAACTTATTTATAAAATATCTCCTATTGTGGGTTAACTCTGCAAGTGGCTTATTGTATCAATTTTCTGTTGATTCTTCTTAGCTACAATATCAGAGGGGAGGGTAATAGTTCCAATTGCTTTCCAAATGCTAGTGATGTGACTCATTCACCATTTGGAGATACAGATACATTGACTATAGCTAATACAGACAGTTAATATCCGTAATTATAACCATAAATAGCTTCCAAATTTGGGGGATTATTTTAAAAAAGGTTATAAAACATTTCAAAGCTACTTTTTATTATTTTACAAATGGAACACACACTGCTTTATAGCAGTCATGCAGATGTCAAAAATTACTCTCATTACTCAGAGAAAAGTGACACCATATTGTAAAACATTATTTTTATCTCAGTAAAGGTTTAAAAACAATTTCATTCTGATCCCCAGCCTCTTATTATACTTAAACTCTCCTTTCATATGTAGTGATGTAGATTTCTATTTTAAGTTACTAACAGTTTGTGATTTTTGTCCCTTTCTCTATTTGCAATGATAATTGGCTAATTAAGGAGTTGATCATTCACAAAAAAACACAGCACTGTTGAGAAGCTGGTTTGGATATGCAAATGTTCTTATGTATCAAAAGGAATTATATTTAATGTCTTTTTCTCCCAAAACTCAAGTGTTACTGATTTTTCTTGTCTTCACTTCTGAAAGGTCATCAATGACATTGTTAAAAACACATCAAAAAATAAACGGTGTTTAATTTGTTTTATGAACTTTGCACTTTTATGTTTGTATACATTTTTAAAATGTGCCACTATCATTTATTTATGCATAAAATCTTGGCTCAACCAAGTACGACATTAGCATTCAGTTTCATCTTTACATGTGGTCATTAGCACATTAAGTTTTTAAGAATTACAGAATCTCTTTTAGAAATGTTCATGGGAAAGGTATATTTATTCGAGTAATATAGATTTAGAATATCTTTTTAACAAACTAAATAGGGCACTAAGTGAACCATGTCTTTCTCTTGGCCCCATGGTGCCAGGGCTGTATGAAACAATTTTTTTTTCTAAAGCAAAAAAATACAGCAAATTCGAGGTCTTTGGTTTCACTGATTTTACAAATAATCTCTTCTGTTTCTTTGATAATTTCTTCCAAGTAAGTTTTATACATGAGCATCTATGAATCTTAACGCAATATCAATTTATTTTTTTAAAACCAGTCTATCATTTTTTATGTGCTTACTAGATGCAGTTTACAGATATTATTTCATTTGGCCCCTATCTAAACCCCATTAAATATTAACAGTGATTCTACAGATGAGGAAAAAGAAGTATAGAGAATCTGAATAACTTACTAAGGTCATACAGATAATAAGCAGCCAAGCTAGGAATTGAGCCTATGGTTGTCTGATTCCAGAGTCTGTGTTCTTAATCTCTTTGCTATAACCAAACACTATGGTAGGCCAGTTACTGTGAAGAAAGATAAAAAGAAATATACGTAACAATATGTAGCTTCAGGAATGTCCTCTCATTTTGAAAAGGCTAACACTTCTCAGAGTTCATCTGTTTCTTAAGCAGGTGAAGATCAATGTTGCATTGATTTCAGTGCCTGAAACTGTAATATCTCTTAGCTTTCTCTCCCTGCTTGTCCATATTGAGTCTCTTCTAAGAAATTTCTTCTATATGGATGGCCAAGTTACATAACCCAATCATCTTGGCCATAGCTTTTTGGATTAGAAGTTTAGCCCAAATCTTCACTCCATAAGGATGATAATAATGACTTGAGCCAATCATATAGTCTCTCTTAGAGAGTTTAAATGGAGAAATATTGTCAGTTAGTGGCCTGAGCAGGAGGCCACTGTCTAGTTATAGGAGCAGAACCTAAAAGGTAAATAGAGAGAAGCAGAAATAAAAAGTAACTAAGTCAAACATAATAGTGAATCTATCTACAGGAGACATCAAGGGGTCTTTAATTATAACCTGGTTATTAGAGATGCCTAGAGGGGACTATAGAGAAGAGAGAAGAAAAATCAAGGCAGCTAACAAGAAGCAAGTTCATGAACTCTTGTGCATCTCCTTTAATTCTACTGATGAATGTTCCCACTGTGTATGTCCAGCCTGCTAGATTTAATTCCCAGCTGTATTACCTACTAGTTTGGTGTCTTAAGCAAATTTCCTACCACTCTGCGACAATTTATCCATCTATAAAGTGGACAGGACAGATATTATATGACAACTCCTGGCAAGTAGTAGACCCTCTAGAAACTTGGATTTTCATGTAAAAGAAGAAATTCTACACTGGGTTCCTGTTCAACTTTAGGCTACAATCCCACTTATACAGCTCTCCTTTCTTCACTCTCATATGTCCCGTCATTTCTCTTCCAGGCAAGAATAGGGAGGAGCTCAGTCAAATTTCCTTCAGTTCAGTCACCCCTGGAATTTCTTGCTAGATTCTGCACTTACATTCTATTTAAGACTATTCTCTTTTGTACAGACTCTATATTTAGAGAATGCCATGGACCAATATATCTCATATTTCCTTTTATAAAACTCCTAATCATTCTTTAAACTCATTTTCAAGAAGTGTTTTCTGATTACTAATCCCGGCCCCCTCCCGCCCTCCGCAAAGGTTTATTCACTTTATTTGCATTGTCTAGTATACCATATTTTTGGGGTAAGACTATCTTATACCCCATCCAGGTAGCAGTCTCTTTGAGGGCAGAAACAATAAGTCATTTATTTTGCATCTATAGAAGTATATAACACAGCACCTGGCATATAGAAGTTATTCAAAAAATATTTGAATTGAAATGCAATGTGCTGAGCCATGGGGCAGGCTGCCTGAACAGAAGTAATTATCAAATCAAAAGGGCAGGGAAATGCTTGAGCTAGTTTTGCTGATTTAAGGCCTCTTGTCCTTTCTGGTTGTGGGAGATTCCCCCCTATTGTGCATGTGTGACTGACTGCTTTGCCACAACCCAGAAGGGCAGGTACAGATATTAGCATTGAGCAGATTTGCACAAGCAAGAATGCTTCAATTTGTCATGAAAAGCTAGAATTCCAAGAAAGGAGGTGGTAAGTTGAAAAATTAGGGGAAAATATGTTGTAAGAAGATTCTGGCATACCCCTTCCCCACCTCCATATTAATGAAATGAAAAGGGTGGGGGAAGGAAATGTTATGCTGTACATTGGCAGGAAAATTGTGCATGTCCTGTGAGCAGATGAACATGGGACTGTGAACAGGAAGCTGATTATTTCAACACGTTATATTTCTCACTGGAAATATCATCCTGGAGAAAAAGTCCAATATCTTTACTTTTGGGGTACCTACTGATCTAATTTGCTACATAATCTTGAGCTACAGATACAAGAAGGCATGTAATTACCTTTGAGGATAGGCATTTGAAAATATGCAAGATAGACATTTATTACACATATGTATTCAACCCAACACTGACCTCCACTTACCACCACCACAAGTCCCTGGGAACTATTTGACTTTTACTTTCTCTCCAATCAGCCAGTCAGAATAACTTATTTGTACATACTTTCTGTCCAATTCGGATCATCTCTTCACTTCCACTACCTCCCTCTTCCCTAGTTACATTTCACTGTTCCAGGAGAAGGAACTAAAGCAATCTAGACCAATTGGAATTTCTTTTTCTAAAATATAAATTGAGATGGAAGAGCATTCAGTCTATAATGTAAAATTGAGGAGTTTCTTTCTGCCAGAGTTTCCACCCTATGGACCAGAAGTAGAGATGCTAAAGTGGGATTGAAGTAATAATGAGTAAGAATAAAACATCTCTAAAGAGAGGAGAAGGTGGAAGAGAGAGAATATTTGAATTCTTGATTCTTAATCATTCCTAAGAACCATTTGTTTTTCATTCCTTGTCTTGTGAGATACTCCTAGATCCTTAAAAATGACTCCCCTTTTCCCCAAAAGGAGACCTGGAATTATTTTCTATTAAATACAGTCAAATGAATCATAAATATTTCACTTTCAGATCATGTCAGTACCGGTCTGTCTGAGAATGACCCGAGCAGTCCTTTCTCATCTTTAAAATGGAATAGTTGCATGTCTACCCATGACTAAAAACAAAATCAAAGTTAGCATTAAACACAACCCTGTAAAGATTATTAAAGCTGAGCCATTAAAAAAATAAAAGTCAAAGGTAACCGTTGCAAAGGTTTCTCAAACAAGAAATAATGTTTAATAAATCACAGAAGCAGAAAAAAATAGCACACAGTAAGTAAAAGCAGCTACCTTCATCAATCAATAAAACAAGTTTTGTTGTTGTTGTTGTTAAATTGCACAACAGTAACTTAAAAAATGTTTATTTAAAGCTCTGCTGTGCAGTGGCCTCCCTGGTTCCCACATGGAGGGTGGTATTTTGCAAAAGGTAAGGCACAGGTGTGCATCTTTTGAAGTGGAATTCATTAACAGTTTGTTTTATTTTACTCAGCCTCCATGGAACATCACAATGGACTGATAAGCTGCCACACTGCAGGCAGAGGGAGGCAGGTAAACAAAAGTTTTCAAATGAAAAAGCTGTGGGGTTAGGAACATACACAATATGCTTTATGCCAACTGATTTATCTCGTAGGACAAGGGAAAAGATGATCTTTTCTTAATTCCAGTGCATTTTCAGTGTGATAGAGCAGCGAATCCACTTACAAACCCTACTAAATTACTCGGTAAGGGCTAGACACTATTTTTCTCTGGGAATAAAACAAGTACCAGCACAATAAGATAATTTGTAGTTCTGGGTTTCTATTATACAATAATTCTGACCATTTAAAACAGTTTTTGTAGGAAATATTTTATAGTTAGAGAAATATTTTTTGACATTTTGGGGGGAAAGGAACAATGGGCCGTTTACAGGTCTACACAGCAGATTAATGAATCTAATTGAGTCTGTAGGGAAATGTTTCAGTTTAACTACTGGAACTAATTTATACATTCACTACATCGTAATAAGTCAATTTAAGTTTCTGGAAATAAAACTGGATATCCTGGGTATAGATTTGAACTATAAATTTCTGCAAGAAAGGAGTCTGTGTGTTCATTATACATTGTAAAATTACCATATGGACCTGTCAACACTTCTTAGCACAGCTTTGTAATAATGTCATTTAGTTTAACATTGTAATGTGCCAACTGAATTAATGTGTATGACACAAAGCATGCCTCCCTCCCAACCTCTGCTTCTGGGGAGCTGTGCAACTTTTAAAGATTTTTCTCAAGGCAAGAGCCTTCTGCATTTGCATAGAGAACTTCAATAAGAAGATTGAGTGTAATCACATTTACAGGGAGCTGCTGAAAAACAAGCTACCGGGCTCCGACGCCTAAACTTTCCAGAAATATGAGATCTCTACAAATGGGAATAAATTTTTACCTGAGAAACCACACTTTACAAGCAACACTAAACTATATCTAGATAGTGATAGCTTTCTTTATTAATTCTTTTTTTAACTTTTCAGGAGGGAGAGTTGAGAAATCATTCAACACATAATAATACTTGGTATTATTCTATTACTCAAAATGTTCTCCTCAATCTGGATATTTATCACATGAATATAAAAACATCTTCCATTCAGAATATCATTAGAACATGACATAATATAACCTTATGGAAAGACAGTCAAGCAAAATGAGAAATGGTGGGGGGGGGGCGGCGATTGCTAGCATTTAACATGTATGAAATCACATACATGCATAATCTGATGTAAATCTCATAACCTATTTTGTAGATGAGGAAACTGAGACACAGAAAGACCTGTCCATAGAAAAACTTGAATCTGAACACAGATGTGTCTAATGCCAGCGCCAGAATCCTTAACCAATATATCATACTTTCTATCCAGAATGATAATAATTACTACTAACTCTTACATAGTTATATCTGGTATTATTCCAGGTAATTAAGTCACCGGACTCATTGGATCCTCATAACAACCATATAAGTTAACCATTACCATTTCGAAGTCACATTGGTAGTAAGTGGCAGAGCAGAGGTTTAAACCAAGGCAAGCTGATACCAAGGTCCAATTTTCTTCACAACTACCATGCAAACATATAGTTTCCTCTGTGGCATATTTTAGTAAGAGTGTGGATTTCATATCTTTCATATGATTGTAAGAGCTTCAAAGTCCTCTGTATAAAAATTTGTTTCTAACCATTGCCTTTAAAAAATTCCTTTTCCCTTACAATAGCAATATACTATTGTAGAAGCTTTGATGAACACACTAGGGTAAAGGAATTGATCTGATGAGCTAGATGCCATTAAACAGAGAGTTAAATTTCAAGTGAGGAAAACTGTTTTAAGTAATTGATAAAGACAAATTTTCAGAAAAGCTCTAGATACCCCTGAAGAAAGCCATGCATGGTAGGGAGTGAAACAATGGAAGGACCTGAATAAACAGGCCACCACTTTATATGAAGAGGAGGAAGGATACCTAAAGTGGAAGACTGTTTGCCTCAGGCTTGAACCTTTAAGCCAGCCTGACACACCTAAACACTAGAAATAGGATGATCAAAGAAATTTTAGTTTTTTACAGAAATCTTCTTGCATAGTTCCAGACCAAGCTTCCACACAGCTTGTTTTTTTCTATTTTTTCACTTGGTTTCTATTATTTACACTAGACACTTAAACTTCAATTTTCTCACTGTTTATCTTCAGTTCTCTGGGACTGGGCTCCCCAGTTGGTTTATTCCCTAGTTCTAGTCCTCATGATGTAAATCATACTGTAATTGATACCTAATACTTTGGAAAGAAATAGCCCAGGCCCTGTAATGAAAGTTCAGAGGCCCTGAAATCAGATGTGTATTCTGTTTTTTTGAAGTCTTGATAAGCATTGTTGACTATGGTTGTGGTGAAAGTTGCAAGAAGAGCAAAAAGCAATAGTTCTCCTCCTATTAACATAACTATCACTGCCAATACCACTCTTGACTATTCAGATTTGTCCTCTAAACAACTGTCCTGTATGATACTTTGCCAAATTTTATGGGATCCCCTGTCATTCTTTCAGTATTGATGGCTATTTTTTTCTTATAGGAAGAAGATGCCATAGACATATTTCAACTATTCAGCAAGTTGCATCAAAATCTGAGAATGCTTTCAGGCAGAGAACTTATCTTCACAAAAATTCTGTAAGTGGGTCTCTTTTTGCCCAGAAATTATGCTTAATTGCTGTTTCCTACTTATGTGAAAGGCTATAAAGAAACTCAGTGTCTCAGATGAGATGAGAAAGATTGGATGACAACATTTAATCCACCTCAAGTGAGGGAGAGAGAGGTAAGATTATATACTCTCAAACACCATCACTTACATTCCTAGAGGAGGAAGAGGACATGGGATACCCTCTACTTTCAAGCACTCACTTGACGAAGCTCACACAGGCTGACACTGAGTTAAGGCCAAACCCCTTCAGTCGAGTTAACTCTGTGGGTTAGGCCTGTTCTTCAAACACCCAAACAAACAAACAAACAAACAAAAACAAAACTACAAAACAAAAAAAGAAAAACATCAACAGTGATCTGAAAATACTGAAAATAATACCTGAAGAGTGAAAGAGTGCTATAGTTATGCTCTCCGATGGGCCTCCGTTTCTCCTGTTCTGGAACGTGTCTCATTGGCTTTAAAAGGCGGAGAAGTATGAAAAGTTTCCAAAATAACCACCTTTACCAAATTGAAACAAATATAATTCCTAGGAGAGTTGAATTTCCTATATGATTCATGTTTTAAATCACAAAACTAAGTATGGGTCTAATAAATTATCCAAGTAATTTACCCAGGTTGAGAAATAGTTAGGTCAGAAAGCTCACATTAAAGCATAAATGTGCTGACTCAGTTTACTACTTTGATTAGTGTGAGGCGTTGGCCTTGATTTTTCTTTCTTTTGCCCTTCCCAGGTATCGGTATAGTCTTAAGCCATGAAAACCATGGTGAAAGAAGGGGTTGCTAATTATCTAGATTCAGGCAGTGCAAATCTAGATCATGTGGATTACAAATTAAATGTCTTGGCATTGGAATTAAGTTCCAAGAGCACTATAAAATAATCATCTCTGTTGAGAAGTCTTGACTTAATTCTATTCATAATTTCATAAGTATGAGAGACACTGCAATACTATACTATTTTAATAAATTTGTATTCTCTTTTTTGGGAAATTTTATGGGAATACACACATCTCTTTTATGATAATAATAAATGGAGAGAAATATAAAGGATCATTCTCCTTTTCTTGATTACATTTGCACTTTTCCATTTCAATTTTCCCTACTTCCACCTACCCAAGGCCTTCAAAGTATGACTACCTTTTTCTTTAAATGAAATGTAACTTGTCCAAATTGTCCTTTCCAAACTTTAAGTAATCTTATTTTGTATATCAGGCAACACATTTCTTTAAAATACTTAGCATTTGTATGACTCCGCTCATCTTCAATGCACTTTAGAAATATTAGCTAATTAATTAATTAGTTCCTGATTACAAGGGGGTAGAAGTTCAAGGAGAAAATTGGCAATGTTTCTCCACTTGTTTAAAGAAAAACTTGCTTCTATTAAAAATATAATTTCTCCTTTTGAGTAATCTGTACTATCATAAAAAATGTTATAAATGCCTTTTGCTGAGACTAAGTTTAATGATCATTAAAAATGAAGAATAGTAGTAGTATTAACACTAGTACAAATACAGCAATATTTTGCAAGGTGGATGCATATTTGTTAGACTCGTATTCCTTAAGGGCAGGAACTGTGTCTTGTTCTCCTTTGTGTTCCAACAGCTAACACAGTTCCTTGCACAGAATATATAAAGACAGTAATTTATAGGTGATAAAATCTAATTTAGAAGCTTTATTTCATACAGTGATAAACAAGATGAAAGCTAATACAAAACAGAACTACTCTGTGTAAAAAGGAAACGAAGGAACTCAACAGTCTAGTTAATTTTCTGATCATGAAATTATATCTACATTCCATTAAACCTCAAGAAGAAAACTGAAAAAAAAAAGTTTAACAAATATAAACATAACCTGTCTGTGTGTGGAGAATAGATTTGGTTTTTGATGTCATTTTGTACAAAGAGCAATCTAATTCATTCAAACATAAGCTCAAATATATTTTCTTAGAATAGTTACCTTGATATTGCAACAGTTGAATTGGTTGAGAATGTAATTCCTCCTCATCCATCTGATTCCAAACAGCTAGGTATTTCAAATTGACCTTTCAGTTTTATACATTCATTCCTGATTTGAGCTAGACACAAAATTAGGTGTGCACACACATAAACAGTACAATTGTTTTGATAGTCAAATTACATATTTGGCAATAGAGATAAAATTTTATATGCACATTTAATTTAGAGGTAACATCATAATTCTGTACATTAAATCATGATCTAAAATTTATACTTCTTTTCTGGACAGAGAAAATTCTGCTCATTCTCTATTACTGAGCAAAACCAAAGCAACAACTGATCATTTATTCTGTTATGTAATAGCTAAGAAATGTAACCAAAATGACTGCAAAAACAATCTAAAAATTTGAATTTATGAACTTCTTATTAACATTAATATGTATATTTACTTATTTATTTTAAACTCAAAATACACAGAAGAAAAATAGATGTTAAATTCAGCAGTGCAGCAATGGTTCTTAGGCTTTTTTTTTTCTTTTTTGGATATCTGATCTCTTTGAAAACTGATAAAATTTCTAAAAACTTTCCTCAGAAAAAATATATAAAAGTAATACAAACACAATATTTTTCACTTTAATTCCGTAGAGCCACACACCTCAAAAAACCCATGCATGATCTGTGGAACCCAGGTCCCTTGGAAGATGGTGGTACAATTAACAGAAGTTGGGACATCCTGAGGAAAAGGTTTAGGAGAATATATTAGTTCAATTTGTGTGCTGAAAGTATCAGGTGTCAATAAACAAGTCAAAATGTCCAGCATGTAGTTGGAAATTCAGAAGCTGGAGAGTGAGAGAGGTTGGGGCTAAAAGTAGAAATTTTTTGTCATAATGGTGGTGATGACTAAAATTAGCATGAATATATTCAGCAAGGGAGAAAATAAAGGAATAGGAAAGCAAAGATAATTGGAAGGACAGTGGGATGCTTACTTGTAAGGAGTGTGAGAAAGAACAAATAAGAAGAAAATAGAAAACAAGAGACCAAAAATGTAGAAGAAAAGCCAAGAAGATCAATATCTTATCAAGAGATATTTGAGCAGCAGGTGATCAACAGTGTCAGAAGCTTAAGAAAAACTAATATTGAGAACTGAATCAAGACCATTTGGTTTGGTGAATAGGAGATCTCTATTAAACTAGAAAGCGTCAGGAACTGGATTTTTAGGGGTTAAAAAGAAAAGAGAAGAAAAGGTAATGAGGAGGAAAAGCCACCATATTATGAGAAGTTTTGTAGTCGAGCAAAAGGAGAAAGGAAGGTAGACAATGTTTCGACCTTAATTATATTAATCATTTTAGGACTAAATCCAGAGAATGTTAGGGAGCAGCAAAAAAGTGAGCAGGCCACTTTTCCCCAATCTTCCTTTTTCCTATGATTGTTGTCTCTTATATATTCTTTTTTCCTGAAGTATTAGAAGTTGCTGAGCTAGGTAGAATGGAGATTTAGCAAAAGCAATTGCTCCGATTTTAGACAAACACATGTCGATTATATTCATTGTGTTAGAACTATGAATTGCTTGAAAAAAAATCAACCAAAATTTTTAAAAAAATGAAAAAGAAGCATCCTTGACTCTTTCTACCTGAAATAGAGGTATTCCTACAGTCATAGGGATGTTTTCACCTACCTAGAGAATAAGTCTTGATACTGTGGGCTGCCTGCTAATGTTTACAAGCTGATGAGATACTGTGAGATTTCCCTGTGGATACAATCTTAAGTAAAGGACTGGCAAAATTACCACAATCCTACTTCGCTGAATTAGTTGAACAGGCTAATCCTCACAAATGGATAGGATTTAAGATATAATTGTGAGATTTTTATCCAATTGCATAAATTTATGTATAGATGTGGATTCAGATTTGTAGACTGAATAAAACAGAAAAAGACATGGACATTTTTCTCTAGCAACTTTTATACACATTTTAAATCACTGTTTATTGTATATTTTTTCAATAAAAGTAGCGTGTTTAAATGGAGGATTTTGTGGCAACAAAATACAAAGGCAAGCTATTATGTTACTAGCTCAACAGTACAACACCTCAGATATTCAAATTTGTGCAGAAGGAGATATACATAAAATTTTCTGGCCAAAACCACCACATATAAAACATTCATGTACGGGTGACTAGAAAAGTTTTGAATCTAAAATTACCACTTTACAAAATATATACATGAGAATCACTAAAATTTTAAGTATTCTTTTTATTTAAGTGAAAGACGTAAAAGGTATTGTGGTGGTAAGCACTCAAATATTTACCCTTAAAACAGATTTTCAGATACTTAGTCTTTGATAAAGTCCTTTACCAACCTATAAATTTTACCTCATATAACTGAATTTTTATTTCCTGTGTTACTATAAACTTACTTTTTATTTAATTCTAATACAAGAGTAATAACATTTTAGAACCCACACACATGCGCACACACACACACACACACACACACACACACACATATACCTGGTCACATATACCTGGATCATAGATCAAAACATTTAAAAGCTGTAAGTACATTTTGAGCATGTTTAATCTATCTTTAGCCTTGAGTTAGCAGATATAAAACTGGGCTCATAGAATGTGAGTCCTTGTCCCTGGTCCCACAGTGTGAAAAATCTGCTAAGAAGTTTGAGGTTCAGGCTCCTAGTCAACCACCTTTCTCCCATATCACCCTCCATCATTGCACAAATATCCTCTGTAAATGTTTCACTTTTTGACTTGGTATATTATGACAGCATGCATTCCCCTCTCCTGTACCTTTATAAATAACGTCATGATAATCTTTTGTATTTCCTCAGACATATGAAATAGACAGAATAAATAAGGATCCAACCTCATGGTGCTTATCTAGGGCTTACTTCTTGAGTTGATTCTCTTCTCAAATGGAGATGAATTATTGGTTTCAAAATCTACATTGTAAAGATAAGAACTGATTCTTTGCAAACTCTGTTTTGGTCCTGTTCCTAATGAATCCATCACATCAGATAACAAGTGATTTCATATATACTGATTATTCAGGTTTGTACAGTTTCTAGTCTGAATCATTTTCAATCACACTGTCATGTGCATGTAAAGCTCTGAGCAGAATACGGATCCAGTGAGTCATTTTAGAAATCGTGGTGTCTCTTCCAGGTGTTCCTTTGGCAGCCCATGTAAATTGCTATTGAAGAGCTGGAGTGAAGAGGGAACAACTATACATCATCATTCACACTCATCTTAAAAAAAAGAGATGTTAGGATTCACTCCATCTTTGATTTTAATTCAAATTTTAATTCAGATAAACCACTCAATTTCTTCAAGTCCTACTTTGTTTTTTCCTAAGAAAGAAAGAAGACTCTAGTGCTGTAAAAGGTGTCTGGGACCTCACCCGAGATAAAATATCATACTATATTAAGCTAATATAGTAGAGCCCTTTATAGTTCCAAAGTACTTTAAAATACATGACCTTATTTAGACTATATCTAAGTATTTAACCACAAATGTTCTTATTTGGGAATTGTGAAAAGTAAAGCTTAAGAGAATTTTTTTCAAGGTCATGAATCTAACAAATGTTTTCCTTGTTATTTTTATTCTTAACTGTTATTTTCAGTCTTAAAGCTCCAAGTACTATGAAGTGCTGACAGTTTTTAGCCTACATATAGAATATGGTATCCCCAACTAGGGACTAGTATGGCCCAATGGAAAGGGCATATTAAAAAAAAAAAAAAGGTAAGAGATCAAAAGCTCATGTGAGGGCTTTATTACCAGTCTACCACTATCATGAGCCCATGGATCTTTTTCTTAGTTATCCTCTAGGGTATTGAATAGTTAAATATTTTTCCCAGATACCATAATCTAAAGGATTTTTCTATCACATGGCATATAGGCCCCAATGAGAATATTTTGTGAGACTGGAAGAAAGTTATAGTTTGTCTTCTTTTTCTACTTGAGAGCTTCTTTGATTGAAACTTTCCTGATGTCACCCAGATCAGCTCAAGTTAAACATTTGACAGGTCCATCTGTGTCCACAGTCACCCACAGACATGGGAAACTGCCACCCATCTGCCTCCCTATGCTCTTGCTTTGTTCCTGTTCTGGTTATTTTGTTCTCATGTAGCCACAGGGGATATTAATACCCTCCTCCCTCGAAGAGCTGTGAAGAGAATGGATTATATGCTGGCTAGTGCTTCTAAGAGAAGAATGTTAGAGAAATGGCATACATCATACGCCCTTGTACTGTTCTTTAGGTGTGTTCCACAAATTCTCTAGCAACATCTTCACATTTCAAGAAACATTTTGTTTAACTTCCTAACCTGGATTCACTGTTAATTATTTCAATGATTAAGTATGACTCATCAATTATTTTGTACTTTACCCAAATGGATTGTTTTCTCTTAATGACAAAAAATGTTATATAGGGGAAAATTTGGGAACACTTTTAAGATTTAATTGCTCTCTATTTAATTGTCTTTATTATATGACACTATTAACTAATGTTACCAAGAGTTAAATATTTGTTAGCTCTTTTTTTCTTTTTTTCTTTTCTCTTTTCTTTTCTCTTTTTCTTTTCTTTTTTTTTTTTACTATGGAGGAAAACAATTCACCTTTTAGTAAAACTATGCCAGGATGATTTTAAACCAGGGAAAGTACAAGTAAGAAACTTAAAGGCATGAAACTATCTTTTGTTATTATTATTATTATTATTATTGCATTCCCAGGGCATTTCTGTATGAAATTCCAATAGTAATTAATGAGTCTAAAAATAATGTTATGATTCAAACAATTCTGTAAATATGATAAGAATTCAGAATACCTATCAAAACTCAAAACAAATATGTCAGTGAATTTTAAAACGATTACTTGAATCAATTTTAATCATTTTCTAAAGAAATCATTATTTGAAAAAGATATGTTCGGATTACAGCTAAGTGTACAAATTTGTAACTATGGCACATGAATTCAAAATCTTGTAAGATATAGCCATTCACCATTATCATGTTGCTTTGGAATAATGCAAAGAATCAGTTTACTGTTTACTTGCCATTGTCTTTCTGATTCATTTTTTTTTCAGTAGGTATTATCACTCACACTGTAAAAATATGTATGCAATGCTAGATTATGACAGTATAAAATAATTTTACTTAGCTAAAAACTTCACTCGTATTTTCAAAATCTACCGCTTTTTCTCAAAAAAGATTTTTACTTTGATTTGCTTATTGATGCTCAGAAAACCTTAAAGTATTCTAAATCTCTAAATATATTTTTGAACATAAAATCAATTTAATGTCTATGACTACAGCAAAGTTCATTTTATTCAAATGAAAGTTACTGTAAATATTATCTGAAATGACTTGATTTTTCTTTTTATTCTTTCATTAGATAACAGATCTTTAAGTTAAAAAAGAAACAGGTTTGTTAAATGAGATAAACCTTAGTTAATGTTTTAGAAGACAAATTATTGTTATGGTTATTGTTTCTTTTCTTTTTTATGTGGAAATAAATTAGAGATTCTCAAAATTCTCATTTATTTTACTTCAAGAGAATGTGTACATAATTAAATATATTTCTGTGTAAATGCAATAGCACCCTCTGGAGGTCTGGAACACTTTTCATAACTTCCATAAATCAATGTCTTCTTTTGTTAACCCTAAATATTTTTGTTGACTTCGACATTTAATATTTTATATTCTGATAATCACATTTGTCTCATAAGATAATAAAATACATTTAATCTATTATTACTATCATGCATCCATTGTGATTTGTGTCATCTCCTTTGTAATGCTGCAATGTAATAACAAAACATACAATTCTGATGATCTTGATGATGTCTCCATAATTTTTCTATTTTTTATCATGTGGAAATATTTTCCAAACAAGAAATGACAATTTTCATTTCCGAAATCCTTTAATATCTGGTCACATGTAGACAACAGGAAACTAATTTTACCTCTTTTGAAGATTCCTCATGGAAACAGTTACTTCCATTCTCTGTGTCCCTGATCAACAAACACAGCTGTGGTTTTTCTGCGGTTCTGAAGCAAATTTATTGGAGGTGGGAAAATATGGAAAGGAGCAGAGGTCAAAAAACATCGGAAAAAAAAATATCATGAGTCACTGGAATACTTTCAAGGACCAAAGTGACTTCTATTGTGCCATAGTAATATAAATAAATTATCCCATAATCATTGGCTCTCTGTAGCAGCTCTTCACACAAAGATCTTTTTGAAGTTCAGGGAGATACAAACAGAGTTTTTCATCCACTATAAGAAAGGAGATGAGCAAGTGACTAATATGGGGTGAGAGGAAATAATGTCATGCAATTCTGAATGAAGCTTAGGCTTGCCTCTCCCAGAAGGTTGTTCAAGAGGTCACATCCCAGCTAGTTGTTGCTGGTGGGGCGAGGCGGGGGGGGCGCTGGGGAGTATATTGGAGTGGTACTGAAACCTCAGTGAAACATGGCACTCATTTTGACTGGCCTCTGGGAAGGTAGGTCTCCCTTGGTTCTAGTTAGGGGCATCAGGGGACACACCCAATACTTTTCCCTGAAGGCAAAGGGATAACTGTGATGATGTCATGTGAAGTCCTTCCAACTGTTACAAGCAAAGATAAACAAAAACAAATGGAATTCTAATTCTAGCTCAAGCACTTGAATACATTCAAATGTAGAAACATAGAGATATATAAAATTATAATTTGGGAAGAAACAAAAAATCATAGAAAAATTTGATAGTGAAATAATAATATATCTAATAGAGAATAGGAAAAACACAATTGAAGAGGCCAGAACTGCCTTAGTCATTCTCCCCTTAGTATTCTGTTTTTTCTCCCCCTCTTTCTCCTCACCTCCCTTAATAATATCTACTCATCCATAAGAGTCAGGTCAGAACTTGGCCGGCAAAACTGGGACTTTGATAACATTAATCATTATAGAAGATAGAGATGTTTATGTTGTGTCATTTGAATTTTGCCACTGACTTTCTTGAGTTTATCTAATGTAAGTTTCATTAGCTCTCTGTGCTTTGGTTTACATAATGTGGTGAGGAGAGTTAAATGATGAGATGCTTGCAAAGCACTAGATGATATCTAGCACATAGAAACAAAGGCTGGTTTTTATACAGTTTTAATTAGTTAACAGTCACTTAGCACCTATATGGACTAGGCACTGTTCAAAATGCACTTTGTAAATATTAAACGATTTACTTTTCCTAGTAACTTTATGAGATAGCTAATGTATTATTAATAACACAAGTCACCTTAACAGGTAAATCTGAGACATAAGTAATTTTCCTAGTCAAACTGTTAGTAAGTTCTGGATCCAGCACTCAATCCCAAGCAATTCAGCCACAGAGTCTATGCTCTTACCCTTAAGGCGGCTCTGCAATGCATCACTTCTGTCATCATTGTCATTGTTGGTCAAGATCATTTTATAACATTTTGATTCCAAATTTTTCAAATAAATCTATATCACAACATAGTGATGACAACTTTATCTGTGGATGTAAACACAGTGGCATGATCAAAATATCAGTATAAGAAATGGAATTTATCTGAGGAATAATCATTTTGTTTCCACAATTGTCCTTAACATTTATTTCTTTGCATTCTTTTCTTGGTGGCCATAAATTCATAAAAGATCTCTCCCCTAAACTCCAGTTGAATTTAAAGTAGAAGAAATAAAATGAGAAAAGAAAACACAAGGGCCACTGACCTCTCTTGTACTCTTTGCGCCCAGCTTTTCGATTCTGTACATGTCCTAGCAGTTTACTATCATAGTGCCATGGTTTCTTTATCAGAATCATTCCCCAGTGATTTTCATAGGTAGAGAGGCCCATACCTTTCCAGAAAGTAGTGGGCTTATGTCTAGTGATATTTGTGCTATCTGAGTCTTAAAAAAGCAATATCAAATGCCCTAAATATGCCTGGGAGTTTTGATGTTGTGTTTTTGGCTCTTGATGACTTAGACCCGACTCCCTTTGTAAAGTACATATTGCTTAGCCAACTGCTAAGAAGACTGTAAAAGTGCATCTGTCCGCATTCCTCTTAATCATCAGATCTTAAATGCAAACGTGCATCAGAATTTCCCCAGAAATCCTGATTCAGTATATCTAAAACAAAGCCCAGACAATTCTGAATTTCAGGGTGATTCTGATCCAGATGGTCCAAGACTGAACTTAGAAAAATATTTCAGGATCAGTAGCTCTAGGGAGCTAAGGAAAGTGGTGGTCCAGGGTCTTCCCGGGGAGCTATTTCAAATCCACATGCCTGAACGTCACACCAGACGTGAAGAATCAGAATCTCTGGAAGATGAAAGGATAAGTATGCGTTTTGGGAACAAGTTGCTGAAGTTTTCTGCAATGCCTGCCCCCAACCCCTGACCTATGCCTTGTTCTGGAATTGTGGTTTGAAGGCTGTGTTGGGCGGAGCCCAAGAATTTAGAAGGTGCTTCAAAGTCTTTTCTGTGGCAAAATATGCAGAAGCCTCCCTTCAGTTTTCTTACTAAAGCTCTGCTTATATTGCTCTTTAAAAATATTAGAATTCCACACAACATATGTACTTTTTTTTGGAGGGGAAATGGGCTTTGAAAAAAATTATTTCAGAACCACATCTCTAGAATTAATGACAGGCATTTTGCTGAGGCTCTGTAGTTAATTCTGATTATTTTTAAACAGCTTTGTATCCATTTCTATTTCCCTTTCTCCAACAGAAGGTGTGTACCTCAAATCACAAGTGAAACTAAGAACCGGTTGATTTAATTTTTAAGCCCATGACCTAAAATACACAAAGAAATGCTTTTCATTTTGTTATTATCTAAAGATAATTCTACAGAAATAATCATTAAAATCAATAAATTGACAGCTGAATCTATAGTTAGCTATAACTGATTTTTTACAAGCTTTCCACATCCATTCAGCTGTTAGCATCAAGACAAGGGCTGATTTATTCTCTCTAAGCTCCAAAATGAGCACATGGACTGAATTGAATGTTCTATTTACTCCTGGTTACAAACTGACAAGGTTGCCATTGGACCAAGAAAAATGTTTCTAGTGTGATTATTAATATGTTAAGCACCCAGGGTCTGGATTGTGACCATAAAATTTATAATACAAAATTTATAGTCTGTCAAACACTGAAAGTCAAAAACTAAAAATAAGAAACAAACTAAACGTAAAAACACAGGTGAACCAAAGAACCAGAGTTAACTACTTTCTTGACATATAGTATTCTTTTATTTTTAAAGATATTTTAGCTTGAACAGGATTATCTTGAAGCTCAAAATTAACTAAATAAAAAAATTCTGGCAGAAAAATGCTTATTCACCATTAATTTCTGATTTTGCTGCCTGTTAAAAAGAGTGACAATCAATGAAATGGGCTAAATAAGTTTAAAATGCAGTTTTATCCACTCTGCTCATCATTCGTCTCTAACAGAACCTCCAAGTAGCAGATATGAACCATGTACACTTTATTCTTTCCTCTTTACTCAAGCACCAATAAATAAAAACAAAAACAAACCCAAAACAAAAACCAAAATCATAACAGCTTAGAGTTAGGCTAAAGGCAAAGAAGAAATACAGTAAAATGTATTATGGCTGAAGAAAAAAGTTTAAAAAACATTTTCAGAAATATTATTTTTACATAGTCATGCAATTTAACAAATATTTATTGAGTCTCATGTACTAGGCACTAGAGATGCAAAAATGGGTAAGAAGCTATTCTTTTCATCTAGGAGACAGTTTTTCAATTTGGGAGTTGTGACCCATTATTTAATTGTTAAATCAACACAATAGGTGTAGCCAACATTTTTTTTAATCGGAGTACAGAATATTAAAAAATATTTCCCATAATAAGGGAATATGTTCTTTCGTGGGAGTTATGTTTCAGTCTGCAACAGTGTGAGCATGTGTGTATTCTGTATCACAATGTAAAAGTGTGTTTTTAATGTCAGTAGCATTTAGAAAGTTGGAAGGCTACTGTTAAAGAGTCCACCAGAAGAGGCAGACAATTAAATAGATAATTAAGACAAAATATGGTAAATATTCTTTTACAGGTATGGAAAAGTGACCTTGATATGTAGAGAGAGAGTGGCTACCTCTGCCTGGATTGTTGGAAATGACTACTGAAGGAGAGTCTTGATATTTGAACTGGTACAAAATGATGAAACTGAAGTAGAGAGAAAAACCTTAAAAAGAAATTTCAGAAAGAAGGAACTAACTATGTGAGGAGTTCTGCAAGGATGTATTGTGTTTACAGAGTGTTGAGAATGCGTCTGAGTGGGTAAGCGTAAGGTTTATGGGAGCGAGGGGAAGGGAATGTCATATGATAAAAATGAAGTACATATGGAATAGGATGGCCGCTGAAGGAAGAAATGACAGGTTCAGTTTTCTTTGCCTTGTTTAACTGTTTGTTTGCTTTTCAGTGTTACCAAGATAGACTGAAAAAGAAGAGGAGAAAAGTGAGGAGATCATCTCAATCACTCTGAACATCGTGGAGAGAAGATACCACATTTGGGAAGATGTTAACATAGAAACCATATGATTTCTTGACAATGCATGTGTGCTGTGAGATAGATGATTCAAGAATGATACTATTATTACAGAACTACAGAGATAAAAGGATCAAAGGGTAAGAGAGACATCTATTTTTCTTTCCCCTTTTAAAATGATTTTATTTTCAATGGTGGGAAATTATGTACTTTTTTAAGCCTCCATTTTTTAATCTGCTAAATAGAGATGTATGTAATATAATTTAAAAGTCTTTAATAAAAGGTTTATGACTTTTTCCTCTTTAGAACAAACTATTTTTTACCATTATGATGGCATAATTACGTGATAAAAAACCACATGTTTGCTGGTGCCATCCTCACTATAATTCTCACTTCTCATATCAAAAGGAACGGTATTATTTGCCTAAAGAACACAGAAGAAAGAACATTATTATTTTTATTTTACTTAAAAATAAGTCCAAAAAAACAATTCAGTTAAGATTCTACGTGGCACAAACTTATTTAGGTAAGAGAGAAAGTAAACCATATTGGTCATAATATCAAAATAATAGGAAAGCTGTTTACTTTCTTATCCTTCTTGACACCAAGGACACACAAGCCTCTAAGCATTATCTTCTTATCTTGCCATAATGAAAAAGAGTCTTTGTGATCTTTACATTTGCTAATAGACACATTTCAAACTTTCCATCTGGGCATCACAGAGTCATTTGCTCCCCAAAGGAAGACATCCAATTCATAAGAGAATACAACTAAAAGCAAACCAACGCAAGCCTTAGAGATTGCTTAGCATGTAAAGCTTGTGGTCCTAAAATCTGTTTAGCTGCCTTAAATAGGCTTCCATCACTTCCCTTTCATATACAAATATTGATAACCACTCTCAGCAATATTTTTAGAATTATAAAAGTCCATATTAAAATAAGTCCTCTGTTATTGAAAACTTGAATATATTATGGATGAATCATGCTCCATATGTAGGGACTTGTAATGCTCTATAAAAGTAACAATGTGCGGATTCTTTGTTGCCTTATGGTGGACCTCCAGATATTGTGAACTCAAGTAATGTAGGTTAGAGAAACCAAAGACCACTGACAGAATGTAGGTTAGAGAAACCAAAGACCACTGACAGAATTTTGAGTCTCAAATTCTAGGGTTCATTCTTCTCCAGCTGACAGGTGTCGAGTCTTTTTTCTTCTGCAAAGTTTGCTCACCCATTAAAAGAGGGGTTAAGATTACATGGAAGTTAAGATCCCATTTAGCTCCAATTGTCTCTGATTTTGTGAAAAGCTTACAAAATAAGAGAGAAGGTCAAGTGCCTTCAGCTTGCCATCCTGCTGATTTTTAAGATGAATCTGAATTGGAAATAAAACAGACAAAAGTCATCAAGAACTTTAGTTTGGGCACTATCTCTGTGTTCCAAGGTGGAGAGAAAATGCAGTGTCCATTACTGGACACCCCATCTTGTAAACAATTTATTTGTAAATGCTTCCAAGAATGGTGGATTGTGTCCTTTTCTCTATAAAATGCCTTCTCTTGTTCACCATAAAGTGCAGATTTTATAGTTTCACATGACCAGCCTAAGAATTATTAATAATACTTATTTGTTCACTCTTCTGCATGTAGGTGGGGAATAAAGAGCAAATAAAGACTTGTTCGCTCATATTTTCCATATCTAGGATTTCTTAAACTTTTGAAAACCATTAGTGCATGTAAAGAGACATTGTCTTTGAGGAAGTTTATGGCTTTGTCCTCATAAAAGCAATTAAATCTGCATATCTGATATTAAAATATGATCGTGGGTATGTACCAAGATTCTCCCAGAGAGTAAATCTGCTGTTACTGAAGCATAAGACTAAGTTCCTCTATTGAAACATTTTGAATCTCCAGAGAGTTTATCCTTTTCCCAGATTTTCAGTTCTGGAAAGTCTATGCAAAATAGAAATTAACAAGTGGATTAAGAAACCATCAGAATTAGATGCATTGAAGAATTCTCAGCAAATGACGTGAGAGTGTTCCCATCTGATAAGGACTGCAGCTCTCTTTCGGCACTAACACAATGCGTAATATCGACAGGCCCATGCCAACTCTTTTTTTAGGAAATCAACTCCTAACATCCAGGTAAAATCAAAGTGCTATTTCTTCGAAATCTTCTATTCTGGCTTAATTTAGGCAGACAATTTCATTTTGATTTTAAAATGGTCCTGGACATTTTATCTATAAGCATCTTCACTTTGCTAGAGGGAGAACAGTTTGCTGTTTAGTGAGAGAGCCTCATTAGAGCATACCTGGAGAAAGGTGAGTGTGATAAATTAACATTAAATGTGTCTTCTTTGGTGAATCTTTGTGCCATTGCGGTGCTCAGAATTAATGACTTTCCAATTGAATGTGAAAGCCTTGCAACAATACATACGGATTCAATATGTGCTATTGTTATTTATGTGTCTGGAGGAGAAAGATCTGCTTAACATTCAACGCGTCCCCCCATTAACATACTACCTTGTATATGTCCCATGCTTACAAGATACTAACAGTTTTAGTTCCAGGGAGTTTGTTTCTTTCATTCAATTCTGTCTCTACTAGCACTAAGTAACCACACTTGGCTACCTGGCTACCAAATTAGACCATGGAGATCTATGCTTTGACTTTCAAAGCATCCCTAGATTGGGGTTAGTGGCCACCCAGGTTCTGAAATCCAAAAGAATTGTTCTTGACTGTCATTCTTTGTCTGCTGAAAGTGACTTTTTTGTCTTATGAAGTATAACTCAATGCCAAAAGGGTTTATGTAATATTTAGACTTGTGTTACATGAAATTAATCATAACATGAAAAATCTTTTGATTACAGAGTACGCTTTGTCAGTGATTGATTGACTAACTCATTTATTAATATAATAATGCTATCATTTATTCTATTTATGTTCTTGAGCTGTAAAAGAAAGTTTTTATTTGTGCTACTAGGTTCTCTGGAAAGAACCTCTTATTTTCTTTGTTAATGACTCTCCCTCAAAATCGCTTTCTTCATACAGAACCAAAAAGTTGGAACAATGATGTTGCTATCTTATAGGGATTCCTACTCTTCCCCTACCTTCAACCTCTTCCCCCACCTCATTGGTACAGAAATAATAAAATCTTTATTTTCATCATATCTTCTTCATAAATATTTACATTTGAAAGAGAAGTGACATTTATAGCTCTCTTATGGAAGCACCATTGTAACACTATTAAGAAAAAAGTTACCACTTTGTCCCAATCCATCCTAAACTTTTTCTTTCCAGAGAATCATACATAGCTGCTAGTCAAAGCCTTTGTCTATCCTCTTACTAAGAAGGATATTTAAAAAATTATATCTCTTCATGGTTTTGCACTACATATTCTGTCATTTGTTGGATGAGGAACAGTGTGATCTTTTTAAAACTCACATTCTGATCCTTGGGTATATTGCTTTGCATCATTCTTCCCTTCCTTGTCTCTCCATGTATAAAAATTAAGTCAGTACAATAATGATCTTCTAATCTTTTATTTTTGTACATTAACAGGATAAGTGATAAGTGTGTAATAGATTCATAAAATCCCATACGTTAGTTTCTTTGTTTATGAAGACATCCATAGAGAAAGAAGCCAAGAACAAGCTCATTAATAAAACAATTAATCAACATTTACTTGCCTAATATGTACTCTGAATTAACAGATATATAAATAAGTATAAGATACGATCCCAGCGCTCAGAAAATTGCATGTGGTTTAGAAAACCAAGAGTAATGCTCAAGATTCTATTGTAGACTAAAACAATATGAAATTAATTACTACATTGATATAGATAATCTATAAGCATTTTAAATTTTAATGTTGTAAGATTTCAGAAACGAGAAAAATCAGTGAATATAAGAGTAAATAAGGAAAGATTCATGGAGAAGGTGGCACTTCAGCCATGCCTTGATTAGCAAATAATACTTGATGAGACCACTGGGAAGATAGATGACTTTCCAGTGAAATAGTGACTCAGGTATAACTTGGAAAGGGCTCGGAAAAAGACAATGGTAGTAGAATGAAGACGTTGGCATGGATGAGAATCTTAAAAGGAAGAATAGAAACTAAACTCTAGCTGCATGTGCAGCACATATGTAATGGAGGATCTTTGTCCTTGATTCAATAATATTAAATTCTAACAAGAATGATTAAGTCTTAAAATTTGCTTCTGACCCAAAGAACTTCACAAATGGCAGTGGCAAATTGTATTTTTTGCCTTTTCCCCCCTTCTTTTATTATTATTTTTTCCATGTTCTCAATACCACAAACACACTTGATGTCAGGAGACAGTTTCAATCACATTTGTATAGTCCTATCCTCACATAGATGACTATGGAACAAGTGGGTGATGAGGCAGGAGAAGCAGTAGGACATAATGAACAAAGACGTTCAGAACCTAGATACTGGGAACTCAACATTTCCTTAAACATTCTCTTGAGCATTTCTCCAAAGAAATGCTTCACCGGAGTGGTACAAAAATGGCAGCTAAGGAACCTAAAATACAAACATTATCTGAATTATCTTCAATATCATCTTATAACTAAAGATTCTGCTTATGTCTTATTTATAATTAGGGTAGTATTTCATCATTGATATGCTAAATTAATAAAAGTGAGTAACATTAGAGATGCCTATTGCCATTCTAAGAAATTAAATACTATTGGAGAACTAGAAACCTTAAGGAGAAACATTCTAAAAATTGAGCAGCTTTTTTTTTTATCTTGCTCTTCGTATGAGGGAGTTGCCAATTCAATTCATTGGTGTTTCAGCACTTGATATTTTGTTGATCTTGTTTCAAATTTTAAAAAAGAAAATCTAAAGCCCTTACTACAAACATAATGTTCATATACAAAGATATATGACAGATGTATGTAGAATATAGGATAAATATATACCCAGAAGCCAATGATATGCAAATTTTGCTGTAAATTGTCTATTACTGTCACCACTTGTCAGCATATCACCAAAACAGTAGCTATCTTAGACCATCACTCTCTCTAATGAGTAAATTAGAGGGTTGTGGAATTAGAAGAATGCATATTTTTAACAGTAACAATCATAATAAAATTATGATGAAAAAATAATAGTAATGTGGAGCTCCTTCCTCCTGCTATAAGAAAAAGTGCAAAAGGAATCCACTAAGGATGGCCTAGTTAAAATCATTATTATAATTAGAAATCACTTTTTCATATTAAGCTAAAATTTTAAAGAAGATAAGTGGATTTATTCTCTCCAAAGCATTTTATAGATATCAGGTGTAAGAATAGAGGGAAAACATAACTTCACACATATAAATAACCCATAGCATCTAGGTTTATCTTCTTTGACAATCTTTTAAATAATTTTAAAACTCTTTTTTTTTTTTCTGTTTATCCCTATTGTATAATCATCCAGGACTAAAATTTAGTTCACCAATATAAGCATTAATCACAATATCCCATGAGGAAACTTCAAATCCCAAGAGATATGCACCCATGTAGAAAATTCCAGTACATGGCAGCTTAGGTATGTTATGGGTGTAAAAGCATGTAATTGTCTTCCTTTGTTATAATGAATAATGTTGTAGAAACCTGTGAAGACTCATCCTTCTTAACAGGCCTTTTACAAGTTTCCTGTCAGTTTCTAAGTCAGCCTCGAGCTAAGAAATGAAAATGAGATGTATGTCAAATTCGTAAATAGTTTTCAGCCTCTATATGCAGTTAAGGAACTCCTGGTATTAAAAATTTTAAATTGCTGCTTTCTCAATTAGTAATACTACACTTAATATCTTTAACTATTATTATGGGTTAACTAGCCCTTCTACAAAGAAGGGTCCAGGTCAATGGTGTAGACTCAGAAACATAATACAAAGGGTAATTTTAGTAAAAATGAAATTCTAAAAATATCTTAGTCATATATAATGCTCTATATTGCAAAAACATACATTGATGGAATTTTAATATCAGGTATTGTGCTATGGTATTAAAATATATCAGGAAAAATACCTTGGAAGAGAGAAGAGATAAAGAAAACAGGTTAATTTGAACAAGATATATTCCTAGCACTGATATTAATATGATTGAGCCCTGACCTTTGGAATATTGCATGCATTATTAATCCATTGAAGACAGTAGGTAATATGACTTTATATGCTTTTTTAGGTTATAATTTGCATAACTGGGGTTGTAGTTTATTTTTTCAGCCTTGCATGCTGTGAGTGCTCAATAAATACTAAACAACAATAATGTGATATGTAGTGTATTCCTGAGCCTTCATTTGCATCACCATCTGGAAAAGTCTTGTGTTGTAAACACTAGTTTTATTTTGAGTAAGAATAAAATTACTGCAGAAGTTGTTTGGCATCTTGGATCAATTTTTTTCCTGCTTTTCACCCTTTCATTTGTTAGAAAATGTGAAATAATCCAAAGAGTCTAAGACTTTTTAATGTAAGAAGTAGAAGATTTGGATAGATTATATTTACATTATGGCCTGTATTTTATTATATTGCTTTTCATAACTCTTTTAGAAATGTATATCCTTTTTATTTTTATACATTGCTTTTCATACATCCTCCTCTTTACCAATTATAAATGTAGGAAGGTAATTATCAGATTAAGTCTAATTTTTTTTATTAATTTATTTTTATAATTGAGATGTAATTCGCATTCCATATATTCACTCTTTTAAAATGTATAATTCAGTGGTTTTTAGTATGTTCACAGAGTTATGCAAACATCATCACCATCATTTTTTAAATATTTTGATCACCTCAAAAAGACACATGGTATCCATTAGCAGTGACTCTTCATTTTCCTCTAACCCCTCCTCCACCAGCCTTAGGCTACCACTTTCTGTCTCTATAGATTTGCCTGTTCTTAACGTTTCATGTAATGGAATCATATAAATATAGCCTTTTGTGACTGACCTTTTACTTAACATAATATTGTCAAGGTTCATCCGTGCTGTAGCATGTGTCGGTAATTTTTTTCTTTTTATGACAAATAATATTCTATTGTATGAATATACTATTTTTTACATATCCATTCATCAGCTGTGGACATTTGGGTTGTTTACATTTTTTGGCTATTATGAGTAAAGCTAAAATGAACATTTGTGTACAAGTATTTTCGTGGACAAAGTAGTTCATTTCTCTTGGATATAAACATAGAAGTGGAATTGCTGGGTCGTATGGTAAATCCATGCTTAATCTTTTGAGGAATTGCAGACTATTTTCCAAAGTGGTTGTACTACTTTACATTGTCACTAATAATGCATAAGTTTCCAATTTTTCTACTTCCTAGCAATATTTGTTATTATCTATCTTACTGATTATAGTTATCCTAGTGGATGTAAAGTGGTACCTCACTATGGTTTTAATTTGCATTTCTTTGACAGCTAATATTTATTTATTCTTAATCTTCTAAATAACTGATATAGGCTAAAAGTTGGAAGGGGTTGGCCAATCTGTATAAAAAGCACAGGGATCAATTGAGGGGTAAAGGATAGAGGCAAATTCCTCCCTATCTGCAACACCCCTCTCTCCCCAAAAAAACACTTGAATTAGATTCAGATTAATTTAAAATAGAGTGACCCAAGAAATCCATAATTAAAGTGTAGGGGAAACCAATAAAGTCCTGAGAAAAACTCCCATGAGAACAAAAAGATATTAGTGGACTGGCCCTTATAATGGAGTTATTGCTATAATAGAAGACAGATTCTCAAATACGTGTTTGAACATTTATCAGTCAGGATCTTGGAGGGAAACAAATGTAATAGTAAAAATAGTTTAGTAAAACAATCACTTAGAGAGATGTGGGCAGAGCTACGGGAACCAACAGGGAATGCTGGAGCATGCAGAAACTAGCAATAGTGCTAAACCATTACCATCTTTAAGTCTGAAGGGTCAAAGGTAGGGTGCAGTATTTTCCCAAATCTTTGAGAGCTTTAATTGCAGGAGAGAATCCACCAAAAGGAGCCATGATTTATGTAGAAGAATGCAGCCAATATTAAAGCCACATCTCAGAGTGGGAGAGAGGAAGAATAAAAACTCTGTCTTTTCTCTTTTCCCATACTTCCAATCTTCCACTAGTGCCTCCTATTGGTCAAACCAAACCAGGCCAAAAAGCAAAGCAGCCAGTGTATGAGTTCCATAGATATTAGCATCCTAGCTTATAGAGCATGGCAGGGAAAAGCAGATAAGGAGGAAAAGTGGAAATGTGTCCTCTGTGTTAGCAGCAGCTACAGAGACAAGTGGGGAAGGGAGAGACTTTTAAAATGTCTTCATTTGACCTTTCCAAAGCTTCTGGTTTTCATGGAGGCAACAGCAACATGGAAGTCCACCCAAAGCAACTAAGTTAGACTCTTAGTGGTTCCATCTTTGGGCTCTGGACCGAGCAGTGAAGAGGAGCAAATAGATGTTATTTAGTCACAGGTGAAACACATTTCAACACCACTGTGAAACTGAGAATTGATTAATTGCATTCTCTAGGTTTCGTCTGTAACTCTCTGACCTTTGGCATTGGATTTGCAGCAGAGGAGGAGTAACTCATTCTAGGAAAACATTTTTAGGTAGTCGGGGCAGGATGTTCTCACCACAAGGCATACATCTATACCTATTAAATAAGAACAAATTTGACTGGTCCTCGGTCACTGGAAAGTGTTAACTGTATCAAGTAAGGAGTGGCCCATACTAGAGAAGAGAGATCATGGAATTCATGCCATTTGGGTTGGTGGGTTCTTGAGAAGTATTTGGGATCACTATGGTGGAGCTGACATTTACACTCTAAACTGTAAATCATGCATCTTACAACAGAGCTCTCTCTCTCTCTCTCTCTCTCTCTCTCTCTCATACACACACACACACACACACACACACACACACACAGACAAAACAAATCAAAACAAAATAAAACAAACAACAAACAACAAACAAAAAATCTATACCTAGTCTAGATATCTGCTTATGGCAACAATGCTTGAGAATAATGATAATTTAAAATTTTACATTCTCTCTCAGACTTCGTTTAATGATTAAGTACATTTTCCAATTAGAAATTAGGATGAAAACATCAAGTCTACTGTTTCAATGCATCTCAACCAGAATCAGAGTATCACTACAAAGATGTTCTAGAAAACCAATAAAGTAGAACAAATAGTGACTTCAGGAAAAAAAACTGAAGGAATGTTCAGATTTAAAAACAAAATAGAACAAACTAGAATATATTTTCTTTCACTTATCTTTCTATCATAAATACTTATCCTCAGTGAGACACTCCTCTTCAACTCAGTTGATTTGAGTTGATAATCTGAATTCTAGCAGTAATACCAGCCATGCTACCCATCTTGGAGACTTCGTGTTCAATAAAAACAAGTTGTTCATTGGGTATCTCATGTCTCCATGTCTTTACCTCTCCTTCTGCCTTAAGCACAAAGAATTAAATGGCAAATGGCATTTCTAATTAGTGCCCTCACTAATCTAATATGTAATTGACTGGTATAGTACAATGTTGCCCTTCTTTACAGGATAAATATGCCAGGATATCAAATCATTCTAACATGGCCCCAGCCTATCAACACATTTCCTATTGCTGGCAAATGCAAGTGTGTTTTTACAACGCCTCACATGGTTTCATTTAGAAAAAAAACCGTATTGCATAGGTTTTTTTTTTTTACATATATATGTATATATATATAGGTGATCTTGTTAATCAACACTTTACACAGCATGTGTACAGTTCCTTCATTTTTATGCAAATCCTTTCTGCAACCACCAGACAGGTGCATTGTCTGCTTTCTATTCATCATCAAGAAATCCAATAACTTTGCTGTGTACCTACATCTGGTTAGGGTTTGACCCAATATGTACTTGAATATGGATTTTAAATATGGGTGGGTGTTGAGCCTATCAGAACTACCAGCAATTGGAATTTCCTTCACCTCTGCAAAGACGACCAGTGATTAAAAACATAAAATTTAGACTTTAATGCTTAGATCCTTTTTTGAGGGGAGAAGTGGGTTTGTTTATTTAATTACTAGGGCAACACTGAGTACTAGCTTCTCTAGCATTCTGTTATGCAGTGAAATGTGGTTGCATATAGTTTCTGAGAACTGATGTATAAAATTTAAGAAACTGAAATTTAAAACCTAAAAACATACAGCCTATGTTTGGGGGTGTATTTTTTGCAGTGGTTGCCTATAGAGGTGGCCTTCTTAACGGAGCACAGAAGTCAGGAAAGAGTTAGACACTGAGGACAAGACAATGAGTCATCCATAACAAATGATAACACTGAAGCTAAGCCTCCCCTTCGCCAGCATCCCTTCCCCCATCCACAGTGTGATCGGAGGAGGACATGGATGCCATCACATATAGACAGCTATTAATCAAAGAGCCCCTTTTGGATCCTCACATGTTGAGAAGATTAAGCCCTATTTTTAGTTTTCAGGGAACAGAACTGCTAACACATAAGGTCACAATCAGTTGCTCTATAGCAATGAAGATTTACATTCCCATAAGAGAGAGGAAGTAAAAAACAAGAAAGGCCAAGATCGCTTTGAAACTGTCTGTTGTCTCCTGGCCTTGCAAACAGCTTAAAAGCCTGGGAGAAAGGAGAAAAAAAAAAAATGTGACCACTCATATATCAATGATCAATTTATAATATTGTATATGTGCCCTTAATTCCTAGGGCAAATTCTTTTGGCAGAATAGAGATTTGGGAGGAAGAAACCCATTTTGTACCTAAAGCAGACAGAGAAATGAATATGGGGAGCAGGGAGTTCCACAGGGAATATTGACAAGGCAGGGACTTGGAAAAAAACTGAAAAGGATGTAACGACTTCATACAAGGCACTAGAAAGAAGGAATGAGAGAAGAAGACAAACCAGAGGAGAGAAACAGGCAAATTTAGTATATATTTTATAAGAAGGAAGAAAAAGGAAGGAAGGAAGAAAGAAAGAGAAAAT
>NW_011888783.1:29353152-29368040 GCF_000151845.1 Pteropus vampyrus | reverse complement strand
GAGGGGAGAAGTGGGTTTGTTTATTTAATTACTAGGGCAACACTGAGTACTAGCTTCTCTAGCATTCTGTTATGCAGTGAAATGTGGTTGCATATAGTTTCTGAGAACTGATGTATAAAATTTAAAAAAACTGAAATTTAAAACCTAAAAACATACAGCCTATGTTTGGGGGTGTATTTTTTGCAGTGGTTGCCTATAGAGGTGGCCTTCTTAACGGAGCACAGAAGTCAGGAAAGAGTTAGACACTGAGGACAAGACAATGAGTCATCCATAACAAATGATAACACTGAAGCTAAGCCTCCCCTTCGCCAGCATCCCTTCCCCCATCCACAGTGTGATCGGAGGAGGACATGGATGCCATCACATATAGACAGCTATTAATCAAAGAGCCCCTTTTGGATCCTCACATGTTGAGAAGATTAAGCCCTATTTTTAGTTTTCAGGGAACAGAACTGCTAACACATAAGGTCACAATCAGTTGCTCTATAGCAATGAAGATTTACATTCCCATAAGAGAGAGGAAGTAAAAAACAAGAAAGGCCAAGATCGCTTTGAAACTGTCTGTTGTCTCCTGGCCTTGCAAACAGCTTAAAAGCCTGGGAGAAAGGAGAAAAAAAAAATGTGACCACTCATATATCAATGATCAATTTATAATATTGTATATGTGCCCTTAATTCCTAGGGCAAATTCTTTTGGCAGAATAGAGATTTGGGAGGAAGAAACCCATTTTGTACCTAAAGCAGACAGAGAAATGAATATGGGGAGCAGGGAGTTCCACAGGGAATATTGACAAGGCAGGGACTTGGAAAAAAACTGAAAAGGATGTAACGACTTCATACAAGGCACTAGAAAGAAGGAATGAGAGAAGAAGACAAACCAGAGGAGAGAAACAGGCAAATTTAGTATATATTTTATAAGAAGGAAGAAAAAGGAAGGAAGGAAGAAAGAAAGAGAAAATGTAATTTGCTACTGTAAAACATTCCTTCTAGTAGGCTAGACAGGGAATTGCTTTTGGAATCGAGAAGCTAGCTCCTTCCCACTGTGGCTGTATGACAGATAGCTGGTACTTCTATGAGACCAAAGGAACGCATCAAGCTATCATTAACCTAGGTCAATGAAGAACTTTCTTATTCAGGTAAAGCTTTCCAAATGATGAACAAAATCCAACTAAACTCTCAGGGTAAAAACTACCTTTCAAACAGTAATTATGAATCAGACCTAGACTAACACAAGGAACAAAATTGAGTCGATTTGATCCCTATTCAATCTGCTTCATTGAATGTCTTAATTTGAAAACTGTAGAAATGCATTAATTTAAACCCTGGAAATCTATTTACAAAAGATAGAGATTAATCTGAGCCACTGGTGCCCTCTATGAGAGGAATAAGGGAGGAAGAAGTTTAATTCAATGGCCACAGGTGACTAACTGCACCCAGAAATCCACCAACAGTGGGAATGAAATATGTGGATCAAGATCCCACAGGTCAAAAAGGCATTTGACTTGCTCTGTTTGCTTTTTTGTCTACAGTGGTTCTGCCCATTATTACAAAGCCTCTTTCTTCAATTAGGAATTTTTGTAAACTGCCCTAACAGTTCTAAATGTTCTGTTCAACACTAGTACCCTGATAGGGTTAATTAATCTTTTAAAGTTGCCTCAATTGAACCTACAGGAGTCTCTGACTTGAGTAGAGCTGACTCTGTAGGTAGCATCCAAAGTCCTTTAAAATTATTGTACTTAATGTTCTATGGAGCATAACAGTTCGATGTGCCCATGGCATTCAACAAACACTTATGGAAAACCTACTCTTTCAATTATTTTCCCAGATACTAGGATAAAGAATATATAGGGATGACTAAAAAGTGATCTTTGTCCAGAAAGAGCTTGGAACAAGGCAGAGTTAAAAAGTACCAGCTCCTCGCTTAATAGTTAATAGTGCTTGAATTAAAACAAAACAAAATGAACAAACAAAAAAAACCTCTCAGCATTATTTCTTTTCCTGAGTTACCCTGGGGATGAGCTAAATATTTAACTGTATTATAAAAGATCACGTTCTCTTTACTATTTTTTCTTTCACCTGAGAATTCCCATCAGCACTGAATCTGGAAACATAGTTTGCAGGTTTCTCAAAATTTCACTGACTTCAGTATTTTAAAAGGAATGCCCAAAAGGCAGATATGTTTTTTTTCTATGCTACTTCTCAACTATTTTTCCCCTCCTCTTGCACAGAAAAAAAAAATATATAACTATAAACTGGTCTCCTGCTTGGATTAATTTTCTTCACCCAAACAGTGACCATTGTCAAATGCCTTGCATCTCCATGGAAACTGTTTCCTTGGCCATAGACAAAGGTCTGCCTATAATACAATGCCATGAGAGTATCTGAGGTTGTAGACCCCTTGTTTAAAATCACAGTGCAAGGGTATAATGTAGATTTTATGTTATTTCTGCCTGTCTGCTGCAGCTGGTAGGCCTTCATTCCAAAATAATATTTTTTTCAAATGAAGTAGCAGAAAACAGCTTTACATTTTTGTTATCCCTTCCAGCACAAAATAAAAAATGCCTGTGCTGCCACTACCTGATTCAATCAAGTGGAGTACATTTGATACCCACAGGCTACAAGTGTTGGAAAAGCTGACTTGTATTTTAATTAATAATGTGCTACACTTTCTCAACAGCTAGGCCTTTGGCAATCTGATTTGCTTTGTTCATTATTTGCTGTAAACAATTTTCAAACAACATGTAGGCAACTCTATTTCTGAATATCTCCTGCTAATTCATAACATTAACAAAAATGTAGAGGAGGTTTTATTTTTATTTTTTTACTTCCTTGCCAAAAAAAAAAAAAAAGATTAAACTTTAATCATAGCCAAGAGTAGCTTTAGGGTAGGAATATTGGGGTTCATATGTCCCAGAGATAAAATTAAACACAAAAATAAAGCAATATACACACACATACACATATTCTGCCAGTTCACTAAAATACATATAACCAGGATGAAGCATAGGCAACCACTGAAAATCTAGTGGCTTGATTTTCATTCCTACAGCATGGAAGGATTCCATAGTTGTTATCTGGTGTGGTGTAATGAACTAAATTGTACCTCTCCAAAATTTAGATATTGGAGGCCTAATCCTAAATAAGGTGTTATTTAGAGATAGGGTCTTTAGAGAAGTAATTAAGATTAAACGAGGTAATAAAGGTAGGTCCCTGATTCCAGAGGATTAGTATTCTTAATGGAAGAGACGTCTAAGGACTCACTCTTTTCATGCCATGTAAGGACAGAGAGAGAAGGTAGCCATTTATAAGCCAGGAAGAGAGCTCTTACCAGAAACCAATTCAGCCAGCACCTTAATTTGGGCTTCTTAGCCTTTAGAAATGTGAGAAATAAATTTCTGTTGTTTAAGCCACCTAGTCTGTGGCATGTCATTATGGCAGCCCGAGATGACTAATACATGTGAAGAAGAGTCAATTGGAAATATGAATCACTCTCTTTATATTAAATAAAATATACATCCCCTCCCCAAATGGAGGTGAATGGTTAATCTTCCTTTCCACAAGACAGGACCTTATGAGAATAATATTAAAGTTCAGGAAAGAGGACTTGATTTAGACATGAAGAGTAACCTTAGAATTTGAGACATATGTGAATAGAATAATAATTTTCTTTCCTTTGTATGACACTTTATGAGTAACAAACTGCTTTCCTACAGATTGGCTTCACATCATCTCTATAAATTCAATAAAAATTAGCATCTCCATTTTTAAAATAAGGAAATTGATCAAGATTACACAGATTATAACTGGCAACACAAGGAACAGGTAATAAAGCACATAAATGGCAGTACATAATGAGAGATATAAAAAGACTAGTTTTGAAGGCCATTTCCTAAGTATGAATAACTTAATAGAATTTGTTTTTAATTTAACTTTCTCCTCTTTTAAGTTAAATTAACTTTATATTTCAAAATAAATTACCATTTCCATCATAATAACATCCCCTACTAATTAATAACTTCCATAGGTCAATAGTAACTATAGCTGAGATGAACTTGGGTTGATATCTTCAAACAAAAAAAAACTATTAATACATTCATTAATCAATTTACCATTCATTTAACACATATTTAGTGAGCACCTATTGTGTTTCGGATGTTGTGTTTAGTGCTGAGTATACAATGCTGAAGAAAATAACCATGGTTCCTGCCTTAAGCCAGTTCCACTTAACTTACACGTATTGAGAACCTATTAGGTAGCAGCCCCTAGAGATACAAGAAACTAAATGCACAAATATAAAATTTAAGGATGATGAAGAAAAAATTGTGAATAAAAATTTTAATACAGTATGATAAATACAACCACATAGAATTATGTACTAGATACAATGGTGGCATAAAGTTAGAGATGATTAACTCTTATTGTGGGGGAAAATCAAAGAAAACATTTTATTTGAATTTTGTAGAATTAAAGGAAGAATACCAGATGCAACTAATGAGGAAAGGAATTTCTTTCAGGTGTAATAGTTAATATAAATATATATGAATCAAAATAAAGAGTAGGTCCAGAGCAAACTCAGCCAGTTTCACATATTTTCATCATTTTTGTGGATGGGCAAGGTGTAAGTATGGATATATTATGAGGGATGAAGAGCAGTGAAGCTGGAGATATAAATAGAACTAAATCAGAAAGAGCTTTAAATGTTACACAAAAGAAATCTAGTTCATTTTATAGAAAATTAGAAGCCATCTAATTGTAAACAGAATACTAAAATGATCAGATTTGTGTTTTAGAGAGACACCTAACAGGAAGACGTGAAGATAGAGCAGGACATATATGACTGGTAACCAGGATATAATTGGAATAGTCAAGTTGGAGTAAATAAGAGCCCTAACCAAGGCCGTGGCACTGAAAATTAAATTCCTTTACTGATATAGTCAATCAAAAGAATCATCTAGTCTCTTTTATTATGAACAAGACCTTCAAAGTCAGAGAGAACAAGTGATTTATCCAGTGCCACATAGAACCAAGGCTAGAGCTCAGATCTCATTTCCATTCCAACCCACTCACCACAACATGGAAAGGCCTCACATTCATCTTTATCCTATTTCACATAATGATAGGACTGTAAAGCACTCTGACTTTCTATATCATCTTTCTCTTGATCTTCTTATAGACTCCCACTCAAGCCTGATGACTTGCTGATCACATAATCAAGTAAAACACAGCTGAAAGCTGCTTCTTATTTCCCAGGGCTTTCAGTCTGAAAATAACTCTTCAGCTACTAAGTGCAGGCTTATAAAGCTGTCCTGTATCTAGCCAGTCACATAATGTCACACCAGTCTAGCCCCATTCAGGAAAAAGAAAAAGAGAGCCTGCAGAGTAATGTTTCCTAAGGACACCAATAGCATAGAGAGTCACTGTCCTCCTAAAAGAAGAATTTGATGTAACTTGAATCTCTTTTGAGTCAAGGAGTATACTTCTTGACATCTCACACCAGGCTTGGACAACAATTAAACTACTTTGAATAATATTCAAAGTTACTGCATGAGATTATAATCGATCCCATTTTGTCTGATGTTTCCAAAAAATGCCTTGGCAACTGAACCTTAGACCATTCATCTAAATATTTATTTGATCCTCACAGAGCAGAATAGTACCTGAATTTCTGCACATTGGTATTACTAAAGTTAAAAACCTTAATTTGCAATGAGCAGAGTTAATAACATTGGAACTACTCAAACTGCACCGTAGAGATTCAATCACTCAATTTATCTGCTGAGTTTAAAGGTACTCCTTCACTTCGACTGACTGTGAAAATAGAACAGTATATCCAAATTCCTGATGGGATTTGAGAATGAAAAATTGGAAATCCTAAAAATTCTCAGGAATTCTCAAAATCATAAGTTATTACTGTATTTTTCATAACATTTTTTTATGTAACAGTAATGAGTGACCATAATTATAAACCTGAATCTTTTGCTATGATAAGTTGGTAGTAAAAGTTTCAGAACTTTTCTGTTAAAAAGTAGATATAATATAAATAAATGTTTTATTCTGATTCAAACATATCTGACTGACAATGAGCTTATTTTAAAAATATTGAGATACTTCTAACATTTCATACTCTTTACTTGATATTATATCATAAATTATTTAATAAATGAAAATGATTAAACTTAGCATTATTTACAAAGAAATGTAATCTACAGGGTACCAACACTGAAAAAAATGCCAGTGATTATTATTGGGTAGTATTCTAAGAAAGTCACATTCTGCTCTGCTCACAAGATTAAAGGCACTACACAGAATCAGACTTTGAAATTACCGGTTTAAAGACATTTTGCTTCCAAAAACTTGTTTATTCTTGGAGCATCACTCATAGAATTTATATAAAATATACTATTTGTATAAGCTTATTACTACTTATTTGATTTGCTGCTAGTTCAATAGTGATGAACTAGTAGCAAAAGACAGGACTACAAACATATTTATAACCTGGCAACTCTGCTACAACTAAACAAGCCAGACTCATTAGAATCGTGACTACTTCTCTCCTCCTTCCTCCAGCCATGGTTCCAGGAAATATTAACTTTATCGATGGACTTCACATATAAAGATTTCCTTCTCTTGCTTTTGATTTGAAGTTGACCCACTAATGCTTCTCTGTTGATTGTTTAATTCCTGCAGAATTACAATACTTTTTTCCCATTTTCTCGATTTCTAAACTGATTTTTCTCAAGAGTTTGAGATTCAGAGAAATATATAATTCTCCCAAGAAATACCAGAAAGGAATTTCTAAATAGAAACACTAAACCCAATAATCTCTTGACAACATGGAGTCACAGTAGACACCAGTATTCATGGAAGCCAATCCTGGACTTTGAGAATGTGGATATCCACATGTACGGAAGTCTGTCATTTACACTCAGAAAACAAACTTTTAATTTCAATTTAAAAGAAAACTTTTATTTTAACAATGCCTTAGCAAAATTACTAGAGAAGCAATTACTTTTTAAAATTTTAGTTATTATTTATTATGCATTTTGAAATAAACCAATAGATATTCATGGTACTTAATTGCTCTGAGATCTGGAAGAATAAGATGAATTTAGAAACTTACTTTCTAAATCAATCTCATTATAACAAATACTTTTCATATTCTCAGAGAAATTTTATAACCTTCTGTAATGGGTGAAATACACAGAAAAACAGTAATTATTATGGATGTTCATTGCTCTAAAGAAAAGAGTTTAACCTTTTTTAATTTACAAAACCAACAGAGGCTTTATAATCTCAATAATATCATTTTGGCCATTATTTACAATCCTTGTGTCCTTTTCATAATATTTTACCTGAGTGCTGTTCATAACAAATAGACACCAAAGACCCAGTACAAGCCTTTGACATAGCACTGTGACATCTGGTTTGCTGGAGAAAAGGGGACATCTCCATCAGAATCTCTGCTGTCTGATTAATGAGGAGGCATTCATTACAACTCAGGAACAGACAGCACCTCTGCATACTGGGAACTTAATTTATTAGTCTCCGGGGCAGAGGTTAAGGAACATGAGAAAGAGAAAGGAAAGAAAAAAAGAACAGGAAAACAGTTGGAGCAATAGGAGATGTGAAGTTGCAAATATAATAGGCTTAACAATAGTAATAACTCCTAGAAATAAGTGTAAAACCCTTTAAATGATTAAAGATTCTAAATATGGATTGAGCTGAATGTGTTATTTTAAAGGTGCCCCTGTCACTGTCATTTACTAATATGAAAAACTGATTATATTATGTTGAAAGATCAAAAGAAAATGGAACCAGTTACTAAAAATATAGTTTTTTGGACGTGTTTACCACCTACTGCCTGAATAGCTGGTGCCTTGGTAGCCAAGCCAGTGAAAACATATTAGATAGGATAACTTGCTTTCAAGCATGACCATTCTTTGGATCTGGATAGAAACCAGGGCTGTCTGGAAGCCAGAGATCCAACATAAGGTTTACGATAGAGCTGACTTCTGCTTCCATCACCTCTCTCCACGGTTGCAGCAAGTTTCCAAGGGGGCCGGGACATTTGCCACATCTTCTTCCAAAAGTGCATGCTTCACTTCAGACAGTTCAATGTGCAGTTATTCAAAATCTCTTACTTTAAAAGAAAGAAATGTGTTTCTTCTGGGAATTACTGTATAAACTATCTTCTCAACCACGGAGTTTATTATCACTGGAACTAAGAGTCATGTGCTGTCATTTTAGAGTATCATAGCTGTATCAGACACTGGCTAGATTATCACCAAACCTACTTCTTCTTCAGAACACAACTACATTGTATTTCCCTCCCTTCTTTGCAGTTGGGTGTGACCACTAAACTAAATACTAGTGAATGATTTAAAAAATATATTAAATTTATTGAGGTAGCATTGATTAATGACACTATATAAATTTCAGGTGTACAACTTTATAATACAACATCTGTATACTCTATTGTATGCTCACCACTGGAAGTCTATCTATTCTCTTTCTGTCACCTTGTACTCAACACCCTTGTACCCTCTTTGTCCTCCATCTAACCAACTTCTCCCCTGGTAACCACCATTCTGTTGTTATAATCTATGAGTTGTTTGCTTGTTTTGAATGACTTTTGAGTAGAAGTGACTGATCCAGACAAACCTCCTATACAAGGTCTTCTATGTTCTTTCTCTTTCTGCCAGTCTGGGAGGGGGATCTCGGCTGTGTTTGGGTGCATGCTTGAAGAAAGTAAAACCACAAGATTAAAAGAGTCTGGCTTCTTGAATCACCACTTAGAGGAAAGGCATCCACCAATCCACATGTCCCGTTTTGGATTTCATGAGACTAAAATATGAATTTCTATTGCATTTGTGCCATTACACATTTGCCACTATTGTTAAAGTAGCTAATGTCACCTTAATTATTACAATAGTTACTGTTATATAAAACCACATTTTATCACACATTGTTCAGAAGCCTCATACCATCTATAAAGCCAATGTAAATTTTCACTAAAACAGACACACATCACTAATGCAATGTCAAATAACCAAACTTTTAATAATTGATTTACAAAAATGTAATTAAGTATTGCTTACCATTGCATTCCAGGATCTTCTCTGCCTTATTTCTCTAGTTAAGTTATAAGCCTCAGGGTTTTTTTTTCACTTTCTACAGTGTGTTAGGAATAGTCCACTCTAGTTGATAGCAGTAGAACAAAGCTGATTGAAATGCTGAGTATTATTTATTATCTTACTTCATATTCAGTTTCTATACTTCCACAAAAATAAAAAGAGACCAGTGATGTCAGAAGTTAATTCAGTCCAAAATAAGCAAAGCATGGACACTTATCCCATCAAAAATAAACAAATAAACTTTGACTCAAAGGCACATTGTATATAAATAGTTGGCAGATTTTTAAAGCATCATCAAGCCATTTGAAATTATAGCTAATATATGAGGAAGGCGAGAAAGATTATTTGGAGATACTGAGGAAGCTCATACTTTACGAGAAAAATGTACTGTTTTAAAGTGATATCCCAAACTGCCAAATAATCTCCATTATTTATTCTGTCATCTCATTTCCTTCATTAACTGTTTTGTTCAGAAAGAGAGAAATGCTATGGAAACTGCTTTTCTCTTCTCAAAAGAATATCTGTAAGTCACATATGTTATAATACATTTGCATTCTTAAACAAATAGAACTCAGACAAACAAATTAAAAATGATTATTTATGCCCTAAGAAGCTGGGTTACCCTGAAGTGCCATCAAAAGGTCAACCATTGCCTCAAACTCTGCTGCGTCTACCCTGACCTGGAAGAACCATTGATAATGACCTCTCGGCTGTAGGATTTGAAGACTTAATCATTTGACATACAAGCAGCCCAGGGCACTCAGAGCTGGCATTTTCCTCTGTGAGATGTACACAAACAATATGCATTTTAAACAATTCAAAGCCTTAGTGCCTAAAATAGACCTGGCACAGCTTTCTTCCTCAGGAGCAGCTCTCACCATCTCAGCTCTCACTTGGAGGCACATGCCGGGGAATGTGGAGCTGGCTGAGGCAGCTGGAACAAGAAGCTGCACGTACTATTGGCATTTCCCCCACATTTCAAGGCACGCTTGTCATTCGTACCATCGGAAACTTAATCACAGGGCGATGTAACTCCAGCCTCTTTGGGGAGGAATTTTTACACATTGTTCAGAGAAAGAAAACTCTTTGCTGAGAAAACTTTACCCTGTGTTTTTCTAAGTGACACCTGAATTGAAGGCACTTGCAAAAAGTATTTTGATAGCTGTGTTCCCTTAACTTGTGTCACTATGTCTTTGTGAAAAGAAACACAGATTATCAATAGAGTTATTTTGACTCTCATTGAGAGTCACTCAAAGCCTCTGGGATGAACTTACTAGTCATATAACTAAGGCAAAGAGAAAGCTGTGCATCTAGAATCTGTGTTTTCCGATGCCAGAGAGGAAGACTTCAGGTGACAAGAATAAATATCTTTTGGAGAAAAAAATCCTAAAGGCTGAGAAAAAATGACTTCCAGCTTGTCAGCTGGAAAGCTATGTTTTAAAGAAGAAAAACCATTTCTCTTTAATGTGAAAGGAAAATAAAAGTGATCAGAGGATTCCTGTTTAAAATTCCTGTTTTGCCTTTTTGTAACCAAAACACTTACCTATTATTTTTTAGATAGTCAGTGGCAAACTTTATTCCTTTAGCTAATACAGTTGATCCTTGAACAACATGGGGGTTTGGGGTACTGACTCCTGGCACAGTCAAAAATCCTTGTATAATGTTTGATTCTCCAAAAACTTAACTACTAATGGCCTACTCTTGACCAGAAGCCTTACCGATAAACATAGTTGATAAACACATATTTTGTATTTTATATATATGTCTCACATACTGTACTCTTACAATAAAGTAAGTCAGAAAAAAGAAACTTTATTAAGAAAATTATAAGGAAAAGAAAATACATTTACAGTACTGTATGTATTTATTGAAAAAAAAAATCTGTGTATAAGTAAACCTGCACATGTTGTTTAAGAGTCAGCTGTATCTTTAGCTGAATTGCATGTGACCTGCGATGCCATTCTTCCATCGATACATGAGGAATGCTTCCATTCTGTACAGCACGCAGACGCTCTAGAACTTAGATCGAGCTACTGAGTCCAAATGAAATGCCATGAATCAGCAACAACTATAAGGCCATTTGGCAGGAAGGAAGTCACTATCAGTAGGCATTGATTCAACCATTTATTCATTCAACAAACATTTACTGACCTAGGTGCTATATTTGGTAGGAAGATGGCTCTAGGGAAAAAGAGCCAGCTAGATGTGTATACAGATTGCCAAAGCAGGCAGTGCTGTACATGCTATAGAAAGATTCAGCCTGGGGTTATCCATCACAGGTATTTGATTCTTTTTTGCTGTTTAATATTTTTTATAATTTATTTTATCCATTGAAGGATTTAATCTTAATAAAAAGAAAGGGGGGAGACAAACGAATAAACAAACTAATAAAACAAAGCACAAAAAAGCTTAGCACCATGAAATGTGATGTCTCTCTCTTATTTTTTTCCATTGCTCGACACCAAGAAAATGAAACCTTTCTCTTGCCATGTGTTGTGTTTTAATAAACTGTACATTAGTTTCATTCAACTGCTCCAGCCCCTGGCTATCCACTTTTCTGTATATTAGTTTTAAATACACATTGCTTGCAATAACACTGTAGCTGGAGCTGTGCCTCAAGTTAAGAAATGGTGAGGATTGCTTTACATTTGCAGTCCCATTGAAAACATTTATTCAATCAAAGGGAAAAATAAATGTGGTCCCTCAGCTCTGTCAGGTATAAACTGTTATTGATCCCTTAAATGAAATTTGTTCATGCTGATCGATCAAACACATTATCTTTTTTTCCAGTCTATTACCAGCAATTGGAAACTCTCAAGCGTCAATAGTTGTTTGACCACATACAGTTGTAAATTTAGACAATTGCTCTCAAACCTGAATTATTTCTCTACATTCATTTCTCCCAAAAAGTGACATTGACATTGAGATGATTTTTCTCTAAGCTGATAGTTAAAAACAATAATTGAATAACATGTTAACAGTAATTTGTGTCTCTCCCACTAAGCTGCATGCGAGTAAGGAAGAGTCAAAGCCATAAAACATGGCTTTAGTGACAGCAAAACTACAAGCCTCTTTTCCTTCTCCTGATCTCCTTACAATGGGGGCCCTCTCAACTTTACACGTTGTTAACTACATTTGACACGTAGAATCATTCATTATTGAACTTTCCTCCTTACAAGTTCTGTTAGCATTGGTGGCTTCTGACTCATTACCCCAGTCAAGTTTCATGCACCTGACACGAGGAGCACAACCTCTCTATAGAACACCCCATGCTTATATCAGAGATGAACTACAGAGGAGCTTATAGTTTCACGACATCTTTAAAAGAAAATCTGATAAAGGCAATAGATTTTATTTATTCATTCATTCATTTATTCATCTAGCAAGCTTACAAGCCATTTATTCATTCATTCTAGTCTATCAGTTCTTAGACACTGTTATAAAATGGCCTATTATATTATAACATTTATTGCACTGCAAGTTGAATTGTTTTTCCTATAGACACAATGAAGAATAGTACAGTAAATTGACTACATGATGTTCAACTTACCCTCAATGTCAACACTATGTAATAGATTCTATAGTCATAACACCGATCTGACAAATTCTAGATCTAATCTAAATTGTTTAACTTAATATGTAATCATTACAGATAACCAGAGGAACATGAGCATTTGTCTGAAATAACACAATGATTTCACCCTTGTTTCAGTATACAGAGAGAATTATACAGTCCTTATACTGTTTCTCAAATATGATGTATTTATCTTTTGTAAGAAAAAACATATTGTTAATGAAAATTGTATCAGTGAATGAACACATGGGTTGGGTTGGTTCAAGTATTGTAGAGTCTTTTTTTTCCCTACTTCACAATTTCACTACTTATCAAAGCAAATCTGCTTCTAGCTTAAACTATTAAATCAAGTTTCTCACTACTAGTTTCAATTGTCAACTCTCTAGAACTCAAGTTATATTTTCAAAAGAAACCTAATTTAGGGTTGACTGTATTTTTAAAAAAGTAACTTTCACCTCTTAATTGCCATCATTAGGGATCTACTTTCTACTGCTGTCAATATCATATATGTTTGTCTTCTGTCTTGCTGATAGGTAATAATTTTCCAAGGAAGCTTTGGGAGCAGTGACTCTTTATTAAAACTAATAAAAGAAAGAATCACAGGTTTTTAAAAATTACTCTGGAAATGATTACTGACAAGTCTGTCTTGGATTTCTAAGCAAAAAAGAAACAGTGGGACGTTAATATGCCTTGTCACCACAGCAAGCCAGTTGCTTGTCTGCTTTACATCTCCATAGTATAAAAAGCACTTTTGAGCAGGTGCCATTCTACTATTGCCTAACGTTCCATTTTTTAACAAAAGTGATAAAGGTGATAATCTGTTGAAGAAAAATATCAAAAGCATTAATATATAAAACCAGATCTTAATGATGTTTATTAATTATAAATTTGAATACTATAGATATAAATATGATAAGCAGTAAGTGTTAGATAACAGGTTTAAAACCAGGAAGATATCAGTCTACAAGAAAAGGCATTATCGAATGGTAAAGTTCAGAAAAACACGTATTTGAACTATGTTAGAAGTTCACAGTGAGGCTGGAAATAACTACAAGAATTAGAGAACCATATTCTTCTTTCACCAATTCGATTCTCCTTTGTATTTTTGTTCTGTCTTCCATGTTGTGGAATCTCAATTAGTAGACAAAATATAACTGCTGAAGAGAGGTCTTCAAGACAAAAAGCAATGTCTCTGCTCTGTTTATGTGTTAAAATCCCAAAGTCATTCTTCCTTTCACTTCCTAGTAAATTCACACAAAAAAAATAAGTTACGTTAGCTCTATTAAGTCAATTACTAGTCAAAAAAAATTTTTTGGAATGAATTCCTATAACATAATGAATGATATAAAACTTCATAATTCCTGCTAATTAGGATAGATGCAATTGATATGACATGTAGTTTAATTTTAGAAATGGAATTACACACAATATGATAGGAATAGAGCACTTTAAAATTAATATTGACAAATAGTACTGAAGGTTTCTATAATGTTAAAAAAATACACACTTCAGAAAGTCAAACATAATTCTTATTTTCTCCTCATAGGAGAATCAATACAATTGAAAGAAAGTCTGAATTAGTTGGAGATGATTTTTATCCTATATTACCGAATGTGAAAAAAAATCTTGATTCCTCAATTTATTCAATTTTGTTCTTCCTATATACTTAATATGACCATTTGATTCTGATTTATGGCTAGTTGGATGAGAATTATTTAAAGCAATGACCAAAAAAGAAAGACAACTATTCATCAGGTCAACATCGTGAGCAAATGTATAGATCATTCTGCTATAAAAAAAAAAAATGCTGGATATTCATATTCACAAAAAAACATTAGTTTGAGCAATAAACTATTTTAATTTGAACCAGAACTGTACAGAGCTTAATTAGTAATATTTGCCATCTAATTTTATATAGGAAGCTGCTGTTCAGCCCTGATTCATTATCTCTAAATGGTTTTGTTAGGGATGCAAAAGAATGAATATACAACCTAAGAATATATAAGCCAAACTGCCTTTGCACGATAGCTCAGAGTACAGAATTAAATTCCCATTGATGCAGGAAGCCTCTCTCATTTTTGTTGAAGCAATATATTGTTTTCTTTAAAGTTAAGAAAAAAAAACCTGTACATGTAAATATTAGCATTAAAATCATTTTGTATTATTTTTTGTCTAAGTCAA
>NW_011888783.1:29347034-29352007 GCF_000151845.1 Pteropus vampyrus | reverse complement strand
TGGTGAAACTATAATGGAGACAGCAGTAGAATTTCTTAAAGAACTTGAATTTAAAAGGGAGAGACATCCTGGAGAAAGGAAAAGGGAATAATTAGCTGACAACTTGGAGATTTCTAATTTGGTGCAGAAGGAAGGAAAAAAGCATCAGAAAACTTCAGAGCTCTCTTCTTGACTCTAGTCACTTTTAATTTCCTAGGGAGGGCTTCCCACTTTTATACTGTTGTTATGGATAATAAAAGGCCTCTATGTGATGGATGTAAATCATCTTTTAGAGCAAGTGGAGTTTCAACCAGCAATCAGGCCTTTAGTGAGCCCAGTAAGCTTTCCAGAACACTTATGCAAGGATTTGGCAAGAAGATATACAAGTCCAGTCCCGAATGAAAGTACTTGCTTCTCTCACATTTTTTTTTAAGTCTATGTCAAAGCAATAAAGTAGTTACAGTGTCCAAAGGCCCAATGAGTTATAAAATCAAGATCAGTTACCAGGAAAGGAGGAAGACAATTTTTTCTGCAGCAGCAAGGATGACATAGGACTGATTAGGTCCTGATTGGTTGCAGAGTTGTAGAAGGATTGTAATTGTAATCCCCACAAGGAAATTCTGAAAACCTTGACACAATGACTAACTTGGAAAACTTAGCAGAAACATCCCAAAGAGGGACTCTGATCCTCCTACATGAGAATCAAGAAAAAAAAAAAAAATTAACAGAGCAAGGATGCTAGAATTAAACAGCTTCAGACATAGAGGCACTGTCTATCCTTCCCAGAAGGATAATTGGATAATTAGTACAATGAGTCCTTGGCCAGCTCCCTTCCTCTTGCCAAGTATAAGATTTTCCTCTGAAAATGAGGTAATAAATCACATGGTAGCTAATTCATTAAATCACTGCAAGCTTTGAAAAATTCATATTCTGTAAAATCATGAAAAACAAAAACAAAAAAATCCCATGGAATATTGTCCTTCCACTTCTCTATATGATGGAGTAACATATAATAAATGTGATTTTCAAGACATTTGCTATCAGGAAATTTGGAAAGTAATTTCCATGAGATGAGAAACACATAAAGCTAAACCTATCATTATTCTAGCTTATAGTTTTGACAGAGTTTAAGAAAAAACTCTAGAGCTCTAGAGATCTTCAGAGGAGTCCCTTCAAGAATTTAGCAGAATATTGATCATGCACGTGAGAAAATTACTCAAGATTAAGGGGAAAGATAACTAGAAGAAATAATATTCACACAGGGCCACAAATATTGCCAATTTAACCAGCCTCATGTTAGAAAGCTCATAATTTATGGGGTATTTAGTAGAGTACTCAGCTAAGTCTCATTTAAATAGCAGGGTACAATTAGCCCTAGATTAATACTCCTCTGGTTATGCTGAACACATCTTTAAAAGCAAGACCTGAAAACATCAAACAATTTCCAAGTAATTAACTGTGTCCCTGAATAAAGTTTGAGGTAAATTTACAATCTCAGGTATCCATTGAGAAATTACAAGTCATGAATAGAAACAAGAAATATGACCTCTAATGAAGAAAAAAATCAATCAAAATAGATGCAGAATTGACACACATGTTAGAATTAACAGAAAAAGACAGTCAAATAGTTATTATAACCATATTTCCTATGTTTAAAACATGTAGAGGAAATATTAAACATTTTAAACATACTATATGAAAAGAATGCCAAAATTTAACTTTAAAGATGAAAGGCAGATTAGACATTGAGGAAGAAAATATTAGTGAATTTGAAGATATACTAATAAAAACTATCCAAAATGAAACACACAAGAAAAAAACAAACAAACAAACAGTAAATAGAGTATCAGAAGCAATAAATGATGGGTCAACTTCAAGAAGCCAAATATGTATAAAGTCTCGAAAAAGAAAAAATAGAGAGAGCATGACAGAAAAACAATTGATGAGTAATGGCTAGATATTTTTCTGAATTTAATAAAACCTATAAACCACAGCTCCAAAAAACTAAAGAAACCCATGAAGAAACATGAAATAAACTACACCAAGGCACATTGTAATTATAATGTTTATAACCAGTGATAAAGAGAAAAATCATAAAAGCAGCCACACACACACACACACAAAAAGGAATGTTACATACAAAAGAATAAAACAATTCTTGTTGGAAACATTACAAGCGAGAAGACAGAGAAACGATATCTCTGAAGTACACAAGTACTTCAAAAAAGTACAACCACTTTGGAAAAAGGAAAATGAGAACAAAGAATAAATATGACAAATAGAAAACAAGTACTAAGATTTTATATTTAAACCTAACCATATAAATGATAACATTACAACAAATGGTCTAAGCATACAGTTAAAAGACAAAAATTGTCAGACTGGACCCCAAAACAAGATTCAACTATGCCATCCTCAAGGAAAAAATTGAAATATAAAGATAAAAGTATGTTATAAATCAAAGGATATAAAAAAGATATACAGCGATAACAATTAGTCAAATAAAACTGGAATAGCTATATTAATATCAGAGTGAATTTCAGAGGAAAGAATATTACCAGGGATTTTTAAAAAAATTATTTATTTACTAATAATAAATGGGTGAATTAACCAAGAGAGCAACATTCGGGCATGTAACAATAGAGCTTCAAAATACATGAAGCAAAACATAATAGAAACACAAGAAATAGACATGTCTACAAATATAGCCTGAAATTGCAATATCCTACTTTCAATAATTTATAGAACAAGTTGACAAAAAAGTGAGTAAAAAGATAGAAGACATAAAAAACACCAAAAAAGTTGTCTTATTTAAAATTTGTAGATCTTTCCAACCAACACTACAAGACTGTTCATTCTTTTCAATTGCACATAGAACATTAACCAAGATCAATCATCTTCTAAATCATTACACAAATCTCAATAAATTTGAAAATATTCAGGTACTACAAATATGTTTTCTAACCACAAGAAAATTAAATTCAAAATTAACAACAAAAAGTTTTCCGAAAAAGTCCAAGGAAGTTGGAAAATAAATAATGCACTTCTAAATATTACATGGGTTAAAGAAAGACTTAGAATTTAGAAAGTATTGTGAACTGAATGAACATGAAAATAGAAAATATCAAAAAGTGTAGGATTCCACTAAGCGGTAATCAGAGAAAAATGTGTAGAACTAATCACCGATAATAGAAAAATTGAGGTATCAAATCAGAAATCTCAGGATCAACTTTGAAATATTAGGACAAGAAGAGTACATTATATCCAAAGTAACCAGAAATAATAAATGTCAAAGAAATAAATAAAATAGAAAATTAAAAAGCAATGAATAAAATCAATAAAACAAAAAGATGATTCTCTTGAGATGATCAATTAAATTGATCGAATTCTTGGAAAGACACAAATGACGAAAGTTAACTCAAGAACAAGAGAGACATCATCAAGATGATGACATAGGTCACTTCTGACTTCAATTCCCCTCACAAAAAGACCAACAAGAAACTATCCTTACACAACACGCTGTTATGAAAATTCCAGAACCGAGAATGATGCTGAAACACCCACTAGACAACAAGACTGAGAAAGACCCTCTAAGGATAAGAACAGTTGTTTCACTTTGACTTCATCAGCCCTCCTTCAAACTGGCACAGCACCACACCTAGAAAGCCTTACTGGATCTACAGTTTCTCCAGTGGGAAAAAGATAGCCCAAGATGAACATCTAACTTGGCCATCTCAGTGGGTCATTTCAGGGGGATCACTAGAGGAACCTATGGACCACAATTTATATGAAAATTTGAAAAGATGAGACCATAGTAATGGAGAACAAAACAAAGGTTGGGATGGGGCAATATATGATTACAGAGGGACAGCTAGAGAGATTTTGCGGTGGAACAAAATTGTTTGTAACCTAATTGTGGTAGTGGTTACATGAAATCATATATGTGGTAACATAGAACTGTACACCGAAAAGTCAATTTTATTGCATGTCACTTAAGAATTATATAATAATATATTTAAAGACAGAAGATCAACCTTGATATTAAGAAAACAACTCAATAAAAATGGGTAAAAATTTGAATAGATATAGATTGGCAAATAAGACATGAAAAGATGTTCAACATCATTAGCATCGGGGAAATGTAAATTAAAATTGCAATGATAAACCACTACACACCTGACAGAATGGCTAAAGTTAAAATATCTGACCATGCTAACTGTTGGTGATGTGAAGGACCTAGAATTCTCGCTGCTGCTTGAGGGATTCTAAAATGGTACAAACACTTTGGAAAATAGTTTAGTAGTTTTTCAAAAACTTAAAAATATACATACCATGTGATTAAGACATTTTATGTTTAGATATTTACCCAAAAGGAATGAAAGCATAAATTTTTTCAAAGACTTGTATGCAAATATCATAGAAACTTTATTCTATTTGTAATAGACAACATTTGGAAAGAATCCAAATGTCCCCATCAACAGCTGAATGGATAAACAAACTGTGATATACCCATACTATGGAATATTGCTCAACAAAAGGAAAGAACTAATACACACAAGATGGATTAATTTCAAAACAATTGTGCCTAGTGAAACACTTCTTACAAAAAATAGTACATTCTGGATGATTCCATTTACACAAAATTCTAGAAAATGCAAACCAATCTATCAAGACTGAAAGCAAAGCAGAGGGTTGCCAGGAGACAGGGTGGTGGTGGGAAGGAGGTATGAGGCAGAAAGACAGGGAGGGGTAAAAGAGAAGAATTAAAAAAGGGCACAAGAAAATTTTTGGACATGATAGATATGTTTATGTCTTGATTTTAGTGACAGTTTCATGGATGATTTTAGTGACAGTTTCATGAATGAATACATATGTTAGAACTTATCAATGTATATTTTTTAAATGTGCAGTTCAATGTATACTTATTTTACTTCAATAAAGCTCTTTAGAAATAAATATTAAATCTAAATAGATTTTAAAATATGAAACATGAG
>NW_011888783.1:29345752-29346984 GCF_000151845.1 Pteropus vampyrus | reverse complement strand
AAGGAAATCATGCACCAAGAAGACATAACACTTATTAATATCTATGATTCCAATTAGGGAGATCCAAAATACGTAACACAATTGCTAACAGAACTAAAGGGAGAAAATGACCAAAACACTATCACAGTAGGGGACCTAAATACCCCATTGTCAGATATGGACAGATCATCCAAACAGAAAATCAATAAGGAAATAACATCCTTAAATGACACATTAAACCAACTGGACATAATTGACATATCTAGAGCCTTCCATCCCAAAACAGCTGCTTATACATTCTTCTTGGTATACATGGAACATTCTCAAAAATCGACCACATACTGAGACATAGAGATAGCCTCAACAATATAAGAGGGTTGAAATGATACCAACCATATTCTCTGATCATAATGCTTTGAAACTAGAGATCAACTACGAAAAGAAAGCAGGAAGAATCACAAATACATGGAGATTAAACAACATGCTACTGAAGAATAACTGGGTTAGGGAAGAAATAAAAAAAAAATCAAGAGATACACAGAAATGAATGATAATGATAGCACAACATATCAAAACTTTTGGGACATGGCAAAAGTGGTCATAAGAGGAAAGTTCATATCATTACAGGCCTATCTCTAAAACTAAGAATGAGTCCAAATAAACAATCTAACACTTCATCTTAAAAAACTAGAAAAAGAAGAACTAAAGTCAGAAGTAGAGAAATAATCAAAATTAGAGCAGAAATAAATAAAATTGAAAACAACAACAACAACAAAAAACAATAGAAAAAATAAATGCAACAAAGAGCTGGTTCTTTGAGAAGGTTAATAAAATTGACAAACTCACTAATGAAAAAAGACAAAGGACATAAATAAACAAAAACAGGCACGAAAGGGGGGAAATTGTGACTGACATTGTAGAAATACAAAGAATCATACAAGAATACCATGAAAAAGCATATAACATCAAATTTAATAACCTAGAAAAAGTGGACTGGTGCTTAGAAAAATACAGCCTTCCTAGACTGAATCAAAAAGATCTGGAAAATCTAAATAGACCGATCAGCAGTATGGAAATTCAAACGATCATCAAAAACCTACCAAAAAGTAAAAGTCCAGGACCAAATGGCTTCACCAGTGAATTCTACCAAATATTCAAAGAAGATTTAATACCTATTCTCCTCAAACTCTTCCAAAAAATTGAAAAGGAGGCAATACTTCCAAACTCATTTTATGAGGCCAATATTACCCTGA
>NW_011888783.1:29343715-29345702 GCF_000151845.1 Pteropus vampyrus | reverse complement strand
GTAGAAATACAAAGAATCATACAAGAATACCATGAAAAAGCATATAACATCAAATTTAATAACCTAGAAAAAGTGGACTGGTGCTTAGAAAAATACAGCCTTCCTAGACTGAATCAAAAAGATCTGGAAAATCTAAATAGACCGATCAGCAGTATGGAAATTCAAACGATCATCAAAAACCTACCAAAAAGTAAAAGTCCAGGACCAAATGGCTTCACCAGTGAATTCTACCAAATATTCAAAGAAGATTTAATACCTATTCTCCTCAAACTCTTCCAAAAAATTGAAAAGGAGGCAATACTTCCAAACTCATTTTATGAGGCCAATATTACCCTGACACCAAAACCTGGTAAAGATAACACAAAAAAATGAATACTACAAACCGATACCTCTCATTAACGCAGATGTAAAAATCCCAAATAAGATACAAGCAAACTGAATACAGCAACATATTAAAAAGATTATACACCACAATCAAGTGGGCTTCATCCCACAAGCACAGGGATGGTTCAACATACGCAAATCAATGAATGTGATACACCATCTAGACAAATTCAAAAATAAGAGTCATATGATCATATCAATAGATGCAGAAAAAGCCTTCGACAAGATATGGCATCCATTTACGATCAAAATACTTAACAAAATCAGTATAGAAGGAAAGTACCTTAACATAATAAAGGCCATATATGACACATTCTCAGCCAACTTTATACTTAATGGTAAAAAACTAAAAACCTTCCCTCTAAGATCAGGAACAAGGCAAGGCTGTCCACGATCGCCATCGTTATTCAATATAACATTGGAGGTCCTAGCGAGTGCAATCAGGCAAGAGAAAGATATAAAAGGCATCCAAATAGGAAACGAAGAAGTCCAGCTGTCACTATTTGCCAATGCCATGATTCTCTATATAGAAAACCCTAAACACTCCACAAGAACACTACTAGAAACAATTAGCAAACATATTAAAGTTTCTGGATACAAAATCAACGTTCAAAAATCTATAGCATTCTTATACTCTAATAATGAAGTGTCAGAAAAAGAAGTGGAAAAAATAATTCCTTTTACAATTGCAATAAAAATAAAATAAAATACCTAGGAATAAATCTAACGAAACATGTGAAGTACCTATATAATGAAAACTACAAGACTCAATTAAAAGAAATCAAAGAAGATACAAAGAAATAAAAAGATATTCCGTGTTCTTGGATTGGAAGAATCAACATAGTTAAAATGACCACATTACCTAAAGCATTATACAGATTTAATGCAATCCTCATCAAAATCCCATCAGCATTTTTGAAAGAAATTGAACAAAAATTCATCAGATTTGTATAAAAGCACAAAAGACCCTGAATTGCCAAAGCCATTCTGAGAAAAAAAGAATGGGGCTGGAGGCATCATTCTGCCTGACCTCAAACTATACTACCAAGTGACAGTAATCAAAACAGCATGGTATTGGCAGCAAAACAGACACATGGACCAGTGGAACAGAATCAAGGATTCAGAAGTAAACCCATATTTATATGAGTAAATAATTTTCGACAAAAAAAGCCAAAAACATAAAGTGAAGAAAAGAAAGTCTCTTCAATAAATGGTGCTGGGAAAACTGGAAAGCCACCTTCAAAAGAATGAGACTAGACTGTTGTCTATCACCACACACCAAAATTAACTCAAAATGGATTAAGCCCTGAATATAAGACCTGAAACAATAAAATGCATAGAAGAAAACATAGGAACTAAACTCAAGGAACTTGAGCTTAAAGATCACTTTATAAATTTGACCTCAAAAGCAAGGGAAGTAAAAACTAAAATAAATGAATAAGACTACATCAAATTAAAAAGTTTCTGCTCAGCAGAAGAAATTATAACAAGGTAAAGAGACAACCATTTGAACGGAAAATATATTTGCAAGCAACGCTTCCGATAAGGACCTAATATCCAAAATATACAAAAAACTCATACAACTCAATAACAACAACAACAA
>NW_011888783.1:29341349-29343665 GCF_000151845.1 Pteropus vampyrus | reverse complement strand
TTCAAAGATAGTCCATTAGGGACAGAAAAAAAGGTGGTAATTTTGGTCAGGGTTTGCCTTCAGCCTCCTGATTTCCTTGGATATACCATGCCCCAAGTTGCAGGAAAATACACAGCTCGTTGCTTTTCTCCAAATCTCCTTGACAGAAGTGAATTCACTTGGTTTGGGGAGCATGTTTAGTACAGATAATTCATCAAGACTATTACCAAGATTGTCAGCAACATGGAAAAGCTGTTTCTGAACCTCCAGCAAAGCACAGTTCTTTCCAAGTGAGAGTCAAAAAACATCTCAGTTTTTCTAAGAAAATCCCATAGACCTGACAGATTCAGTGTCATCCAAATATTCCACATGCAATTTCACTTCTTTGCTCATGTCTATTTAAATGATTTTTGAAAGCTGTAATTATATAAACAGAGAGCCTCCCACACTCTGACAAGAGGAAAAATATATATTAACTCCAGACAAAATGTGGGTGGTGGTATCTTTTTTTTTCTCTTAGCAATCTTTATACTGTCAGAAACTATGAAACACCACTGCAAACAGAAATAAGTCACTAAAAGTCTTTCATATCAGAAACGACCATGCAGTTTCCTAGGATATTATTATTTTTTTTTTAATTTCTCCTTGATAATGTGAGAGGTGAAACAGCAAAGTTCTTAAATCTAATCTTTCTTCCCTGTAAGATAGTGTAAATCCATCACCTTTCCCAAATACTTTTGTATGTAAAAGTTGGCTAATTGGGAAAATGTTTTAATGGTATGGGGCAGGGGAGGGCAATGGAAAAGAAAGATAAGACATGGACTTGTCTTATGGTTTAAAAACTAAGCATTTCATGTTAATATGAATGCAAAAAAATAAGACCTGAAACCAAAATCAGATGTAGGAATTAGCATTGTATTACTGACTTACCTTGTAAATAGTTCATTCATTTAGTTGCTCATTATAGTATTAGTGCTTTTGAATATTTGTTATATAAAAACTGGCATAAAGAAATTAAGGTCACCTTTGAAGAATTAAGAAGAATGAATACAACAGGGATTAGAACTCAGCCTGGCTTTAAAGTCTTACTTTCAACCACCATGCTGTGCTGTATCTCAAAATTGTGATTAATATTTATTGAAAACTTACCATGGGCCCAGGCATTATTCTAGCCTTTTACATTTATTATCTCAGTTAACTCTCACAATAGCCCTATGATATATGCATTCCTGTATTCCCGATTTTTTAAGATAATGAGATAGCGGCGCAGAAAAGTTAAGTAACTTGACCAAGATTCATTGCAGCTGGCAAAGTACAAATTTTAACAATTACAATATGACTTCAGAGACTGTGCTCCTTACCACACATCAAGGAAAATGAATTAAGTATATACTCTGGGCAAACTGCCATGTCCAGTAGTAGAGTTTTATAGATAAAGCCCCTGTTGGAAAGCATCTTAGAGTTTGGTGAAGGACTCAGATAAGTAAACCATGCTCTTATCTATTGCTTCTCTATCTTTCTTCCTTTCTTCTCTTCAGTCCTCATGCTTTCTTCTATCAAGATTTCATTCTATGGACACAAAAATAATGGAATGTATAATAACCGATGATCCACTTCAAAATGCTGAAACTAGTGGGGAAAGGAAGTAAGAAAGTATAAAATTTTATGTTTATCTTTAGAGAGCTTGAGCTCTCTAAATACCAGAGAGTAACAGTTGCCAATTGACCCAATCCTCTGTCTGGGTCCACAAATCTAAAACTTCTATGGACCTTCATCCTATAGGATAATTCAGCCAGAAGGAAGGTGCAAGTAATTTCAAGCAGAGGAAATGTCTAGGGAACAAAAAGACACATGAACAAAGAATAGATCGATTCTACTGGAGTGGATCATTCCTGAGATCAGCAGAACTATAGCACAGCAAGAAATAAACTTTTAAGTTACTAAAATTTGGGAGATTTTTGTTATAACAACTAACATTATTAATCCCACTTGAAACAGAAATCCTTGGCACCTGCACGGGGAGGCAAAGTAACGTGGCTTAAGGGGTGAGTGGCTGGTGGGTGCTCCTTAGTTTCTGTCGTGACTGTCCACCTTTAGGCACCTTGAGGCCTCCAAGTCCTGGCTCACTGCCTCCTTCCAACTGTAGCCACAAAGACCACAGGATCAGATAGCTGTTCCCTTAAAAATTAAAAACTAGAGATCAAGAAGCATTGCAGAGTGAGAGATGTCCTCAGATCTCTCCCCTTGAAACAACAATAAGCCGAATATCTAAAACTCAACAAAAACACACAAGTTGCACAACAGCACATCTAAGTGTGAGATCTGTGCATAAGAGCT
>NW_011888783.1:29318469-29341299 GCF_000151845.1 Pteropus vampyrus | reverse complement strand
TTGGAAATCGCATGATATTACTTTATGTGGACTATAAACCTAAAAGCAACAAATGAACAGGACAAACAGAGACTCATGGACATGGACTATAGGCTAGTGGTTACCAGAGGGTAAGGGGGAGGGGAGAGGTAGATGGGGTAAAGGGGATCAAATAAAGGGGGGTAGGGGGAAGGTGAAGTAGGTAAAGGGGATCAAATATATGGTAGCTGAAGGAAACTAGACTTTGGATGGTAAACACACAATAGAATATACAGATGTCAAATTATAATGTACACCTGAAAATTATATAATTGTATTAACCAATGTTACTCCAATAAACTTAATTAAAAAAAAAATAATAAAAATAAAAAACAGAAATCCTTACTAGGTATAGGGTTCTGCTGTAACAACAACTGTAAGTGTATAGCACTGGTTTAGAAGTCAAACAATGTGAGTCAAGAAAATAAATTCCAGAAGGCTGCAAAGTTGGAAACATATTATACTATGGAAAATAATTGATAATACCATGAAAATTTCAAAGATGGAATATGTGCCTCCTAAAACTACAACTTTTAAGGAAATAGTTGAAAAATGTCAGAATGTTATGGGCTATACTATATGCTGCTTTTTGCTAGATATTATAAACAAGTGAGGACTTCACATAAGAATCAGCTTATTTTGAAGTAGAAATGAAAGAAAATAGAGTCAAGAGCTTTACTTGGTTGAAAATTATGTTTATTTCCAGACACTCAAATAGTAAGACAGATAAGTTTGAATAAAGCTTTGAGAATCAAAGGTCCAGTAACTCTTTTTAGCTGAATAAAGTGTTCCAGTCTTCCAGCAAAGATTAACCATACAATCTCCTCATACAAGTCATTAAGTTAGAGAGACATGGGGATGAGGAAGCAAAGAAATAAAGCAATAAATAAAGAAAGAAACTTTAGGTGCATAGAACCGAATGAAACAAAACAGGTGAAAAATTTAGTAAATATGTGTGGGACTTGTGTTGCCCCACTAAAAAGACCGAAACAACAACAACAACAACAACAACAACTCGACTGTTTCTACCTTAAAGAAGCCCAAATCTCATTAAGAACCATGAAATAGGGCATACTATCTAACACCCAAGGAAAGTATACTTTCCAACACCCTCTTCACATGTCGCCAAAGAGAACATGGAAAAAGCTCCCAAAGACTGAGGGCATCAAGGACCAATGAAAATAATAAACAAGGGGACAGAATTTTCCAGAAAGTGTAATCAAGAATTTTGAAGAAAGTTCCCTACTGACAGGGTAAATGCACTTCATAGCTCAATTGAATATTATTATTGAAATAATAAAGACAGCCCCAAATACTAAAAGTTTCTCATCATTGTCTTTTGAAAATGGAGCTCGCATTGCAGTTACCTTCTCTTCCCTCACCGTTGTATGCTAGATGACATAGGTGGTGATGGGAGGCAGCAGAGATAACTTTTCTTCAGCTCATAAGCCAACAGAACATGAAGAGCCATACCTATACCTGAGAAAGAACTACATCTCAACTAGAGGGTCTAGATTTCAAACTAAGTTTGTTTATTGGATGGAATTTGGGGTTGTCTCTTTGGGGAAGATATAAATGTATTTTAAGAGTGATACTAGAACTGACAAGGACTGGTCAGCTCTTTACCAAATGCATTTACTCTCCCCTCTATCCACACACCTAGACTAGAATTCCCACTCCTTTTAGTTGACATGGCCATGTGGCTAAAGCTCACTAATGGAATCGGAGTAGATTAACACCTGACACTTTTGGGATAAGGGGGAAAGAAGTGAGTGTATCTCGTTCACCCTCTTTTTTTTTTTCATCAATAACCTAAATTCAGATGAGTAGGAGGCTCTGAGGAAGGGCAGAATTACAAGATAAAGGGATCTCCATTCCAGAAAGATCATGTGGAAGGACAGCTACCAACTAGAAATATCCACATGGGACTGTTTATTGCATGAAAGAAACTTTTATTAAGTCACTGATATTTTTTCAGACTTGTTTGTTATAGCAAAAAACAGTATCCTAATACAATGCACTAAGTTTTTAAAATGCTAATTTTATCTACATTACTTTATCCTTTCATTGAACGTTACAGTAGTTGGTCTATACTAGGCATTGTTCTAAATATTCTACAAAGTATTTTGCTTATATTACCATATATTATTACATATATATGCATATAGTCCATTAAATTCTATACCAAATAAATGCTATACCTCAGAGTTTAATACTTCATTATACCCCAGGAGACACAAAAATCAATCTTTTAACTATCTAAAAGTTTTTTTAAATGTCAATTTCACTAAACAAAACAAAGATGGATCATCAGGAGACTTTAGCTATCTCTGTAAGTATCTCCACTTCCACCTCTATCATAACATTACTTTATTCATCTCTTTATTGGTTATTTCATCTTGGAACACTTTCTAGCAGCAGGAACCTGAGTGCAATTTAACCAATAAGTTACACAATAAACTTCTTTGGACTCCATTTACCTCTGTTATTACAAATATGTCCTTAAGTACTGTAGGATCATCACTAAACAGCTTTTATGGTGCAATTTCTGTTGCTCAGCTCTGTGCTAGAGATATAAAGATGATTGAGACAGTTCTTGTTGAGGAGCACAGAGTTTAGTGAACACACAAGCATGTTAAAAACTATTGCAACAAAACCTGGTAAATACTTTTGTAGCAGCATGTATAGAGTGTTACTTGAGCACTGAAGTCAAAGCCCTGATTCTGCAAAAGATCCTGGAGACAAAAAAGAAAAGATTTTGAAGCAGAGGTGTGGAAAATATACACACACATACATTATGTGAAAGAAAATGCTAGTGGTCCCTTTGACCAATTATTCACACAGTAGTGGTTCAATTTGGTCACTAGAGAGCTCCAACCATCTTAAAGCAATGTATCAAGAGCTGTGTCCAACTACTACAGCATTTACTATTATTTGGAAATGCTCGTAGGATTTCTGTCATTCCTTAATATTTTCAGATTTAATACCAACTTGACCATCACTATTACTAGTACTCCTGCCTTCGAAGCTTCTCCTCAATCTACTCTCTTTTTTTTAAATTAATTCTTCAAACATGGCTTTGTCCTTCATTCAGGCTCTTTATACTTCACACCTAGGTTCCTGAGATTACCTTCCCAGTGACCTCTCTGCCTTTCTCTCATTTGAATCATTCTGATACTCTGCCAGATGACAATTCCAAAAGCTCTATTTTAACTATGTTGCACTCTTCTTTCAAATCTTTTAATGGCTCTGCAATACTCAAGTTTTGACTTCGTTACTTACTAATCAGATAATTAATCTGGTTGAAATTTGGTTGCTCAATCTGAGTGTCACAACAACCTTGAAATAAAGAGAATTTAAATCAGACTGGAAAATAAAATGTCCTCAACCCTATTCCGCCAGTTTACCCAGCACACTGCCCCAAAGCAAGAAATGAACCTTAAATATTTTGGGATTGACTGCTCGTAATGAAGCTAAGGGTACTCTTAAAAACTTGAAATTTAGAAGCCATAAGGCAAAAGAGAAAAGAATGAAGGAGCCATGTAGAGATTATCCCTTGAGTTACACAAGGAGGAGAAAAATAGCATCTAGAAAGAAATATTGCTATGATTACCATATCTCCACATATTACCTGAAAAAAAGTTAAATGCTCTAAAATTAATATCTTTTTTCTTCTAAGAGTTGCCTATTTTTTGTATTTTGTAATTGAAGACGGTTCTCATATTCAATTCAAATTAAAACTGAAACACACTAATCTAGTCAAATAAAAATGTCAAGACCATACAAATTTATATATAAGTTTATGCATAATCTCAAGTCAAAACCATTTAATATTTATAGCAATTTTATGATTTGGGGGTTTTTCTAAACCCTTTGTAAACAACTGTGGAGGTTGCATACTGCCTTGCTCTAGGGGACACAATTAACATAGACGTTTTGTGGATGATCTCTTACCTTACCACCTTGAAGTTGTATGATGCAGCAACCTGTCTATCCAGGTGGGTTAGAAAGTAAACTGTGCACATATTTTTTTTCATTTTTTCAGAGAATAACAATGCATCCCCAAAGAGGAGGGGAAAGAGTCCAGCCAGAGTGAGTAGTAAATAAGAACACTGGTTATGGAATTAGCCAAATGATTGCATTGCTCTTCACAATATAGGGAGCCATGGGCAAGTTAGATAACCTTTCTGAATCTTTGTTTCTTCAGTGGAGATAATACTACTACTTCATAAGGTTTTCAGAAGGGTAAAATGAAATGAAGTCTAACAAAATGCTCAGCTCATAGTTGGAGTTCAGTGTTTACTTTCTCACATTTCCATTTAGAATGATGATTGCATTAGGGAAAGAGGCTTTTCTTCTATAGACTAAATGCAAAAGAGTTAATACCTCTGCCTGACTTCTAATTCCCTTTCTGGAAAATCACACTGACCATATTCATTCAGTACAGTGGTTTTCAAACATTTCCTTTAGCAGTAGCAGTATTTTTGACTTACAAATAAAATCTTAAACAGAACCCAATTTAAAAGGCAGCTATTCTGGGAAAGACTGAATTGAAAGATCTGGTCCCACCTAGCCCGGTATTGCTTGAACTGGGGAAAGTAACTTGGCCCTTTTGTGTCACTTTTCTCACTTGCAAATTTTAGATAATAAAAAATGCTGCCTTGCTTAGTTTTCAAGATTCTTGTAACACTCAGATGAGCACATGTGTATGAACGCACTTTGAAATAGTAATGTGATACGTGAATACACACTGGCTTTCTTACCACAACGCAAGCTCTGCATTTTGGCTCACCTATTTGATTTTTCCCAACAGATTTACCTCTCTAATTACAGGCAGTTCCTTGCTAACAAACAGGTGTATTCCAAAATTTAATTTGCTAATCAGTTGTTAGGAACTCAGCACACATTTTCCCTTAGAAATGATGTTATAAATGGAATAGTTCACTTCCGAAGCAATCTTAGCCCAATTCTTTAGCCCAAAATGTAGCTCAAATATTATATATTTGCTATAAAAAGTTGGAAATATTGTTGCAATTTAAGTAATTAAAATGGTAAAATAATAGCCTGAATGAGTTTAATTTATCTTTAATGTTGGTATTTAATAACCAGCAAGTCTACTTCAGAAATGGTAGACATTTAAGCCAGTGAAGATTCTAAAAAGAATTTCTGTTCTACAAGGCCTTTAGAAATTGCTATGACTTGCTTTAGTGACTGACAAATTTCTAAACCTAGATCTTTCCTTTCGTGTGTGTGTGTGTGTGTGTGTGTGTGTGTGTGTGTGTGTGTGTGTGTGTGTGTGTGTGTGTGTGTGTGTGTAACTTTTAAGCTTAGCAATTACTATTAGAGTAATTGTCAGGGACAGAGCTATAACAGAGGCAACAAAGAGAGATAAGAAGCATAAAGGAAGAGAAATATGGAGAGAATTGAAGAAAGAAAAAGCCAGGAATTTAGGGTGAACAGAAAAATCTTTGGAAAGAGGAGGCTAAAGGATGTGAATTCAGTTGAGAAGAAAAAGAAAAGAAAGAAAAAAGGTAAGGAAAAATATCTTCACCCAATTAAAGACTAAAGGGAAAAAACATTTAGGAGGGTTAATATAATTGAGTCGGTCAGACCTACAAAAGGTTTACAGTCCTTGCATCAAGCAATTGGACGAAGATATATGGCTCCTCCATTGGATAGATGGAAAGAAGAAACAGGAACAGATGTGGATCTGGCCTTTGGTACAAATTAGGGATTAGGAAATTTGAGGTGGGGAATTAGTATCTGATGGTAATTAGAACAAATCAGCAAAGATGAAAATATTTGACTGGATAATCTATGTGGTGGATTTATATACAATCATTTGAGAGTTGTCTTTAATTTATAGTATAATGGGAAATTGTTTTCCACTCAAAGATTAAATATTTATTATAACACCTGATGCTTGTAAAGACCCTTAGGACAGTGAATAAAAAGCTGGTTGTTAAAATATGGGAAACTCTCTCAGACAAACCTGTTCTCATCTCTAAAGGTCAACAATGACTTACTCATTGCTACCTGCAGTTAGCTATTAGTATCAATGTTTCCTGATACCACTGTTTTCTGATGCTCTCCATCTCTTGGTTCTCATGACCATTTCTTCCTGGGTCTTCATCCATCTCTCCAGCCATCTTTCTCACTATCTTTAAGGTCTCATACTCCTTGTTCCTCCTCTTCCCTTCAAATGTGATTGTTTCTCAGAGTTCTGAATTTGCTTTTCTTCCTATTTTATGGATGCTCTATAAACAATGTCACCAACACCCACAGCTTTGACCGCCATCTACAGACTACGTTCTACACACTAATAACACCCAAATCTCTATCTACAACCCAGACTTCTCCCTGAGATTCCAGACTTCTGCATTCAAGGTAACCAGTAATGAAATTCACTTTTCCTTTCATTTAATGCCACAGTTTTGATAGTTTAAAAAATTGAAGTGCATTAAAAAAGGAAAGGCAATTTGATTCTTTACATCTTTTTGCCAGTTGTCTCAGAAATAAAAATGAAATAATTTATCTCACACTTAACCCTTTATTTTTATCCCCCTGTCCTTAGTACCATAAGTTGATATGAAGAAAATTCACAGATATTTTAGAATCATTCTGACAAAGGGAATTCTAGTTGAATTTTGAAAGTTAAAATCTTCAAAGTTTCAGAATAAATTTTGCTGTTATTTTTCCTGTCTGTGAAATTCACCTAGGAATTTTTTTAAAGGGGAAAAATTTAGAAACGCCCCCCACACCCATATTTTTTTAGATACACAATCTCCATATGTGTCGAATATGTGGTCTGGTCTTCCATACTCTCACAGTTTCTATGCCAGAAGAATGTTTTCTTCATTCTGATCTACCATTGTTTCTTTAGCTTTCTTTCTGTTTAGATAATGCTGAACTTCAAACAAAGAGATTGACCCTTTGGAATATTTTCACAAAATTTTCTTCCAATAATCATTTTTTTGTTTACTATAAAATTATGGCCATAATACCCCCACAAATGAAATGTTGGGCATGCTAAAAAAAAAAATAAAGGAATGCATTCTAAGTGAAAGTAATAATATTATTGGGGGTATTAATAGATGGGGAAGTATCAGTTGAGTAACTTTTAAATTTTTTCATCCCTATGATACTCTGAATGTCTTTCGCACATTAGTTATTGAATCATGCTACTAAAGAAGAACATCCAAGTCATAATTTCCTGAAATGTGTAAGCTTTCTAATGTTAGTAACCCAAGCTCCAAGATAATTCAAATTTTAAAATACACGCGAGACATATTCTCCTCTATTGCATTAACTAAATTGGTTGCAACCTGTACTCACTGAGTACAGGCCTTAGATAAATGTTATGAAAAGGCAGTCTGCAGATGCCTATAGACTACAATGTGTAATATAAAAAAATGTGGATTTTTAAATCTGACCACCAGTGTTTATTTCCTAGAACTGGTTTTCTTACATACTATCTTTATAAATTTGGATAAGGTATTTGAACTCCCCAAGTCTCGGTTTTTCTAAATTTGAATTAGGATAAGAACATTTACTTTGCAAAGTCCACATTTGAATGGGGGTTAATATCTACTTTACAAAGTCCTCATAAATAGTATTGGTGATGTATATAAAAATATTCTGGTTCATTGCTCAAAACTTAATAAACGTGCCAATTTTTTAAAGACCGTTATTCTTATCATTGCAAGAACAGAGAGTATGCGATGACTTCCAGAATTCTAAAAACGCTTTCCATCCAGAACATCCTCACCATCCCCAAAACCATTGCCTCTTTTTCTAACCTCATCCCTTGCTTCTTTTCCTCGCTTATCCTTGATTTTACCAATAGCAAACCATTCTAACTCTATAGAAGTGTCATGCCTTTACACAAGAAACACCTGCCTGGAATTGCCTAGATATATTTATTTCTCCTTCAAGGTTTGAATCCAGAACAGTAAATCTGGGAGGCCAGTTATGTACACCTAGAATGACTTAGACATCTCTCTACCAAGCTTCCGTATATCCTTCTGTCTGTATTCTGTCTGACGCTTAGACTGGACTGAAAACAGGGACTCTATCTCGTATATTTTCATTTTTATCTCTAGAGTGTAGCTCAATGCTGTAGGTGACAGTACATGTTTCTTGAATAAATTAATAAATAAATACATAAAATAGTAGTATATCTGAAATACGAAATACATTCATTATTGAGGTTTTTAATGTTTATGCCTCAAAGAGGTATAATGCATTATCTACTAACATATTATTCAAAATTAATTTATTGCTAGAGAAGCAAAAGGCAAGTTTCCCCTAGAACCTATGGGTTCTAGGCCAGTGAGATAGAGAGGGAGTAGAGACTATGAAAAATTGTGATGTTTCACAATGCTGCCAGGAACCGGTTCTTATTACCAATAACTGAAATACTGGGTAGGTGATCAAGCTTCTTTCTTTTCCTCTTATAAGGGCTCCAGTGCCTGCTAATTGTGTAAGAGTATATAGCAATGCTTCTGAATGGGATTGGCACATTGTATATATGTCTGTGTATATAAAAATGCATCAAATGAGAAATTAAAGCCTACTACTTTGTAACTAAGGTACTTGTGGTATGTATATATGCACACGTGCTCATATGCATTTGTGTGTGTTTAGACCTCCAAAATCTATAACAACTCTCCCATAGGAAACAGAAAAACCAGTTATAAGGGAAAATATTACATGCTCTATTTATAGAGACTGCTTGCCTCCTATAGACCCAGAGTCATTCAAAATCACATTCTTTAACAATAGTCTCAAATAATGTAACCATGTCAAGGAAGGTTTTTATTGTTTTTACTACACTGACCCTGCAGTGTAGCAAATTACCCTCAGGTCCTGAGAGACAACACAATGGCTTTTCAGGAGCAGTTTCCACATGTTCAACATTTAGTAAGTAATATAGACCTCATGGGACATAATTTCAAGGAAAGAAATGGAGCAAGACTTGAACTCGCTGAATTTCCCCATAATTTTTGAAAAGGTGTTAATTACCTAGGGATCTCAGGGTAATAGCTAAGACACTTTCATCTTTACTCTTTTCATTGTGTATTTGGCAAGGCATGAAAAGGGGCCAAAGACCTCTTCTTTTCTCCCAAAAAAAGGCAAAGACCAAAGCCTCTTGTCTAGTTTTAAACTTTTTCGGTCAATAATTTGCCAGTCTAAAGGGTCTTTCTTTTCTTTTAATCACAGGTTTGACCCCCCAGTAAAGGGAGGATAATATTCAAGTTCTCTATATGAATGTTCACTCCCAGATAATTCAATTATTGCAGAAAATTATTTTAAACATTAAGATGCACAAAGTTCAGTTTTTCTCTGTTTCTGCTACTATCACCAAGCTATTGATAAGATGTCTAAATTTATTGCAGAATAATTCTGCAGGAAAAGAGATAAAAGGTTCCTGAATAAAATATGAGGCGAGAGCTGTAAATTGTAGCAATGCATATCATTTCATTCAAATGTAGGAAGCAATTACCATCTGCTGTACTCATCAGTTCCCTCCTTTATGACTTAATTATATGTTTAATGCTATCAGATCAAGGAAAGGGCACAATAGATGAATGAGTGAGAGAACTAGAAAAGATTCTGCAACAAGACAAAAGGCAGATGAAAAGTAACCTAAGAAGAGAATTGATTTCATTTGTTGGGAGAGAAGTTAATTTAAATAGTATATTCTATCATCTCCAGTGGTGCACTGAGATAATATAAATCATGTGTTTGTGAATTTGCTTCATACAATTTTAACAAAAGCATTCAAGTTTCTGAAAACCTAAGGTCTGCAGGTTTTGATTTATTTATGAAATGGGTAACATTTACAAAGAAAGAGCAATGACTGACAACTAAAGCATTTAAATTATTATTAACAGTACTTTGCCATACAAGTAGTAGATGGCAGAGTAAAGGCTGACAAGCTCTAGCTGGTTCTTTGCTATCTGGTTTTGAAACATCAACAAAGATTATATGCCAGACTCTAATAAAGAGCCCTGGTGTTCCTGGTGGAGACACCTCCGAGTCTCTACACTTTTTTTTTTTTTTTTACAGAAACTAATCAACCAAGATGAACCACTGTCCAAGAAAGAAAATCACAGGCAGTTAAATGAGTCAAGGTATTTTTAAAATTAAAAAGTAGATTTAGCACATAGAAAAAGGTGACGAGGTAGCATCTCTGGAGACACTTGTAATTTTCTTGAGTTCCATCAAATCTTATATAAACTTCTTAAAGCATGGCCTTAAGTTCCTGACCTAAGAAATAGGCCCGGGATCAGGAGTTGATCTAGGGAATTGTATATTCCTATATAAAACTGAAGATTTACCATACTCTGTGTGAATCAGAGACTTTTATCCATTGGAAATTTGATATTCAGTTGACATAATTTTGGCTTCTTAAACTTTAATTATATGCTTTTGAGGAGTGGTTTCCTCCATATAATTCTCCCTTCTCTAGTCTTCAAACTATAGTATGTGATTGCCCACCACATGTCCCAAATAGAATTGAGCCTAGTCCACTGAGACTCGGTATGACTCTTATCAGGTCTCGCACTTAGATTTTTGTGCCTGGGTTTTACAATTTGTGATTACTAGTCTGTAGAAGCTCTTCAGAACAAACTTCATTAAATGAGGTTTATTTGTTTGTTTTTTCATCATTTTATATATGTTCTAAACAAAAATATTATCTATCATGTTTTGGGGAAAAAATGCTTTTAGATAGTGCTTGTGTTTTCTTTTTATAAATTTTGGATAATCAGAAACACTGTGCATGGCTTCAGTGCCTATGTACAATGCATGTCTAACAGTTTTATTTTATCATTTAATGTCAGCTTATTCTATTATTGATGATATAGCAATCACTAGATATAAATAATCTTTAAATAACTTATCAACCTTCCCACAACACTGTCACTGACTTTCATGCACTGAAGTGAAACTGACCAGAAACTTCAAGCTCTCTTTATGATTTGCATGGAGTGAAAATTGCTATTCAATAAAGCAAACATATAGTCCAAGGGTCAGAAAAACAGTTTTATATTTTCCTCCTTGTTATTAACGTGCATATGTTTCATAGTCAAGGCAAAATGTTTTATCCCGCTAATATAAATTTTCTCTTCTCTAGCTTGGATATTCAAAAGTAATCAGTCTTTTACTATTTTCTTTTCTACGATTACACACATACTGACAGAGAAAACTTAGCAAAAATCGGGTTACCACAGTTCCACAAGCACCGACAAAGAACAGAATTATTTAGTTATTAAAAACAGACATGCACCATTCTGTGGAAAAGATAGGTCCTGGGCCACTATTTGAAAAAGTCAAAGCCATAAGAATATTTTATTTTTACTTCTACAAGTCTTAGCTTCCACATTCATTCAGTTTCAAATAAATTAGATAGGTTTTCATGGTATTGAGAAAGGTTTCATTTTGACCTGTGTAGTGACCAGTATAAAACAGTCTGAAACAGGCCTCATCTACTTGAAGGTTTCTAATTTAGTTACCCATCAAAGAGGCACAGGAAGGCCAAGATTCCACTGTGATCTTGTACAGAGGACAGTGTACAGTACTGTCACCACACTTTGTACATTCTTATTTTTTTAGTATATAGTTTCTTATGATATACACACACACATATGCGTTTATACATAGGAAAACAAAGATTTTTTTACATATATTTTTTAAATATTTGTAAGATTTATAAGAGAAAATTTATAAAAGATAATATCAATTTTCTTATGTATAATATATAGTCCATATATACTTATATATAGTATCTAGAAGATATAATATGCATATCTAGTAAGATCTTATTTCTTACTTTTATATATAATTTTGCCATACATGTATGTGTGCACTATATATAGTATATAGAAGATATATATCTTCTTATCACATATATACATATATGTATATATATAATCACTAGATACAGTAAAAAGATAAAGGTATTTTATTTTATAAATTTTATTTTATAAATTTTATACATATGTAACTATGTGTACATAAAAGTTCTCTGGTATTTGTAATTACACTTTGCCTTATATGGTCTAGCAGATGTTGGGCACCCAAATTAGTTCTACAGACTATGAATGATAAAGGGAACAGTATGAATCTTCAAAGTATAAATCTTTTTGTGAACATTCGAGCTCCTTAAAGACAAAAAAGAATGTTATAATTGCATCTATTTCTCCCATTGTACATAATATGTCCTCAACAAGAATTGTGAATTGTGAGAAAGAGATAAATCGTGAGATAGAAGTGGTTTCATGGTCTTAAGCTAATGTAGCTTAAGGATCCCTCACCGGCATGGGCCTCTTCCAAGTCCTGGGGAGGCTCTCTAGCAGGGTATATCTTTGTTTTTGTAATATTTGTGAGATTTTTAATTTGAATTAAGTAAGACTGTTGCCTCGCTCTGACTTGAATTTTCTGTTGCCATATGTTAGACTAATTGTGGGCAGGGGAACTGGAGAAGCCATAGCATTTCATATCTTTAAATTTCAACCATTTTTCTTAAAGAGAACACAAACTGCAAAAGTTTATGGTCTCACAAAATCTGGATCTTCTCTTACCTTTAAAGTAATCTGGCATAAAATATCACTTCAACTCTGAAGGAGGAATCGCTTAACTACCTATGTATATACTATGAAAAATGTGAGCTCAAGTCAGCTTCCTGTAGGGCTATAGGACTTCAGTGATTTTTTTTTTTTTTTTGACAATATAAAGCAAAGCTTTCTTAAGGAAGTACTCATATATTATATTTTCCTAAGGAAAAGATAACTTCCCTCTCAAACCCTAATGAATTTCATGTTTTATAGCTGAAATCTTATCTTTCTAAAAGAATAAAGATGTGAACTAAGAAACAAAACTTTTAAAGCTTGACTTAGAATCCTTGACTGCTCAAAATATTAATATATGCTGTATGTATGTGTTCAATGTCTAAATTAAATCTTTTTGTCTTTCTAAACAATTGTAAAATAGTTTATAAAATCAAACGGCTTATACGAGGACATTTTATTTGCAGACTCCAGAAGTCAGGAAAGGGCAGGCAGTGAAGTCAAAATCTATGCCACAATGTAAAGCATCTCTCGCCCAGTTCAGGCAAACAATGGTAAGTAAAATGAGAGTAAACAAAGCCAGAGTAAACTTCAATGACTTCTGAAATCCCAGAATATTCCTTATTAAACCTCATACCTAGTATTAGGCGCCTCTCATTCTCAAATGATATGTCGCTCCATGGCATACTCCAGGCAATTCTTAGAAGGCCACATAATCCACCTTCAAAAGATCTTGGATTTTATCTGGCCCCAAATGGAAAAGAACATTTACCCTTTACCATAGTTGCAATCTTTTTTCTTTGGGGAGAAATAAAAGATGGTGATTTGTGTCAGAATTAGTACCTTTCTTAAGGGAATTAACAACCGTGCTTCCTTGGGGTTATCCTAGAACCTTAGACTCTCAGATTAGATCCTTATAGGTTGTTAAATGAACCATCATTACATTCAAAGTGAAATGAAAGAAATTGTGTGAAGATACTAAAAGATTAAAATGGCAAGCTTAGCTATAAATCAAAGAAAGCTCCCTTTCTTTCCTGCTACAGAATAAATGAGTCCTAAATACATAAGGAAATATTGGGGAGTCAATGACACAAAGAAACTTCCTATGTACAATCCAGACTTGGCTGCAGTTATTATTACGCTGTATAGTCTTTTTCTATTTCAAAAGGAACAAAACTGCAGGTCAGAAAATTTTAGAACTTGGAAAAAAAAATTTCAGTTTGATTGTACAGAGCCACATTTACTCATCCATTTTTGCCACATATAATAAGCATTTATTGAGTGTTCCATATGTATCAGACACTGCTATATCCAAGAGATACAAAGATGTTTTTAAGCCCTTCTCTTGAAGAACAAACAGTTTAATTGGGAAGATGAAAACTCAACAGTAGATAATTAAAATATAATATCATAATTGCTCAGAGAGATATATATTCAGTAAATGATTTTGGTTTGTGCCAGATTTCAGAAAGAAAAGGACTGTACAAGAATCATGAAACCTTTGTTCTGCCAATAATTAATTATATGACTTAACAGTTCTCTTTTCTGAGATTCTGTTCTTTTATCTGCAAAATGAAAGTTCGACCAGATACTCTATATTTCCAGATCTATATCATTTCATTTCATGGAAATTTCTCTAATTAGTTCCCTGCAAATTCTCTTCATTATGTATGATATTTAGCAACTTACAATGACAAAACTTATTTACCCTTTAGCTGTTCCATTCTTTCAAAAGAGGCTACCTATATGTCTTTTTCTCTTCTATTATCTTCTACTGATTACACCATTTGCTTCTTCCTTCGGTAAAGGAAACGGAGCACTTTACAACTATTAGTCATCATAATGCCCAGGTAAGAAAATTTTTTTCAAGAGAAAAATACTGAAACTGTTCTTTGTTCCTACAAAATTCTCAATGCCCTGAAGGAAAATTCTGGCTCTTAAAATTTATATTTTAACAACATTTTGCAGGAGGAGACTGCTTTGCCATTAAGAAAAGATTACTCTGTGTGTAAGTGGTCTCCAAACCTATAATTATTTAGCATAGGTAGGAGAACTGCCATTTTCCTTGGTTCCTGGGGGAAAAGTAAAAATACGTCTAGGGCTCTCTCTGCACAGACCCCACTACAGAGGTAGAAATTTCCACTCTAAATTGTCTGATGGAAGGAAAAATAAGTGTCCCTACTGAAGAAGGTGGAAACAGATTGGAATCAATTCAGATACCTCTCATTCTCCTTTACAACATCCAAGTTTGGCTATAGTTTCCTGAGCCTCTGGACCAATGAGGATTAGAGAGACCTCCCTACATCTGATATGTTGTAGGTTTCCAGGTAGATTCACAAGAGGCCAAAGACTAAAAGATTTGGTAATTTCAGCTTATCTATGGTCAACTTTTTTCATTAGAAACTAATCTACAGTCATAAATCACTAAGCTTTGTTTTTCATTTAGTTTAATCTTAGAATGAAGTTGCTTTTCAGATGAGTATAAAAGAATTTTTTCAAAGAAGACAAAGAATATTTTACATAAATGTATAACTATAATGTTTAATTTATCTTTATCTCCTATGTGTATAATAAAGATCTTGTCTTAAGCCTTGCCTTCATATGTGAGCAAAACTGATAAACAAGGGAAGAAGACTGACTGTAGTGAACATCCCTGTAACCAAAGCAAGATATTTTGCTACATATAGTCCACAGATAGGTATAGATAATAAGAAGAAAGATCAGAATGATATCTGCACCACTCCAATAAATGGCACCTGAGCTAATCTTATAAGCAAAGTAGAAAACTCCTTTCATAAAGAACCAGAGGCATTTAGGATGACTGTAACATTGCTGCTGGGCCCACGGCAAAGCTTGTCATGAAGTAGAAGACCTACATATTCTTCTCACTTCAGGGAGAAACATAGTAGAGTTCTGCAAAATGAAGACTCCAGTATCACAATATCAACATTCAGCACAGCAGTGAAAGAGATCTCAGAGTTTAACAAATGTGTTGGTACCCTGAGGATATCCCCAGGAAGTGGCAGATCCACAGCAACAATGGATAAAGAGATACATAGCATATGGCTGGCAGAATTAAAGGGCATAGATAGCATTACAGATATTAAATCCAGTACTAAATATATTTGTGATATCTCAAGTTTCCAAGAAATATTTGGGGATGAGTATTGTATAGTTCAGGATGTTTACATACTGTATTAGATGGAAGCAAGAATCTGTATTTCTTGGCTTCAGCAGAGACATTATTGATAAAAATAAAAAGGGGTATAACAATCTCTTACGCTGCCCCTACTTTGCCCTCAATTCATTTATTCATTCAACAACTGTTTTCTAAGCACTCACTATATCAGGTACTCTGCTAAGATTATGGTATACTGTGGTAAACAAAATACCCTTGATTCTTATCCTTATGAAATTCACAGATATTAAACAAACAAACAAATTAATTAATGTATTATTATATTATGATAGATGTTATAAAGAAAAATCGAGAGCTAGAAAAGAAAATAATGGGGTGTTGTAATATACTTTTGTTTGGTTAGTTAAAAAAGAGTTTCTGAGAAGATGGCATTTAAGGGAAATTTGAAGGAAAAAAGGAAGCCGTGGTCAAAGACATGTGGTGGGAAAAGTGTCCGTGTGCCTGAGAATTGACGACAGGATAACATAGCTGGAGTTTAGTGAAAAATTTCACCAAATTAGTTCTTAACCTGAATAGAAGAAACAGCTTTGACCCATTGTCTCAATTTTCTCCAGTGTCACAAAATAAAAAGGTGGTTATCAAGAAAAATAAAAGAATTGATGACATACCAGAAGTACTTGATAAACTCTTTCTCAACTTCTCATTAAAAAGTTGTATTGAAAACAAAAGAAAAGTGAGGAAGTTAACTAGGATTTGGTATAGGTAGTAAAAAAAGTGAAAACATGATATGTGGAGATGGGACCAAAGGTGTTATTTTGTTCTTCGATATCATAATTAGAGAAATATTGTTTTAAACGTGTATAAGATGAAGATATAATTGGTAGAATTTAAAACAGAAGTTCTCTCTTTTTAATCTCTTCAAAAGATAAAAGCAAACAAAATATGGTCCAAATATCAAGAGAGGAAACATAGAAAATGGCAATGAAGCACAGAAAATAGAATCCGTAATGGAAGATGACAGAAATAAGACCAAACAGATCAGTTACGACAATGTATGTAAATGTGCTGAACTCCCCAATTAAAAGGCAAAGACTCTCAGATTGGAGTAAAAAACAACATTCAACAATATGCTGTTTACAAGAGACAAACCTAAAACAAGATGACTTGGAAAGATTATAAATGAAAGATAGGCTAAGATAGAACCATATAATGCAACAAAAAGATAACAAAAGTAGCAATATCCGTATCAGCCAAAGCAGAATTCAAGATAAAAACTATTAACAATATGAAGAGGATTATATTGTCTTTAGAAAAGATGCAATTTATATGAAGTCATAGTCATTATTAAATATATGTGCCAAGTAACAAAGAATCAAAATACAAAGGACAAAAACTCATATAAATATTTTTTTAAAAAATCATTACATTAGGAGACATCAATACTTCACATCAATTCATACCAAACTAGTTTAATAAAAATGAAAAAGAACATAGAGAATTTGATTTCTATTAAAATTCACACTTTCCAGATAGAAAACACACAGGTACTCCCTTGAGCAAAGGAAACAAAAGCAAAAATAAACAAATGGGACTACATCAAACTAAAAAGCTACTGTACAGCGAAGGATATCATCAATAAAACAAAAAGATAACCTACTATATGAAAGAATATATTCATAAATAATATATCCAAAAGGTGGTTAACATCCAAAATATATAAGGAACTCATACAACTCAATAACAAACAAATAAACAACTGGATCAAAAAATGGGCAGAGGGTATCAGGAGACATCGTTCCAAAAAAGATATTCAGATGGCCAACAGACATAAGCAAAAAATGCTCAACATCACTAACCATCAGGAAAATGCAAATCAAAACCACAATGAGATACTACCTCACACCTGTCAGGTGTTATCAAATGGCTGTTATCAAAAAGTAAACAAGTAAAAAGTGGTGGCGAAGATGTGGGGAAAAAGGAAATCCTGGTGCATTGTTGGTGGAAGTGTAAATTGGTGCAGCCACTATCAAAAAAGTATGAAGATTCCTCAAAAAACTAAAAATAGACCTACCATAAGACCCAGCAATTCTACTTCTCAGTATTTATCCGAAGAAAATGAAAACACTATTGTGAAAAGATATATGCACCTCTATGAAACAACCTTGGTTTCCATCCATAGATAAATGGATAATGAAGATGTGGCATATATACAGTGGGATATTACTCAGAAATAAAAATGAATGAAATCTTCCATTTGCGACAACATGTGTGGACCTAGAGGATATTATGCTAAGTGAAATAAGTCAGACAGAGAAAGACAAATACTATATGATTTCACTTATATATGGAATCTAAAAAAAATAAAACAAACAAAATACAAAACAAAAACAGGCTCATAGATACAGAGATAAAACTGATGGCTGCCAGAAGGGAGAAGGGAGAGGAAGATGGGTGAAAAAGGTGAAGAGAAATATAGTAAATCCAAAAATGATTATTGAACTTAGTGTACTGATCACACTGTAAGATATAGAAACGTTAAATCACTATTGTACACTCAAAACTAAGTTTAAACAAAGTATTCCAACAGCAGCACAATTTTAAAACTCACACCTAAATAAATACTGCATCAAAGATGAAGCATAAATTAGTGCTATATAAACGAGGAAACACCAAAATGTTTAAAAAGAATAATAAGAGTTAAGATTTATTAGGTACTTAAATATAGTAGGGACTATGCCGATTACATTTCATGTATTAGTTCATTTGATTCTCACAACAAATATATGATAAATTAATATTTTTTCCCATTTACATTTACAGAAACTGAGGTTTGCACTGGTTAAATCATTTACCCAATGTAAAATATGTAACAAGTGGCAGATTAGAGACTTTATTGTAGTGGAGTAAAGGGATGGACCAAAGCTCTAGTCAGAGGCAATTATTAAACTTAAATTACTTTATTTAACTTAAATATAAATGTAAGGAGTTAGAAGTATGGGGGAAAATAACTTAATATTTAAGAAAGAAATAGATAATAAAGGTAAGAGCAATGATTCAGAAGACTGAGAGACAAAATGTAAAACAAATTCAAAATTTTAGTCTTTGGAAAAGATAAACATAAAATAGGTAAACATCTGACAAATATAATCAAGAAAATGAGATAAAGAACTCTAACAAATTTGGAGATGAAAAAGAAAGCATAAAACTAGACATAACAGAAATTTTTAAATATACGATAGGGTCTACGGCCATGCCACCCTGAACAAGCCCGATCTCGTCTGATCTAGGAAGCTAGGTGGGGTTGGGCCTGGTTAGTACTTGGATGACAGACCACCTAGGAAGACCAGGTGCTGTAGGTGTAAAAAATAAAAAATAAGGGATTGTAAACTGACAAGGTCCTTGCAATCTGTGAGGTCAACCAAGGGTTGCCTCGCCAAATATAAACAAACAAACAAATAAATAAGTAAGTAAGTAAGTAAATAAATAAATAAATAAAATATCTAAGAATATTATATTCAAGCCAATTCATTTGAAAATATGGTCAAATTGTATGAATACCTAGACACACTGACCCTCAACAATCATGGTATAATTAAGTTATAGAATTTTTTTTTACATAAGTAAATTTGAGTGTTTTCAAAAAGGAGAAATTATTTCTGGCTTTGTGGGAGGAGAGAACAAAGAAAGTTCAAAGACCTCTGTGTTTAACGAAACTTATTTGCTTTTTTTTCTTTTCTGGGCACTCAGTGAGACTATATTTCTCAGCCTCTCTATCATTTACCCTCTGGACAGTGGGATATGGGTGTTAGAGGTAAGTTACTAAGATTTTGAGATTTGATTGTTATAATAGGTAGCATTTCTTGCCCAATGTATATAGAAGGCTTACTGAAAGTCTTTTCTTTTCAATTTAAGCAGTGAATGGGATGTCAATAAGGACTGTCAACCAATGGTCTTTGGAGCCAATTCAATGCCAACAGGAATCCCCAATTTGAGCTGCAGTAAAGAAGGACACTTTATTCAGTGCAAACAGCTCAACTGTATTACAGCATGTCTGTAGAAAAGCTCAATAGTGTTACAGCTCAATTATGAAACAGCACAACTGTGGAACAGCATGGCTGTGAGGCAGCCCCAAGGCAAGGCAGACTTTGGCAATGCCCATCTCAGGCTAGACAGCTCTGCTCTGCCCTGTCCACTCTGCTCCAGACCGGTGAGATATCTTCGGTGTTTCAACTCTAGCAGGGAAAACAGTCTTCAGTCACAGTAGAAAGGGGAAATGTGTTCTCCAAGCCATAGGGGAACTGACTTACACAGACAGAAAGCCCCTCATAGTTTGTTTGGTTCAAAGGCACTGTCCTAATTGGTCAGAATAGAGCCACCCTGAATGGTTTGTGAAGATGCTGATGGGTTTAGAGTAGAGCAGCTCCGATTAGACAGGGAAAGTCTCAGTCCTACCGATTGAGATATATTTTCAGGAATTCCTTTGTAAGGGTTGGCTCAGATGGCAGGAACACAGTGCAGGCAAGCAGTTCAGTGCAGCCTTCTCCTTGAAGTGCGGTTTGCGTGAGGGGCCCTTGTTTAGAAATGGCTGCTAGGCTCTGCTTTTAAATTTGATTCTAGTTAGCCAACAAGAGTCCTTCTTTGTAGGTATCTTCTTTCTTGGGGTCTACAGGACACAAAGGCATAAAAAGGAAAAGAATTCCAACAATTCAAACTGAGGAGCATGGCCTAGAAAATGAAAGATATGTATAGGAAGAACAAGTCATTCAAGTGACCTCTAGAACTGTGGATGGATACAGGTAAGAGAGCAATGAGGGAGATGAAGCCATAGTTTGGAGTCAGACAATGGATTAGAATTTTAACCTGAGGACATAATAAATCATTTCCGATTAGTGAAGAAAATATGAACATCACCATAATTATGTTTCAGGAAAATTACTCTCACAATTACTCAAACAATGTATTGGAAAGATACATTAAAGAAATAGCTAAATAAGAAAAAATCCATTAATGATATAAAAGTCTAGAAGAGGCCATTGGGATGGGATCAGGTGAATGAATGTAGAAATAAAGAACAGGAAGTAGATGCATAAAAAAAATTGATAAGATTTGGAATCATACACAGAAACAGAATGTCAGAGCTGGAAAGAACTTTAGAAATTATTTCACTCGTTAGATAAATTAAAGCTTAAAGCAATTAAATGAATTGTTTAATGATCCCAGAAGCTGTTAATTAGTGAGGCTAAAACCAAGACCAAATTCTTCGAGTTCCCAGTTCATTCTTTACTCTCTGCTAATTTGGTATAGGAAAGGAAGGAGAGAAAAGATTTAGAAATACCTGAGGTTTTAAACCCAGAGTAGGGTGATGCCGTCAACGAAAAGAGGAAACCTAAGAGCTAAGTCGTGTCCAGTTGTGGTTCTAGTGGGATACCTTGCTGAAAGATCCATCAGACAGCTCAAAATTCATGACTGGGGCCTAAGAATCAAGAACAGAATTATGTATTATAAGTTATATTTATAGTTATTATTTGAAGACTATTAGAAAGAAGAGTAAGGAAGAAAAGAAGAGGGGCAGACAGGGAGTGAGAAGAGATGAGAAAGTAGATAACTGTGGGTAAATATTATTTAGGAGACTGGAGGAAAAACAGCAATTGGAGAAGAATACTAAAGAAATGTTAATGAATCTGAAAGTGGAAAACATATTCTGGATGCAGCCTCTCAGGGATGATGTAGAAAGGTTTTGTGCATTGGGAGAAAAACTGAAGTGTCTGACAAGTGTCTGAGTTCTTTCCAATTCAGATACTATAATCAATTATTGTAGCAAAAAGATGAAGTGAATTTTATTGAATCTGACTTCAGCACTGTATTTTATTATATGTCTTATTATTAGTCCTATTGACTAATAAATTCAGAAATGTGGTTTTTATAAGTAAACACTAAATATTAAAATTATTAAGACTACAAGTTCCTTTGGCACTATTTTATATCATGGGAGTAGAAGCCAGGTGTAAAACAACATGCACAGACAAGCATGAATATCTATATGTTCCCTTTGATGATTATGTACATAGTTTGCTGCATTGCAGTGACCTGCATATATATTTGCATAACTTCAGAGGTGATTTGAGAAATTTTCTTCTTGTGTGCTGCAACCATCTGAAAAGTTGCTTCCTGAAGAAGCAATAGGTGGTTTTTCAATGTGCGTACCATCTCTCCACTGCTTATTAAAGAGTCAGGTATACAAAATATGCACGATAAATGTAAATGATCAACAGAAGCTATCAACATGATCTGTTTGTAAAGAATGAGAGGTGAAAAGCCAATTTTATGTTATTTAATTTCACAGCACCCAAAATAAAGGTACACACAATTTAAGTTGAAGCACTAACATAAGTAGAATGAAAAAAAAGGAAACTAATTAAATTTTCTTTTAACCAATAGCCTTAGCACAATTTATTTTAACTTTTCTCTAAATCATTCTCTTTTCAGTGTTCAGGCCAAATCTTTACCCTCCTCTGGGTTCCCCCTCGATCTTTATGTTAGAAGATCTTCACATTACATAATATGCAGTTTGTGCAACTTGAAACTTCCCCGATTCAAACTATATAGTAGGTACACATAAGGTCATATTAAACGTTGTAAAACCTATTGATTTGAAAGCCCTTTCCTACCTTCCCAATGCCGAGCCTCTGCCCTGTCCCCTTTATAGATCTTCTCCTCCCTCTAGAACATCCTCAGGAATCTCCATGGAGGAGATGGTCCTACAAGTGCTCCCACAAAGGGCAAACGCACTGTACATTTGCTATAATCCTGCTCAGTCAGTCGCTCATGTCACTCCACTCCAGGCTATGCTCTTGCTTATTCTGCTTGGGTCACCGCCTGTCACCACCTCAGGACCATCTAATATGCCACCAGCTTCACTCACCATATTCTAAATCACTGATGTTCCTTGTCTTGCTGCTTCCAAATAACCATTGCTCTCGGCTGCTGTTCTTTTTGCTTGGGCTCATTCATGCACTATCACTGAGAGCGCATTCCAGGCTGTGCCCCGCTTTCCTCTCTGCCTCTCACCTCCAAGCCACCAAATGAAGACTACCACTCAAT
>NW_011888783.1:29303438-29318419 GCF_000151845.1 Pteropus vampyrus | reverse complement strand
AATTGGAGAAGAATACTAAAGAAATGTTAATGAATCTGAAAGTGGAAAACATATTCTGGATGCAGCCTCTCAGGGATGATGTAGAAAGGTTTTGTGCATTGGGAGAAAAACTGAAGTGTCTGACAAGTGTCTGAGTTCTTTCCAATTCAGATACTATAATCAATTATTGTAGCAAAAAGATGAAGTGAATTTTATTGAATCTGACTTCAGCACTGTATTTTATTATATGTCTTATTATTAGTCCTATTGACTAATAAATTCAGAAATGTGGTTTTTATAAGTAAACACTAAATATTAAAATTATTAAGACTACAAGTTCCTTTGGCACTATTTTATATCATGGGAGTAGAAGCCAGGTGTAAAACAACATGCACAGACAAGCATGAATATCTATATGTTCCCTTTGATGATTATGTACATAGTTTGCTGCATTGCAGTGACCTGCATATATATTTGCATAACTTCAGAGGTGATTTGAGAAATTTTCTTCTTGTGTGCTGCAACCATCTGAAAAGTTGCTTCCTGAAGAAGCAATAGGTGGTTTTTCAATGTGCGTACCATCTCTCCACTGCTTATTAAAGAGTCAGGTATACAAAATATGCACGATAAATGTAAATGATCAACAGAAGCTATCAACATGATCTGTTTGTAAAGAATGAGAGGTGAAAAGCCAATTTTATGTTATTTAATTTCACAGCACCCAAAATAAAGGTACACACAATTTAAGTTGAAGCACTAACATAAGTAGAATGAAAAAAAAGGAAACTAATTAAATTTTCTTTTAACCAATAGCCTTAGCACAATTTATTTTAACTTTTCTCTAAATCATTCTCTTTTCAGTGTTCAGGCCAAATCTTTACCCTCCTCTGGGTTCCCCCTCGATCTTTATGTTAGAAGATCTTCACATTACATAATATGCAGTTTGTGCAACTTGAAACTTCCCCGATTCAAACTATATAGTAGGTACACATAAGGTCATATTAAACGTTGTAAAACCTATTGATTTGAAAGCCCTTTCCTACCTTCCCAATGCCGAGCCTCTGCCCTGTCCCCTTTATAGATCTTCTCCTCCCTCTAGAACATCCTCAGGAATCTCCATGGAGGAGATGGTCCTACAAGTGCTCCCACAAAGGGCAAACGCACTGTACATTTGCTATAATCCTGCTCAGTCAGTCGCTCATGTCACTCCACTCCAGGCTATGCTCTTGCTTATTCTGCTTGGGTCACCGCCTGTCACCACCTCAGGACCATCTAATATGCCACCAGCTTCACTCACCATATTCTAAATCACTGATGTTCCTTGTCTTGCTGCTTCCAAATAACCATTGCTCTCGGCTGCTGTTCTTTTTGCTTGGGCTCATTCATGCACTATCACTGAGAGCGCATTCCAGGCTGTGCCCCGCTTTCCTCTCTGCCTCTCACCTCCAAGCCACCAAATGAAGACTACCACTCAATGAGTCTCCAGGGCTTTCCTCTCACCTGCAAATAGAGTAGTGGTTTCCCTTTGGATTCTGCTACTTCAGAAAAGCCCCACACTTCTTCACCCTAAGGATAATAATCGTAGATATATTTATTGAATGTTAAATACATGTCTGAAACTTACTAAGTGCTTTAGATGTATTGACTCATTTATCTTTACAAAAGTTCTCTAATATAGATACTATTATTATCTCCATTTTACAGCTGATGAAACAAAAGCACAAGAAGTAACTTACCCAAGAATACCCAGCTACTAAATGGAAGATCCAGGATTTGAACCCTGACTCCGAATCTTGTACTCTTCACCACTGTACTACTCAGAGGGAGTTCAAGTCATCATGGGTCTCCTCAGAGCCACATGTTCTTCCCTTCTGATTCCTAAGCCCTATTGGTGACACTGGAATTTCTAGTTAGTCATCACTTCCCCTCTAAGGGATTTTTTTTCCTAGGAATTTTCAGTCAAACCTCTACAATTTAGCTCTTCCTCTCAATTCAACTAAAGTAACATGCACCCTTGAATGTCACATGTTGTGAGATCAGAATATAAGAAGTTTCTAGCCCCATTTAAATCTAAAGATATCACTAGATGGTAGAGAAGTGTTGCCTAACTCACTGGCACTGCCTATCTTAACTGATTCTCTGGCTTATCAGGAATATCTTCCCATTTGTTGTCTTCTATGACTTCCCAAATGGACTGTGAGATCCTCCAGGATAATCTCTCCATTTTAAGCTCCTTAACGTTAATCATATCTGTGAAATCCCTTGTTCCTTTTAAGGTGATATGTTCACAGGTTCTGGGGTTTAAAGCTCAGATATCTTTGGGAGGCATTATTCTGTATGTCACACTTGGGCACCAAGGATGCTTGGTACCAAGGGCCATTCTCTACATCTGCAGTATCTGACTGCATCACCTCCACATCTCTGTATATTCACTTTGCATTTATGTTCACATATAATTTTACTTAAAGGCCAGAATTGTGTGATGTTTTCCCTTGACATACTGTACAGTTCAGTATTTGCAGGTTTACTTTATCTCCTTAGGCACGGAGAAGACATTTTTATTCATCAATGTGCTCAGATTGTGATCTTTAAGTGGAACTGTGCAAACAACCACGAAGTCCTAATATCACCTTGGAAATGCAAAAAGTTGATCTTTATTTTCAGACTTCAAATTGCTTACCAGACCCTATAAAAGACAGAGTAAAGACCATAAAAACAAACTTATGGCATTGTTATCTACGGATGGAAAACGAGGAGAAAGAAAATCACAACACAATTTTGTCAGCAAACATTACTCTGAAATTCATTTGTGGACTCATTTTTTGAGTGCTTACTTTCTTCTTTCACTGTTAGGTCCTATTCCCTTACACAAAGCATTAATTTAGAAATATAAATAAGGCTTTGGAAGCCATTCTGAAAGCAGCAGAGAAAAACAGGAAATAATAGAGAAAATCAAAATTACATCTGCCTAGATAATTACAATAAGCAAATCATGAATTAAGAATGGTAGTACTACAAACAAAAATACTGGTCCCAATGTACAACATCTTCCCAGAGTAATTCACTTTCCTATCAGGTTGTCTGTGATCAGGAAATATTCCATAAAGTGAATATTTGTCTATGCCTTCATTATGGTAAGATTTCCCAGACTGATTTTTGTATAAAACACTACTGCTCCGTGCCAGGTAAATAGAGACTCCTTTTCTAAGAAATACAGAAATAGGAAAATTCAGTGTTTCCCAAATTTACTGAACTATTAGAATTTTTATTTTAATAAATAAAATGAATAGACAAGGAGCTATTAGATATAGTAGGCTATAACACTTTATCTTTTGAACAAGGGAGTGATATGATGAAAATGGGGTTTATGGTAGATTAATCTAGTAAATGTGTGGGATAGATAGGAAGTAACGAACTTGATTCAAGGAGGCCAGATAGGAGAATGTTGCAGTTAACTTCTAAAGGCTTGATTTAGGAGAGAGGACATAAAAATTAAGCATGCAGTCATGAATCTGAAATACCCATATCTACGGTGGCTGTTTCTGTCAGTAAATCTGGTTTCATTTGTTTTATTCTTTTAGCTATGTCAGTGCTTACTAGGCTCTATATTATCATTTAGAAAACTACATCTCTCTTTACTCTCTCTCTCCTCTCTCACGCTCTCAGACTAATAAGAGTGAGAGAAGAGATAGATACACACATAATCTCTCTCTCTCTCTCTCTCTCTCTCTCTCTCTCTCTCTCTCTCTCTCTCTCTCTCTCTCTCTCTCCCCGCCCCCCAAGCAACTCAATAACTCAATCTAATAGTGGTGTTTCCTGTATTGAGAAGAATTCTGTATAGTTATGTAGGAATAAATAATTGTCCTCCCTTACTCTCACACTCACAGTACTTCTGACACCAGACGTGTGAGGGTTTTCCACCCCAAGCAATTCTGCCACTAACTGCTGGGAATTAGTGTAGACTCCAGATGTTAAGGATTCAGTCCCACAAGGCTACCTCCCACTTCACACACCAATCTCAAGTAGGAAGTTCTCTGGTTACCAGAACTTTCTGTCTGATTTTGTTGCAAATCGGTTATCATAACCTCTTCCTTAGACATGAAGAGACTGACAGGTTGATTTAAGAGGCTGAAAATCTTAAAAGTGTCAATAAACAGTATAAAGTAATTGAGAGGAAAATCTGGAAGCACAGGAAGTAATAAGAGAGTCAAATGTTTGAATTTAAAACTTTCCAAGGTAAAGCAGTTCTGGTCAAGAACATTATCTGGTGATATTTCTTAAAGTGAACTTAAGTTCTCAAACTGAGTAGAGGCAGTAAAGTAGTCAAGAAGTGGGATTTGGGGGCTAGGGACTGGTTTCATTTTGTTTTGGATGACTCATCAACACAGATGAAGTCCTCCTGAATAATAAAAGCACTTAAGGATGGAGAAGAAAAACTAAGCTGAATTCAACATTTTCCAGTAATTAAAGAGATAGCAGATGACAAAAATAAAGAATGAATCAGGTGTGATATGTCCAAATGGCATAAGTTCAGAAGAGCAGGGATTTTAAAAATAGCACTGGAAAGCAAGTAGACTCCAGTCTCAACTTCTACCTCCAACAATGTTTAAAAATGAGCCAGAGAGGAATATCTGTTATGTGTATATATTTGTATACATGGGCAAGCAAGCTTCAGTTAAGGTACAAAATTGAAAGAATTCTCAATAGGTGATTAACGGTAACAAGAGCAAACATTTACTGAGTAATCATTATGAATTAAATTTGTACTAGGCACCTCATACGATATTTTAATTTTATCCTTTTAAAGTTCTTCTGAAATAAACATCATTATTATACTAATTTTACAGATGAGAACAGTAAAACTCAGAGATTACATAAAGACCACAATGCAAACAAACAGTGGAACCAACATTTTAAGTTGAGCAGTTTAGGTCCAAAGTGTGCACATTAAATCTTTTATTCTATGATGATTCTCAGGCTAAAATGAAAAACAGTTTATCTGCATTGGGATGAAGCTTCCAAGAGACAGAAAGGAATAATTTAGAAAATAGATCAGTTTGCATGTGATAACAAATAAGCCCAAATCTCAGAAAAATCACACAAGTTTATTTCTCCTTCCCATTATACGATGATCTATGAGTTATCTCAGACTCACCTCCCCATGAGTGGGCTCATAGATCCACCAGTATCTAGAATATTATTCATTGATGTTGCAGAGGAAAAGATGTTTCTGGATCAACTTGCCCCTACTATGAATTGCTCTTGTCCAGAAGTAACACATGCTACTTCTCCACACATGTTATTGGTCATAGTCAAAAGAGTCAATGAGAGATTCAAAAGTGCAAACATGCTATGCATCATGAAGGTAAATAGATGAAAATAGTTGGGAACATAATAATGGTTATCACAGGAAAGAAGAGAGCAGTACTGACTACTCTCCATGATTTCCTGGATGAGACCGAAAATAATGAGTAAATGATATCAGGATAAGTCTTTGAGAAGGGAGATATGCTTGAAATAACTTATTCTTTCAGTGGTGATAAAAGACAACAGAAACTCAGAGCTGTCTAGATGGGATCAGCCTTTGGTGAGAATTAAGTACATTCATAAACATAAAGCCAAATCACAATGTCTGGCACATAGTTGAGGGCTCAACAAATATTGTCAAGTATTTATAAATTGCTAAGCAATAAGCAAGTTACTATGTTTTAAGATAAGTATGTATTCAAAGTTTTTTTTTAGTTTATTTTCCAATTACAGTTGACATACAGTTGACATTATATTAGTGTCAGGTGTACAACATAGTGATTAGACATTTATATATCTTACAAAGTGATCACCCTGATAAGTTTAGTACCCATCTGCCACCATACATGAGTATTACATTGCTGACTATATTCCTTATGCTGTATTTTACATCCTTGAAACTTAAAGGTTTTTAATAAGTGAAATTGTTTGGTAACTTCTTTTCTAATCGAGAGCTTATAACATTCATTATTACATGCAGTTTATTATTACATATTAATTAATAACTATTAGACATATTTTTCTCTTTTTCAGCACAGTCAGGTATCTTATATGAGTTGTTGACATTCACGTCCTACTTATTTTTCTATAATCTATCTTCCTATCCATATCTTCGCTTATAATATCACCAGTAACTTCTAGCCAAAACCAAAACCAAAAACAATGGATGCTTTTTAGCCCTTTTCCTATTTTATCTCCATCTTTAAAAAGCCCAATTTTTTCCCCAAACTATCATATTCTCCTAGTTTTTCTTATGCTTCCTTGGCTCTTCTTTCTTAGCTTCTTTTATAGGCTCTTCATTTGCCCATTCTTATATTGGTGTTCCTTTGATTTCATCATTAGTCCTCCATTCTTCTTATTCTATACAATTCCTTGATATTAATGCACTCTGTATCTTCAACTGAAATTTAAATAATAATGATTCCCAAAGATATAGCTCAAGCTCACATTTCCCTTATCTATAAAAATATCTATCAGATATTTTTCTTTGGATAATCCAAAGGCTCTTCGAATTTGAGATGTCTAAAAGTAAACTCACCATTTTCCTCTGTAATCCCACTCCTTTCACTCTCTGTTTCTGGACTGAAGGATGTGCAAAGTAGCAAGAGTTGAGGCTGAAAAAAAGCATTAACCAGATACCAAAATGTTTATTACATTAGATTTAACCACGTGAAGTTGTTGAATTCAATCATTATTGATTTATAAAAATGTCATCTTGTCCAAAATACACCAAGAATTCATACATTTCAACAACAAAGGATCGAGCAATCCAATTAAAAAATGGGCAGAGGACCTGAACAGATATTTCTCTTAAAAATATATGGAGATGGTAAACAGATACATGAAAAGATGTTCAATTTCACAAGCTATAAGGGAAATACAAATCAAAACCATGTTGAGATACACCACCTCACACCTGTTAGAATGACTATTATCAATAAGACAAGAAATAAGTGTTGGAGTGGATATGGAGAAAAAGGAACCCTTGCGCACAGCTGGCAGGAATGTAAACAGTATGGAGGTTCCTCAAAAAATTAAGAATAGAGCTACCATATGACCTAGCAGTTCTTCTTTTGGATATCTACCAGAAATATTTGAAAACACTTATTCATAAAGACATACGTACCCCTATGTTTATTGCAGTACTATGCACAATAGCCAAACATGGAAACAACCTAAATGTCCTTTGACCAATGACCGGATAAAGAAGATGTGAAGGAGGGAGGTAGACGGGGGTAACGGGAGTGAAATATATGATGATGAAAGGAAATTTAACTTTGGGTGGCGAACACACAATGTGATATATACATGACATGTTATTGAATTGTACACTTGAAATCTATATGATTTTATTAACTAATGTCACCCTAATAAGAAAGAAGAAAGAAAGAAAGAAAGAAGAAAGAAAGAAAGAAAGAAATATGTGGTACATATATACAATGGAATACTACCTGCCTATTAAAAAAGATGAAATATTGCCATTGGCAACAACATGGATAGATCTTGAGCATATTAGGTTAAGTGAAATAAGTCAGATGGAACAGGACAAGGACAATATAATTTCACTCATATGTGAGCTTTAAAGCAGAAAAGTAACAAACAAACTCATAGATACAAACAACAGTATGGTGGTTATGGGGAGTGGGCAGAAGAAAAGGATAAATGCGGTCAGATACATGGTAATGAAAGGAGACTAGGCTCTGGGTAGTGAGCACACAATGAAATATAAATACAATGCATTATAAAGTTGTACACCTAAAATATATGTTATTAACCAATGTTACCCCAATAAATTTAATTGTAAGAAAGAAAATGGCATCTTGTTCAACAGAGGAACTGTACATTACCCCAGGGGCAGTGGAAATTCATTGATTCGTTTTTGTGTGAGAGTGATATTATCTGATTTACATTTTAGAGAGAATCTCTGGCTTTAGTGTGAAGAAGTTTGGAGAGGATTAGGCTAATGGAGGGAATACCTGTTAGGAATGTATAGAGAAATTCATATTAGCATATGGCTATAGTTTTAAAGTGAAATAAAAAAGTTGAGGATATTTGGGAGGAATAATTGACAGAGCTTGGCAATTAGATGTGGAAGGGGAAGGAGAGAAAGAAAAGAAACAAGAAGAATGAATATCCTGAAAAAAAAAAAAAGATGGAAGATTAATGGATTCAGCAACTGAAAGAACACATTGTTACCTTTCACTGAGCTATGGAATACTCAAGAAACATATTTAGACTTGAAAATCATAAAGTTCATTGTTAGGCATGATAAATTTGTAGTGGAGATTTTTATTAAGCAATTGGATACATGGATCTAAATTTAGATAGAGCTAGAAACTTAAGATCCACATGATCCATCACTAAGCCACTCACATGTGGAGAAACTGAAATTAAAAGAACAAATCCTGGCATTTTTTATCCAGTGGAGATTGGATATGCAGGGACAGCCCATTTTGCCTGAGCAAAGATAGTTGAGCAAATTCAGGTAGGGCAAGACAGAGTCATGTTGTCCTCATTGCAGTGCAGTCACCCTGCCCCTGGTCATTGTGGTCCCCTAATGATCTAATTCTGCTAAGTAATTTATTCATCAATGAAGATAGAACGAGGTCTTCACTATGCTACTACTCTTTCCTATGTCAAAAAGAGGAAATTTCTGTACCTTACTGCAGTGTAACAGAAGCAAATAAATATTCTCTCTCAATAGTGTGATTGCTTCCCTTCCCTGGTAGATTCCAAGTGACTTAAAGGCAGTGATCTTCTATTCTAAAACCTTGTACCTAGTAACCAATCATATCTAGCAAATCAGAATGCATCAAATAAAGAACTGCTGAATTATGTTAATCTCACGAATGCTGCAAAACATTCAGAAAATTCTGAATATTTATTTTGCCAATTGAAAAGGGTAATTCTAATAAAAGTAGAAAGGTGAACTCATTTTTCTTTTTGTGTGATACATGTAAAATTTACATTAAAAAAGTGTCACATTGGTCCTGTTTTCTGTTAGATCCATTTCTGATTTTTCCCCTGCTCATCTTTATATCACAGGGAATAATATTTCAAGTTCTCTTGACAACTGGTTTTTAGTAGGTTCAATTTATGGGGGCACTGGTGGAAGATTAGAAGTCAGGAAGAAAAGCCAGTGTGTTGCTTCTTTTTTTATCTTCATCTTTTCTCTCTCCTTCCTCCCACTTCTCTGCTATAGGTGACATTTCCATCAGTGGACACTTTTTTTTCCATGGCTCCAAGTCCTGAGGATAGTCACTACCATGGTGTTCCCATCCTCTACCAGGCGGGCTCAGACCTTACACTACTTTTTTTTTTTTTTGGTCCCACAGCCCTGTAGATGCAGAAGCTTCTTGGTGTGGCTAATCTCTAGGTCATCTCTTATCATTTTCTTAGCTTGTCCATTACTTGTATAACCAATTATTCGTATTAAATTTTCTCTATTTAAAATATCTAGAGTAGTTTCTAATTTTCTCACTGTGTACTAAGTGAGAAAAGGCTAAAGTGATTTAAGAAGTACTGATGAAATGATGGAAATTGAAAGACTAGATTAAGAAAAGTAGTACTCCCAGTGTTCTGCAGCAATCAAATCACACTTAGATTCCCTGTTTTAGTTCATTTTAAGAAGAATATGTTGAGACAGAGTTTCCAGAGTGAGACTGGCTCTGATAATGAGGGATAAAAAAAATTCACTTCATGAGCAAAATAGAAGGACTTGGGAATGTAGATATAAGAATCATCTTGACTATTAAAGATGTGGTCACATTGAAGAAGAAACAGATACATTTTATGTTGTTCTATGACAAGAGATGAGAAGGATCAGATTACGAATAAACACAAAAAGAATCTCCCAACAAACAAAAATAAATGTAATGACTTGAAGTTTGAGTTGTTGGTCACTGAAAATAACCAAGCAAAGACTGTAGCCTTTGCTTGGCCATTTTCAAGAGAGCTCTGTACTAGTGTCGAGCTGTACTGGATAACATTTTTAAAAAAAATGTTTTAAATTAAAAAGTACATGGCATGCCAAAGGCATAACCCATGGAATAAATAATTGATAAGCTGGGCTTCATTAAAATCAAAAAAATTCATGAGAACGACAATGTCAAGAAAAGGACCACATATTGGGAGAAAATATTTGCAAAAAATAGATTTGATAAAGGACTTTACCCAAAATAGACAAAGAACACTTAAAACTTAACGATAAGAAAATAGACAGCCTGATATAAAAATGGACCAATGACCTTAACAGACACCTCACCAAAAAAGACATACAGATTGCAAGTAAAGATATGAAAAAATGCTTCAGGTCATATGTCATCAGGGAAATGTAAATTAAAACAACAATGAGATATTATTATACACCTGTTAGAATGGCCAAAATCCAAAACACTGACAACATCAAATGGTTATCAGAATGTGGAGCAACAGAAACTCCCATTCGTTACAGTAGAAATAGAAAATAACAACCACATTAAAAGACAGTTTGGTGGTTTCTTACAAAACCAAACGTACTCTTATCCTATGACATTGCAATCGCACTCCTTGGTATCTATTCAAAGGAGCTGAAAAGTTATGTCCACACAAATATCTGCAAATGAATATTTAAAGCAGCTTTATTCATAATTACCAAAACTTGGAAATAATGAAGATGTCTTTCAGTGAGTGGATAAACTGTAATACATACAGACAATGGAATATTATTCAGCACTGAAGAGAAATGAGCTATCAAGCCATGAAAACATATGGAAACACTTAAATACACATTACTAAAGAAGTCAATCTAAAAAGGCTACATACTATGTGATTGCAAGTATATGACATTTTGGAAAAGACAAAACAATAGACACAGTAAAAATATCAATGCCAGTGGTTGCCAGGGGTTGAGAGTGGGGAGGGATAACTAGGCAAAACATAGATTTTTAGTGCAGTGAAAATACTCTGTATGATACTATAATGATGGATACATGTCATCATATATTTGTCCGAATCCATAGAATGTATAACACCAAGTGAATCCTAATGTAAGCTACAAACTTTCTGTTATTATGATGTGTCAATGTAGGTTTACTAATTATAACAAATGTGCCACTCTGGTGGGAGATGTAGTTAATGAGGGAGGCTCTGTATATGTTGGGGCAGAAGGCATATGGGAAATCTCTGCACTTTCCTCTTTACTGATTAAAAAAATTAAAGTCTTTTTTAAAAAGTACATGGCTTACCCAGGGCTCTGCACCCAGACCAGCTATAGTAGCAAAACAAGTACATGGTATCTCTGAACCAAGAAGGTCCAAAATTTTTTCAGTTTAAAAATGTTTTTTAAGCCAATAAAATTCAAGATCATGCACCATTGCTAACGCACCTCACAGTTGGTTATTTACATGTACAAGAAGAATGAAATATAGCTCATTTTACATCATGTTCTTCTTAAAATAATCTCTGTAAATTTGTCGTGTGTTGAGTGAAAATTATCAAGAAGACTGCTATTTCAAAAAGACTGATACTTGCCCATCTGGGTAGATACATATTACCACAGTTCTCTGATAGACATATTTTGAAACGGAATCTAAATCTTGTCTTACCTCTATAGATTTTTTTTACCTTGCTTTCTCCTTGATTTTATCCCAAGTATTTTGAAAATGCTCCAATTTTGACATCAATCCAATTGCTGAGAACTCTAGCATAAAATGAAGAAAGACACATGAAAAGAACAGCGTTAACCATATAAAACACATTCATGACATATTTACAAGGCAATGAAATAAAACATGCTTACATACCCAAGATCTGAAATCTTACATGTGTAACAATCTGACTGGTAAAGGAACAAATCTTTCATTTACCTTTTAGCTGGTCAACTAATTATATATTTTCTTTTAATAATAATTATAATTCACATGCCATCTAATTGCTATATTTTCCATGATCGAAACTTAAAATTCTTTTTGTATCAATTGCAAAGAACAGTTATTTACATCTATTTCTTTGACACTTTTATTATAAATGTCTTTTTTCTTGGACTCAACTCATAATTTTTTTTAAAAAGTATTTCTATCTGCTGCATAATAATGATGCATGATAAAACAGCCCCAAAACTCATTAGTTTAAAATAATAAGCATGTACTCAGCTTATAAGCTTTCAAGTCAGCAGATCCAGCTAAACTCTCCGGGCTGTCTCAGTGAGACTCACTCACATATCTGATAGTTAGCTGGCAATCATCACAGCTGATAGACATCTGGTCATTTGTCTTTACCATTCGGCAAGCTGGCCTGAGCATATTCTAATGGTGGAAGCTGAGAAAAAGGAGAAATTAGAAATCTGCAAGTGCTTTTCCAAGACTCACCTGAAGTTTGCTACCAATCCATTGGGCAAAAAAGTTACATGGTTAATTACAGAGACAATGTAGAGGGTACAACCAATGGGTGTGAGCATTGCATTACTGGATAAATTGGAGCCATTGATGCCACGTAAAACACATAAATGAAATTTTCCTAAATTCTGAGTTTATGCAATTATCCCTATATAATAACCTATCTGATTCAAAGACTACATGTTTATTTTTAGCAATAATATTTATAATATTTTTCTTGGCTAAAACTTAAAAATACTCCATATTTATCATTTGCTGATGAATTTAGTTATTTACATTTACTCGATTTCTCTATTGTAAGTCTTTTCACTTTCAGTCCACTGAATGAATGAAAAAGCAGTGCTGTTGGTTTTGCTGGAGAGATTCTGTCCTTACACCAAGGTGCTGACTGCTTATCTCCATGACTCAGAAAGCAAAATTTAAACATATCAAATTGTCTACTGTCCATGGTTGGATGTTTGGCAAACATAATGCAGGGTTTTAAATATGACAATGGAAATGATTACTACTGATGAAACACAGAGAATTATTCACTAGCAGCTCATGCTTTCTATTCTTTCTTTACTCCTCAGGAATAAGTGTGATCACCAGGTGGCCATATCTGAAAAAATTCCTGGTCATAAACCGTAGTCCCTTTACCAAATAAGTTTCCAAAAAATTTTTTTTAAATAATTTTTTAAAATTTAAGAATAAATAATCCAAGTAGCTTTTGATTTCTATTAAGCCATAATTTGATTAAAAGTTCACATAAACCTGTGTCTCCTCAAACATCTGAAGCAATTGAATAGATTATATTTAAAAAGTAGGCAATTATTAAAGGGGTTTTTCCCCCTACAGAGACGTTCTTTATAGAAGATACTACCATAGTAGATAGAAACCAAAAGACTATGTCATGTGAAATTTCCCTTTAGCTTTATTTTCCTGGATTCAAAAGGACACTCATATATTGGCATGAATATCACTTGTCTCATTACGAATAAGTATCCAAACAAATGAGCACATTTTCAAACAACAAAAAGTGTACAAAAGTTCAGTCTTCTGGAAAATGTTTGAAAGATATTATGGGTTTTTCCATTTACAGAAGCCTTATTGTTATTTTCTTTTCCACATCTGCTATTGGTTTGAATGACTTGCCAACAATTCAGTGAATAAAGGTGCCAAAATGTTTTTACTAATAATTCTCAAGTATCTTCTTCCTTTGCTTTTAAGTAAAAAGATCTTTAACACAAAGAACAGTACTTACGTAGTTTCATGTGAACATGTATTCAGATTATTAACTACGAATCTTCAATTTGGGAGAACCTATTTTGTGAAAATACAGTGTAATCACAGTTAGGAGAACTGAAGTGTAGAATACGACAAAGTGTTTGATTTGTACTCTCCAATCAGTTAAAGCCAGGAAAATTGTGAAAACTTGGCAACTTCTCTACGCCCTCGTTTTCTCATCTGCTTATAATTTTTATAACTATAGCTATGACATAAATGTCCCAGGGAAGCTTATTACTAAAAAAAAAGTCTGTAGAAAAAAGATCACTCAACAAAGGACAGTATTCTGTAACATAAATCCCCAATCTCTCTTTCTAAATGTGGATTTTTGCATTTTGAATTTTCCTAAAAGGAGGCATACCTATATTTCTAGAATAAACAACCATAGAACTTCCTCGGTTTAGGGGCTGAAAATGTTAAAGTAACGGTGTTTTTGTCCCACTGGCACAGATGCTTTAAGCTTTAAAAGAACCTCCTACTTCTTAATCCCCCTCTCCGTATTCTTGCCAAGCTCTCTGGAAATCTGTGTTTTGGACACCCTCCAAGACCACATCTCATCCATATGCCTGCCCCAGAGGAAGGCATTCCGCAGGCTCTTTCCTTCACTCTATGAATGATTCATGTGTTAAGATCTTAAATACTAAGTTGAATCAAGGACCTAATGGCTCGAAAACCTGATCTGACGTCAAGGAAATGTGCTGTTTTAAGGACCTGCTTCTAAGGCTGGTTGTTTATCCTTGTTCAATCCAGACTCAGAAAGCCCTTTATTAGGCAAGCAGAGGGCATGACAGTATCCCCTTTTGAAGATCTTTTCTGAGACCCACATTTCTGAAGAGCACAACAGCTCCGATATCAAAGTGTAGGAATGGATTTTTGCTGACAACTATATATATTTAAGTTTACACTAGAAAAGTAAGTGGAAAGTTAATTCAATTATTTTCCTCTAAGAAAAATAAGTCATACTGAAAAATCACTTTTACCACCAATGGCAAGATCACAAATTAAAATGCCTCTGGGGAGAGGTTGGTAAATGGTTTTTAAGTGAGCACATGGAACCAGAGTTGCCAGAACTTCCAGGACTTGAATAGAAGCCAGAAATCTTTATTGTTATGTGAAATCTCCCCCATTTTAAATGTTGGCAATTAATTCAGACAAACGTAAACACTGTATAAGCCAAACATACACATCTGTAGGCCGGATTAGGCCTGAAGTGACAAGTTTGCAGGCTTGACCTATTATTTCATTTAAAAATGTTTTAAATATTTTGGAGAAAAATAAAGTGGAGCTCATATTCTTTAAAAGGATCAGTAAAACTCTGTAACAAGAGTATAAGAT
>NW_011888783.1:29270285-29302643 GCF_000151845.1 Pteropus vampyrus | reverse complement strand
CATTTTAAATGTTGGCAATTAATTCAGACAAACGTAAACACTGTGTAAGCCAAACATACACATCTGTAGGCCGGATTAGGCCTGAAGTGACAAGTTTGCAGGCTTGACCTATTATTTCATTTAAAAATGTTTTAAATATTTTGGAGAAAAATCAAGTGGAGCTCATATTCTTTAAAAAGATCAGTAAAACTCTGTAACAAGAGTATAAGATGGTAAGAAAATAATTTTACTTTATGCAACAGGGAAAGAGTAGACGCCTTTAGTGATAAATGACCATGAGCTAAAATCTCGGCTCAACCACCTAGCTACTAGCTGTGGGAACTAGAGAAACTGTCAACTTCGGTTTGTGAAATAGTGATAGTATTCACTTCATGCAGTAGTTATAAGAAGGTAATATGCAGTTTGCGTGATTTATATAGTTACATAGTTCCTGGCACATAATAAGAGCTTAATAAGTGCTAACAGTTCATATTAGTACAATTTTCATGATCATTTAAATAATAAACCTATATAGATTAGTTAGGAAATTAATATTAGTTAATATTTGTTGAGACCTTACCAAATAACAGGCACTGTGCTAGTTGTAATACTTTTAATCATTAATGCAATCCTATGAAGTAGATTCTATTTTTAACTCCACCCTACATATAAGGAAATAGGCTCAGTATGGTCGATTAACATACTCAAAATCACACAAAAAAATAAAGGAATGTGTGAAGACAGGGCAAGATTTAAATAAAGGCTGCCTGCCTCTAGCATCTGAAGCCTTTACCATTACATTAAATTAAAAAGTGTGTTATATTCAAATTAATTTTTGAATGTATTCCAAGCTATAAAGGCCTTAGATTTGGGAAAGGCATTTCAAGAGAAAGGCGATGCACTCCTTTCTGACTGCAAAAGGCCACCCCAAGCAATTCAGTATAAAGATTTCTTTTTTAAACTTAGAAGAAAAATCCAGATTTACTCTGAATAGTACATGATAACTTCTGGAAGTTAAATATATGTCCCCTCTTTTTATGTATTTATATGACTTTTAATCTCTTGCTTTGATGTAAATCAAACTACTCTTTACATGAGTAATTTGTAATTAGTTAAGTCTTCTTTGATAATACTTAGTGATAATTAGTTTTAGTTAGAAAAAGCACAGGAGCTGCAAAAAGTATAGATTATATGTTTATCGAAAGCAGATTAAAATGTGTTTCATTTAAATCTATATCATTTATCATTCTGAAAGGTTTGGGTAGAGTAGCCAGCTTCCATTTCTTTGCTTTTTTCCATCAGAACCTTATTCTTGTTCAGCTATGCACCCCTTCCTGTCATAAAAGAGAAGATGACTTCATTCTCAACTCAGAGATGGATCCTGGTTCATTCACAAATGGTTCTTTCTAGTGTTTCCTACTGATTTAGAGGCAGGCACATGCCCTAAGTTGGCCCAAACAGACTAAAGAGACTCATCTGTGCCTGACATAAAAAAAATTGTTTCTCTCTAGGATAAATTCATGCAGGAAACCAATTTCCCCTTGCAACTACAAGGAGAATCAGACTCAGGATAAGGCCAATAATTAAGACAGTAGATCAGATCAGGGAAAAAAATTTTTTTTTTCATAAAATTATTGAATCACTTAGAATCTATGGAACATCTTCTTTTAGTTTGTATGATAATAAATTACCACGTTATTATCATGGGGTTTTGTTACTTAGAGTGAAAATCATTCTAACTGACAAACTATAGTTTTCACATTCTATATGATTAATAAATATTTGTAGAATTTTAAATCGTTCAGTATATTGATTCCTCCTATTCACTCTGCCGATAGGAAACCAAAAAATTCAGATCATATGGCTATGGCCCAGTTACCACTCTCTTTCTTGTGGTTAGATCTAGTTGTAGAATCTAAAAGGAGCCTAAGCAATCTCCACTGGGCTACTAACTTTCGACCTTAGCCAGTGAATAGAAGTTTCCCACCATTCGAACTGATGTGCTCAAGAATTGTAGCTGATATCCTCTTGTCTTGGAGGTTTTAAATATTTCTTTCTGTTAATTACTAAGTTACATGAGGTCAGAAATCACATTGGTAAATATTTGTCAATGCAATTAATGCTGTCTCTCTCACATCCAGCTGAGATAAGAAACCAAATAACCTTTCTTAATCATATGCAAAACAAAAGAAAGAGCTATCAAACCAGAAATTGTATTGATGATCACCTTTTAGTTTAATAAGCTTTCATAGAGCAACAGAATTATGTAGGACTTTTAAAGACTATATCTATGTCTCCTCCCCATCCTCAGAAAATTATTTTTCATTAGTCTGGGTTGGGACATAAATATAAGTAGTTGACTAAAGTTTCCAGGTGATTTTAATTGCAGCCTGGGTTATGACACAGAGGTTTAGATTAGCTAAGTAGAAGTTTCAAAGCTATATTGTTCTTTCTTCAGATGTACCTTCAACAGTGTTTCCTTGCAAATATAACACATTTCTATTCTCTGTTTATATTTTTCATGAGCCTCAAATGGTTCTTGGCATACAAGGATCACTTTCAAACAATTAGTTATAACATCTGAGATACTGAATGGTTATTTCAACATTAAATTTTCTTCCCCAAAATCAAAGCATAGAAGAAATCCAGAGCAGATTTCATGAAGATATTCTTGTCTACAACTATGTGAGTCATTAAAAAAATACTTGCTTTGCTCATATTCATGACAAGGATTTAGGAAAATACTTTCAATACAAACAAATGACTCAAGGAAGGCGAACTGCAAACTGACCTTTGAGATCACCTCCTCCACACTATTTCTCAAAGTGTGGTCTTCTGCTGACCTGTATCTGGTACTTACTAAAATGCAGATTCCCTGATCTACTGAATCAGAATCTCTGGGGTTGGAGCCCAAGAATGCCATTTCGAAGAGGCCATGGATGATTCCAACGTACATTAATGAACTCCAAACTTCAGATTCACCAGTAGTCCCATTTGGTCAGATTCCTAATTTCAAGAAATACTTGAAATCTTTTCTTTCTTTTTCTTCTTTAACACACCCATTCTTGGCCATTGAGACTCTTACATCTAATTAGTAAAAAAAAAAAAGAAAAAAATTCTTAATCTTCTCATAATCTTTGATGCTAGCTTGGCAGAGATTCGAATTGACTAGTCTTTATGATATTCTCTGTATTTAACCAGACATGTGAGGGTACCACACAAATATTTTTAGATTAGTCCCTCAGGAAGGCAGATCTTTTGAAAAAGAAGAGACAAAAATTAAGATCTAAGTTTTACATTTGTTTCTTTGAAACATAAAATTTACTCAGGAACTTTCAAAAAGCATTAAAAGCTTATCAAAGTATATACCGTGATACAATATACTCTTCCAAAATAATAACTAACATTGACACTTCTCAATTTATAAAGCACCATATAAATCATTCCGCAACACCCAAGGAATAGATGTTAGTTTTAGATTAGTAATATGACTTGTCCCAATCATGTAGCTAGTATGTAGCATTAGCATCTTTGGGCTTCCCAGTGACTGCTCTCCTCAAAAGTAAGTATTTGCTCTCTACTCTCTTGTCCAGTTGCCAAGGGATTAATTCTGTTCCCACTATAAAAGCTTGTCTAGCCCCTCAATATCATGTAAATGAACTTTCCTTTTTATGGGTTTTTCAAAATCAAGAGTAATAATCACAACTCCCTATCATTTGAGAAAGAAGAGATGTGTTACATTTCCTCAAAGGGCACTTGTTAGAACAGGAAAGCTTCCTGTACAAGCCAAGATAAGGGTCTAACTCTAGAACTAGCAGACCCTTGGTGATCCGCCTAAGCATTTGCTCTTTTCTGTCACTGTTGCCCATCATCAGAGACCACAAGTTTTTTAGCCCTATTGTCAGGAACTCCAATCCATACAATTGAACAGTCGAATGACTGAATCTTACATAAGGCATCAGCCAAGCGGACACCAGAATAGTGGGAAATCCAGCCACAGCTCCTCTCAACCAGCCTCACTCAACTTACGATACGGACACCTTTTTGCAACTGGTATGCCCAGGGGAAACACCTTTTTGAATTCTGTCCACTCTGGGGAAGCACTTTTCCCTAATTTGCATTAAGGTACTGTATATGCCTGTGGAGAACCTTTCCTATGTGCATCCCAGGAAGGAAAGAAATTTGTTTTTATTTTGTTTCCCAGAGATAGTTCTGTAGTTTGTGCAAAACTGTTAAGTCTGCAAAGTAACATCCAACTTATTTATTGCCCAGTCCAAGCTTGTGATGTAATTGTTCCTTCATTCTCTAGATCTCATGTTAGGAATAGTAAAAACAACCATTACCCAACTTTAGGCAGCCATAAATCGGGATTTGTAGCTATTACTGGGAAGTCAGTGAGATAAGAGTCATGGATAAGAACAGAAATAAAGAATATATGTAAGAAAAAGAAGCTCTAGAGCTGTGTATTTCCAGGCCCTAGTATTGTGTAAGACTAACCTGGGCAGCTGGTGAAAATGCTGATTCCTGGTGCCACCCCAGATACCCTGATTTGGATCTGGGGTAGGGCCAGTTCCATTTCCAGAATTCTATGAAGAGTAGGGCTTAGGGGAGGCCATCTGGTCGGAAGAGGAAGCTGGGAGCTTTGCCACGAGGCTATGTTTGCAAAGCAAGCACACTCTTTTTAACTTAGTGTGTATGTTACAGAGCAATATCAATATTAAAGTTTTCTAAATATACTTTAGTCACACTTTATATAAGAATGATTAAATTGGCCATATTAAAAGTGGTATTTTTGTTTGAGAAGGGAAGGAGCTGATAGAAATCAGGGTGGTTACTGCCCTCATCACTAACACTGAATGAAGCCCAGGCATCTTCCTTTTAGCCATCACTACAAAAAAGCCTCATTTGTTAATTTGTTCATTCCACAAAATATTTACTGACTTACCAGTATATGCCAGGCTTTGTTCTAGGTAGGCGCTTGAGACATAGTAATAATAATAATTAATAATAACAATAAAAGCAGGCACAAAGTCCTTCCTTGTGGATTACATTTTAGAGAAAGCAGTCAGTAGACAATAAACATAATATATAAGAATTATATAGCATGTGAAAAGCTGTTTCTCATCTTTGAGAAACATGTTCTTAGGAAACAACACATTCCTTAGTGAGATGCCCCCTTAATATATATTTAGATTGTTACCAGGCATTTCTCTAAGAGGCCAGATTACTACAGCTAGAGGCAAACTACATGTGCCTCCCTTGGCTTCAAGATAACAAATGATAAGCTTGTGGGTTTGGAGGGAGAAATGTGTGTGTATGCATTATATAGGTATAAGTTTAAACACCATGTAAATAACTATCAAATCTTACATATATCTCCTTAGACTCTAAGTTCTACATCCTGCACCATATAATGCTGCCTTTCCAAGGAATTAAGCAAGCCTTATGGAAACTATGCAGGGACAATTGTGAATTGAAGCGGTTCCATTCCTAAACATTTATACAGTCAACAAACGCACATCTATAAATGGCTGTAAGTATAAAAATAGCTCGATAATTTTTTTTCCTACATAGGAAGAAGTGTAATTCATTTAGAAAGCTAAAGAGAGATAGGACAACTTTATACTAATTCCCTTAATTTAATCACACCAAATGTCAGGACAGTGTCATTTAAAACCTTTTAATGATTTTAAAACAAATGGTCCCAGTAGCAGGAAAATAGTTGAACTAACATTGCTTAAATTAATTTAATTTCTTTGGAATTGAAGTATTAAATGAACCCATTCTATTCCATTTATTTTTTAAATAGTGTTAGAAAATATCTGAGGACCTCTCAGCAAAAATCTAACAGGATCTTTTGGCCTGTTCATCAGTTCAGTGAAACTAATATTGTATGTGAATTTAGTCTTTAGTCAATTCTATTTGATAGAAAAGAGTCTATTATTGCTATGATTCTCTCTCTAAAACCTTCCTTTGTGAAGATTCCACACTCGATTTATCAACACCAGAAACTTAACTTAGCATAGTTGTATATTCTATATATATTTTTTCCAACGTTAATGTGAGTCATCATAGCATATCTCTTTAACCATATGTGCTAGAGCTAAGGACAGACAGTTATTTTAATATTCCTGGCCTAGAATCCTTCCCACAACAAACACATTTGATGCTCATACATGGTCCCTTTCTTGCCGACACTCACGCCTGTCAAAATGGCATGGTGCCTACTCAACATATGGACTGCTAGCTTTTCTCACTGGGGCACAGTTGCCAAAGAAAGATGGGTTAAGCTGGGCACCCTGCATAGCAAAGCAGGTGATAGCTCTCCCGTCCTCCATCATGTGGCTGCAACTCCTCTAGCCACATGCCACTTTCTAACCTCTCTTTTATAGGAAAAGAAAAAAGAGAGAGATCTTTAACAGTATCCCTTTTACTTACAGACAATTTCTACTTAGTGCCTTTAATCTTACTACCTTTTATTCAAAGTGAGGAAATCTCTCCTCTGCCAAAAACACACTAAAATTAAAAATCATTTGGAAGCACAAAGTTGTAAGAAAAGTCGATAGCCAGCAAAGACACTAAGTATGTGTATGTGCATGCACGCAAGCACACACACACACACACACACACACAGAGAGAGAGAGAGAGAGAGAGAGAGAGAGAGAGAGAGAGAGAAAGGGAGAGAGAGTTTGCTTTCTTCTCCCTGCTTCTTATTTTCCACCTACAATAGACCAGAGCTAGGCAGCAATAACAGCACTAAGAATTGAAGAAAGAACTTAGTAATTGTTTAAGTCTTGCACAAATAGAGCTCTCTCATTACGTTAATCCAGTGAATCATTTCCTCCCTAACCAAGCTACATCCTGTTTGGTTTGCAATTTTTATTTTAAAATTTCCAAATCAATTTTAATTTGTCCAAATGAGTTTGTTTTGGCAATAACAGAAAAGTATCAAGTTTCCCCAAACAAAAGCTTTTTCTTCATGTCTTTGTGTCTTCGTGATTTTACAGGAAACCCAAATAAGGTATTTGATCTGAGTCTGACTTTTGAGTCCAGAGACCACAGGGACTTTTACCAAATAGTTTTACCAAACAAGTCCATCTGATCTTAAACATACCAGATTTAAATTGTAGCCTGGAGGCGGAGGCTGCAAATTAGCCATTAATGCTTGCTCTGCACCATACGCCTTTGCAGGAATTATTGAATTTGATTATGACCACATCCCTGCAATGCAAGAGTCATCAGTGTTTCCATTTCAGAGATGTACAGAAATTCAATTAATAATCTCTGCATGAAAGTTATTTAGTACTGTTCTCTAATAATAAAAATAACAATAGTTTATTAAACTCTTAATGCATACTGTTCTAATAACCTTATACATAGAAGCTCATCTACAAAATCTTGAGGTAATCCCTGTCAATATCCATAATTTATAAATGATGAAAAGGAAGCACTCACAACTTAACCAATTTTATTCAAGTCGATAGCCAGCAAAGGCACTAGTTAGTGGTGATGTTGGAATCCAAACTCAGCTAGTATTCCTCCAAAACTGCCATTCTTCATCACTGCTCTGACTGCATTAGTTGATCCTAACATACGTTCTTGACCAATTCTTTAGTCTTGTGTTTTGTTAATACCTGAAGGACTAAGATTCATATTTCCTTTCTTTAAAACATTGCTTTCATCTTATTCTCTTCTAATCAGAGTCTTCTACAGTTTTACATTTCCAAAAGAATCAAATCCAGATTGTCATCTTGACATTCAATAAACTCCAAATATATTTTGGCCTCTGTCAAACCCTCCAACCAGAATCCCCCAATTTGGCCACATATACTCCATTCTTGAACATTTTGCACATTACTCATGTTTGTGTTTTGTTTTATTTTGTTTCCTAATCTAAGGTATCCTTGCTATTTCTCTCTATCCATACAATATCTATTCTTCAAGCCCACCTCAGTTTCCACTTCTATCCTGAATATCTCCTCTATTTCAATCCATCACAATTTCCCCAACCACTAAATTCTGGAGTACTCGCCTATATACCACCGGTTCATAATGCTCAGAGTGCTGTCATCGCATTCACTGTCAGCATGTACCTTGCCCTATTTTCAGGTGTGTATGTGTATGTGTACTCTCCTCAATTAGCACAAGAACTCTTTGAGGAGGTAAGTCATGTCTGGCATTTTCACGGTATGTTATAATACCTTCCACATTTGTTGAGTGATCCCTGTCTTGATAAGTCTCTAATAATTCCTCTTTTACTGCCATTACTATATTCTGTACTCCTTGTGAGCGACTCTTCTTGAATGTAGACTGTAATAATACCCCAATTACAGAGTCGGATATGATTACTTTACAAAAGGTTACCTTCTAACCAGTACCAACTATTTGTACCACTCTGAAAGGTCAGTATCAATGTGAAGATAAAAGAATTCTATTTCAATAACAGACCTCTCAAAACTGAATTCCTCCCAAATACCATGTTTTATAAAACAGCAAAACTCGTTTTAATTTCTTAATAGTTTGGTTACTTATGCCAGGAAATGGAAGGCCAAAATTAAACTTATTTTATGTTTTTAACATCACAGTACTTGTCGTTTGCATGAATAAATACATTACCAAAAATGGAAACTTGCATTAGTCTAACAGTCAAGTTTGTACATTTGATGTTTAATTTTTAATAGTCAACAGTTACTTAGATTTAACCTAAAAGTTCATTTAGCCATATATGAGCAAACATTAGTGGTATTCTTGGACCAGCTTTTCTGCAATCCTGCCACAAATCCACAAAATTGAATATTAGACTTCTCAAGTCTGTTTCAACTCTGATTCTGGGAATCCAGGATTTTTTGACTGTCTACCCGCTGCTGGTTAAAGGCAACGACTTTGGTCTCATTCTCTCTCACACATTTTGGAAGGTCTCCAAGTGTAAAATGGTACAGCATATGTAGCCTGCAAGCAGGGCAGGCATAAGACACACCATAAGGATACACTAAAGCAAACGTCAAGCTGTGGAATGCTGGGAAACAATCACAGGCAACACACCAACTTGGCATAAAACAATCAGAGATGAGGTAGCTCGTTTTGAACGAAAGCATAATACTGGCTAAGAGGCAAAGAAAGACCACAAAGATAGAAACATTATACTTAGCCGTTCAATGCTGCTGGCCAAGGACGATCTTCAGAGGTACTCAGTGTGAAAGGGCTAATGGTCATTCTTTCTTTCCAAATGCCTTCACATGCCTGAAAATATCACACCAGCCTCTTTGATTATAACCACATATCCTTGCACACTAAGTGAAATCTGTCCTCCCTTTCTTATCCTTTTTTCCCTAGTGAATTCCTAGCCATTTTTAAGAATATAACTCAATCGTCAACCACTCAGCAACCTCTGATTACCCTAAGCAGAGTTAACAGCTCCCTCTTCTACAATTCCTCAGTACTTTACGGCATTTATATCATCATGTTATATTTATTTCTTATAGGTCTGTCTTCCTGGGTATACTATAAGCTCCTTCAGAGCAGAGAGCATATAATTTTTCACTAGCATATTCCAAGTGATATGCACATAGAAGGTCCTTCATAAATATTTGTTGGATGAATAAATGAAATTATGTATTTTTCCATCACTCATTTATTCATTTAATAAATATTTATCGAATGCCTCATTTGTGCATTGTTCCAGACACTCCAGATATAGCAGTAAACAAGAAACACATATTCTTCTGTTATAGAGAATATATTATTTTGGGAGGAGACAGAAAATAAAGATTAAAAAATAAAGATATTGTTGATGTTGCATCATGATAAATAATAAAAAAATAAAGCAAGGGAAAGGGGTGAGGAATCTTAGAGGAGCATCATAATTTTAAATAGAATGGCCAAAGATGATCTCACAGAAAGTGTGTCATTTAGGTAAAAACCTAAGGAGATGAGAGAGGGGGCCATAAAAAACCTCAGAGAAAAGCAGAGTGAAGAGAAAAGCAGAGTGAAACACTTTTGGGGGCCAAAAGTGTTCAAAAACACTTACTGTCTACAAATAGTTCCCAGGATGTGGCAAAATAATATATAATGATTTGATAGAAGTGACTCAATAAAACAAAGAAAACATTGGAGTAATGTCCAGTGAAGACTCAAGTAATTCTGAGATTGTCTCTGAGTGTTTTATGTAATATAATTCCCAAGCGTTCTCCACTTATCAGCTCAGTAAAATCTAAATTCTGTACTGCCCTGGTAAATGCTACAATCTTTGTCAGGACAGATATATTTATGAATAAATAGGGACAATTTCTTAAGGCTCAGTCAGACCAAGTAAGTAAGTCCTAGTTTTTCTTCTCAAACAGACCTACCTGTGGAGCAGCCGACAGGATGGTTTGGCAAATAGGACTCTTTCCAGTTCATGGGCTTTTTCTAGTTCCTGATCATTAATGACTTCCCTTCCTCTTCCCCACTTGCACTAGTTCTTGATCTCCACTCCCACATTCCCTACTTCTGTTTCAACTCTGAAACCTTGAGGCCCAGCTATCTTTTTACCACCATGCCAAATGCTCTTGACAGACCACCAGGGATGCCTGAGCTGTATAGACCAGACTCCACTCATCACATTCTAAAATCAACCCCATGATTCTCTTGCCATTGTCACTGACTCAGCCATCCTCAAAGATTGAAAATGTCAATGATAATAAGAGAAGATTGTCCCTTATTTTGCTTCTTTCCTTACTGTTTTCTTATCTTGCTCTTTTAAGCTGCGATCTGGGATGCACATCTACAATTTCATATATAAAGTTCATAGGAAAATAGTAAATTTCATTTTGTATATAATTTTATTAAAAATAAGTTACCTATGAACTGTGGGGTGTGAAAAAAGTTTTTTATACTGTAATCACTAGAACAGAGGTCTTAACCTAGTATCATTTTGGTAAACAAGTACATTTTTCAGGGTAAAGAGCCAAAGTTTTTATCGAATTCTTGAGTATTAATTATATTTTTTAAAATATTAAAAATCAGTAAATGTTTTTTAAACATATTAGTTTGCACAGACCAAAAAGAAAAGACTTTTGAAATAATATCTGGGCATTGAAGACAATGTATATGTGCCCAGGGTACGGGTATTGTTAAAAGAGAGATTGTTTATCAATATTAACTTACATGTTGATCGATGTCCTGTGTCAATTAAAATATTTTAAAATGCCAACTGGAAAAATAAATATAAATTCCCATTCTTGACTATATATTTCTTTACGAAAGTTATTTAATGAGGAAGAATTTTGAACACACATGATTCACACAAGGCCACAACTAATGACTTTGACTGATAACAACCTTATCATACTATTTAAAATGTCTGCATAAGTGCACAGGGGTGTAAGTGTATTCTTTAATTGTGAGCACCAAATTATAAGTTATAATTATAAGTACCAAAGGAACTATTTCAGAACACTGAGGCTTGGAGACTTATTTTTTTCTGTTTCTACATTTGCCATGGCACTCACTCGTGAATCTTAGGAAGACGCTTTAGTCCTTACATCTTCACTTTTTTTCCCGTGAAGTCACAGTCAACCACTTGTAAATTATTTACTTTTAAGTCTATTCAGAACAAATTTTTAATCTCAAGCCAGTTTTTCATTACTACTCAAGATATTCTATTCACTGCCTCACAAGTACCCCATCAGGAGATGTAAATTACTTCTAATATTATCTTAAGGACTGGTAAGTGAAGTCAAAGAATAAATCAGCAAGTCACATAAAATAAAATAATTTAAAATTATATTTTTGTTGTAGTAACAATTGCATTAAAATTCTCTGCTAGAATAAGGCAGCATTCAGCAAAGGAGATGCATGAACCACAGAGTGTTGTACAAGACAGTCAATTAAGTTTGGAAGAAAAACCATCAGCCTTGTATTTATATTTACATTTATTTCCTTATATCATGCTCTTTATTTCCTATTCTTTGTGTATATGGTAAAATATTGTGAACTGTACTGTTTTATAATATAGTAGATACTATTTTAGAATAGTCTACATAAATAATGTTAATATATAATGTTAATATTACTACCAATATATTATTACTAATTTTAATACAATATATTATATTTATGATATATATGAAATTTATATTTATAATAACATGAAATATTATTAGTTCTATATGCATATAATCTATTAAATAAATATGCATAGTTCTTGAGATAATTATATGTTCAAAGGATCTATTACTGATGAAGTTTATGATGAAAATCAGTTTGGAGACCACTGGTTCTGTAATGTGATGTTTAAGGATTCATTCAACACACAAGTAAAAATATGAATGTAGAGAAGCACATTGGGTAAGGTTGTTGCAATCACTGTTGACACCTGCAAAGTGGAATTTCAACATAGCATATTGTAGGGTGGTTAAAAGAGAGGAATATGCTGGTTAGCATATGGGAGGAGGATGTTTCTCTGAAAAGAGCATAAAACACCTGAAAGTGTCTGGTTGAGAAAAGAGAAATAGCAGGCATGTGTGCACATTTCCCTAGTACTTTGTTGGCCTGCCTCTCCCTCTCTCAGGAAGTCTATGATTAAGAGCGCAAGTTTCCAATGAACAAAGTAAGCTGGATTTTTATTTAGATTGGAAAAGTAGGCATAAAGATATTATATATATTAAATAGAGTGCATGAGTTGCAGTGCCTATAGTTCCTAGGACTGAGAGGGCAACAAAAACCCACAGTAGCACAGCAGTGAGATCTCTATGACACTATCTGTCACATACCAGACATGAAAATCTGGAACTGAAAAGCATTGCATCCTGTTCCTATTTCAGTTTTTTTTCCTCAGAAAATAAATCAGAGCAATTATTATTTTAAGTGTTGATTAAACCACAAATATGATATTAATTTATTTTTGACTTGGAATAGAATGAAAATTCCAGGTTCAGCCTTAGTGTGCTACAAGGTGAGGTTAAGTCAGACAAGTTTTAGTTGTGGAAGGTAAACCAACTTGTACACATCTGAGGAAACAACCTAACAACTGAATACTTTTATAGTCACCCTAGACTCTAATAGAACATAGTAGAGGAAGAAAGCATGTGCAAAGGACTTGGTGTTCATGGCAAATTGGCACGACTTGAACCTTTGGACTACCTGACCCATATGGGACGGGAATAATAATGCCCAAGAACTATGTGAAATATAAATATGGCTCAATTTTGAGAAAATATCAGATGTGGAAATTAAGAGTTCTTTAGCTTTCTTCAACTTCCCGGAATTTTTAAAACTCTAAATGGTTTGTGAGTCAGTCCACACATTCCTCCTCGTCTCTCAACTCCCAGGTTCTTGGGATGTTTTGCAGCATTTCCTGATATACACTGACATCCTAGTAGACGTTTCATGCTTGCCTTCGTGTTTTTCCTCTCTCCTTCAGCTGTCATTTCTTCTCAGTTTATCACCATCATTGATAAAGCCTAGAGGTAGCTTGTCTGCCATAAATACTTATCTGATAAAGAAGGAAAAAAGCCTTTTGGAACATGACTAGGTGGCCTGTCTTGTCCTTTATTTGCCTGGGGAAATGTGAGAATTTGTAATCCCTATTGCTAGAGATTTCTGGTCATTTTGAAGCACCATTAAAATGATTATCAAAGCTTTAAATTCAGCAATGAAACACATGATTCTCTTAATGACAAGGTCAACTTAATTGGGTGTCTGTCCTAAGTGAAATATTGCTCATAACTTGCATCCCAATGCAGTTTAACATAAAATAATATAAGTTGGAATTTTTAAAAAGGCAGTGTATTGAAAATGAAACTGAATAATGTACCTCCACATCTGAATTTTCTAGCAGAGACTACAAGAAAACATAATTAATCAACAATCTTTATCAATTAAACATTTTTAATTAGTCCTGTGCTAGTAGGCAAATATGATTCATATCATTTCCAGTCCCATTTTTTAAGAAAGATTTGCTTAAAATATGTTCACTTGATCTCTCATTTATTTTCATTATTAGTAAGGTGTTATGACCTCGCACTTCATTTACTTCTTTTCTACCTTCTTGTCTAGAAAGAATCATAGATAATTTCTTAAGTGTTGTGATCATGTTTACTAATAGAAATGTTAAATTTGTTACCAAATTCTTGGTCTAATCAATGCATTTAATACTGATTTGCACATGCAGATTTGTAATACATTTGTACCTAGTCCTAAATATTTTCCAATATTTACTGGGCTAGGAATTTTTTTAAACTGCCTAATGTAAAAACCACATTTTCACCTATTCTTTTTCTAAAAAAACTGCAAACACATGGCACAGCAGAAGCCCTCCCTCCTTGACCTCAGGGAGACTGAATTAAATAGCACTTGGCACCAAACGTTCAACGTGTATAATCATTATGGTGGGCCCTGTGCCAATCCCGGTTACACACAACCCTCGGTATGCAATATTAAGTAACAACAAGGATGGCAAGCATCCCATTGAAGAATTAATTAGCGGACCTCCTGGACTCATCAGAATGGTAAATAATTATCTTCTGACAAACTTAGTCAGATGTTAGAAAAAAATGCCATTTGAATTGATGTCAATGGTCACAATTTATTATAAAAAAAGCTACCGGTTGCTAGATTTTTACACAGGACTTGAAAGATGCCCCAGTTGGGTGGTGAGCCATCAATGTCACACTCTTGCCTACAGGCACTCTTGGCCATTACTGTTCCCATCTCACTACCAAATTCCTGGACCAGCTTTTCCTTTTCATCAAATTGAGTATCAGTCCCACACAAAGGTGCCCAAGTATTGATTGATTCAAGATACTGAACAGCCTCGTTCAGTATAATTTTAATATTATCTGTGGCTTCAAAACACAAAAACAGCTTCTTATGTATCCCTATCCTCAACAAAAAAAGGGATACCTCAGGTGTTGATTTCCTCTTCTTTCATGCTATTAACTTTGATCAGGCAATAATACTTGAGAACTATGTGACTGATAATGGGTTAGTGTACCTAAGTTAGTGGGTACTTAAGGACTACCTGGAAATGTTTCTTCCTCCATGCTTTCAACTGGACAAGAAACGCAAATCAATACTTTCCCAGATAGCAGGCATCTTTAAATTTTACAAATGATAAACTGGGCCGCTTGAACTAATGTGAGGGAGAAAAGAAAAAGACAGGTATAGTTACGACACAGACTTTGATTTTAGAAAAAAAAACATTAAAAAATCTAATTTGGTCGGATGTTTTTTTGCTTAGAATCACACTGGAGCCTCACAGAGTTTAGACATGTAACAGGTAGCTCCGTGCGATACCTTACTGAGAATCACTCTCTCACTCTCATATCAAAACACTTCATATGCTCATGAGAAGAGTGCAGTATACTTTCCCACAGAAATATAATGTGGCATTTATAAAAATACATTTTATAGTATGGCAGATATTCTCTTCTCAATTTTGATGGAACAACAGGCATGGAAGACTTGGAAGAAAAAAGTCATCTGAATAATTTTTACCTCAGCAATGTGTGACAAACTGTTATTTTGTCCCCTCAAGCAGTTAGACATGAAAGTGTCTGCTATTGACATGTCACCCTAAGTAATTGATGCAGTTTAGGCATTATTAACCTGAAAAGCATGCAGAATAAGAGTCAAAATTTCCTTTACTGACACACCTTCTCCCCAAAACATCCCTTTGTCACAGACTGGAGTGCTTTGACTGTTCAATCTTCTCTTAAGAGTAAAGAATTCAAGAAATAATGCCACTCAAGATGATGGTAGGCAGGTAGGGAGGTAACGATATCCTTGAGTGGGGAATCATAACTGTGTCTTCTCTTCCACTTTTAGATTCCTAAGGATTCCTTGGTACTATACAGGAATCACATGATTTGATACATTTTTAATATACAGCAACAGAAAATCCTGTCTCAATCCTCCACCCTGGGGAACAGAAAAATCAGTTGCTTTGTAGAGGCAGTCTTTAACAAAAGGTCAAACAAAATTGTTCTGGAGAATTTAGGAGACTATAAGTAGCAGCTTAAGACAGAGAGCCACTTATAGAGGTGAGTCTTTTATGCAATTGTCCCCTTGCTGCCTCCATGTAAATTAGATAACCCCATTTCTGCCTCCTTTGCCTTCCCTCTGCTTCATTCTTGTTCAACCCATATCTCCATTCGCTCACAAAGGCTTGGAAGAACTTGAGATATGCAAGAAATTTAGATATGCAAGTGAAATTTTTTTTATTTAAAAATATAAAATAATGATTTTGAATGAAAAAAAGACTATGGTTCATAGAGACAGCATTCATTCTTATGTATTGCCATTGGGACATCAGGCAAAGGCTGGTTAGGGGATACAAGAACCTTCTCAAGGTTTGAAATTGAAATCTGAAATTAAGTGAAAGCATAGTCCCGGGGTGAAAACTCTGGGTGAATTTCTTTTATAATGGTAACCGGTTTCCTGAAAGTTTCATGGAAAAAAAAAAAAAAATCTGAGATACGATGTTTCCAAAAGCCCTCCCAAGTAAATAGATGTTGATTCTCTTTTGAAACATAATTTGCTCTAGTGGCTTATATTTTGAAAAGTAAGATATAATAAAACTATAAGATATTTTATCCCTATGAAATCCTCTTAAGGCAGTAAAGTCTGAAACAAGGTTAACAGACTTTTTTTAAAAAGCAAACGAACAAACAAAAATGACAAAAAAGAAAAAAAAAGCCACCACAGAAAGGTACTTGTTGACAGAACAACAACTGGATGATCAAGAGATGGTATACAAAGACTGCCTTATTTGGCTAAGAAGTTAAAGGAAGGATATGTACAGGCTCTCCAACTCTCATCCGTGAATGTCATGTGGAAAGAATAAACTCAATATGGTAAAAGCTAAGAAGTTCTTTGAGAATAAAAGAGTAAAAAAAGAATGAAACCATGGTATACAGGCAAAAGAAAGTAAGACATTTTGGATATGAAGTATAACAATTTTATTTTTAGAGGATTTTCTCTTTTTATCTTTTTACTTTTAAACCCGACCACATTTAGAGAACCATTTACTGTGACTAGCATTTCACAAGTTCCAGTTTTGGCATCTTAATAAATGGGTATATGATATGTTGGGGATTATGTAGTAATACACAAGTGTTGATTACTTGGAGGAACTTTCCTCAGTTATGAACAGAAATAACAAATATACTCAGAGTCACAGCTCTGCTTAAAAAGAGATAAAATGAATTGTCCTTATTGATTAAAAAAATGTTTTTCATTTACACCTTTACATTAACATTTCTTACCCAAGGGTATAGTAAGGAATGGGTTTTTTTGGAAATGATAACGAGCACTTTGAACTCTAATGATTCTTATAAAATTAAAGTCTTTTGTCAACCATTTTAAAGATATTTTGCTTTCCCAATGGAAATACAGAGTGCAAAAGCACCATCTTGTGGCTAAAAGGAAAAGTACTTCAACACAAGCCAATCTGAGTCATAAATAACTTTTTCACACATACTTTTTACGAAATATTTGTCAAGTTTAATTTTAAGTACTTGATAACTTACTCTAAAACAGATGGCTAACTAACTTAATACAATTTAGAACTGGATATATCTTGAACACATTTGTATACAGATATGATTCAAGATTATAAATCCCAGAACACAATAACCATATGATATTGAAATTCCTTAGTCAGATTTGAAGTAAAAATAGAATTTACTTTTAATAAACAGAAAATTTAGTCTTTGTGTTTTATTAATGAAACTCTGCTTATAATCACTTTAAATTAGAAGTATAGTCAGTTATTTCTCTAGTAGAAAATGGCAATTATTCTCATAGAATACAAATTAAGTTCTTAAAATATTAGTATTTGTATGGAAAATTTTATTCACAGGGAAAAAGGATAGGAGATGAGATAATAATGACTTAAACAGCAATAGATATGTTGAGAGAATTTGAAAAAAATATAGGACACAATCATAGGGTATTTTTCTCTTTTAAAAATACTGGCTGTTGTCTGTCTTCTACATATTGCTACTTCAATACTATTTTATTGTTGCTCTCACTTTAGAGGTGGGACCACAAAACATGCCTTAAAACTCTTCCTAATAAATCCTTTCAATTCCTTTCAACTTTCAATTTCTCCTTCACTGAACAGACATACATAAAAGTAACATCAACAATGACCACCTATGTAGTGACTATTATGCTAGATATTCCGGGTATTTTATATTTAAATAATAAAATGTACAATAATCTTTATTATAAAGTCCATATAACCAACTGATTCTCACAGAATGCTTTTAGTGATTTTTGCCAATTTCTTCTATTTGTAGGCAATAGAAGAATAACGTGTGTTTTTTTTAATCCATTCTAATTCTATAAATTTCTTTTAGACTTATGTATTAATTATTTTTCTAAAGCAGTAGAAATTTTATGGACTCTAGAACAAAAGACATTTAGCAAAACAAAATATCTTATCATCACAAAATTCATCCCAGAAATAGGAGAGATAGTAAATAAATGGTAAGAAAAATTTAAAATGAATGAAAAAACTTAGATTCTTTCTCACTTACATCAGGTGGAAAATATAAACTTTCTGAATGATAACAGTAAGTGTAAGATTTTGTCTTCACTTTTAGCTTGTTATGAAAAGTTGTATTAGTAAATACATTGTAAATTTAAATTTGAAAAATTAATGAGAGATATCTTTAAGGGAAATTAACCAAAAGTTATTCTTGGCAGTCTTAGATGTATAGCAATAAGAACTAAATATTAGTATACCAATACAATCATCTGAATCATTTGAACCATTATTTGATTATTTCTAACACTTAAATTTAGAAATACTGAGCAATACCTAAATACTAAAGTGGGTGGGATTAAGAATGACCTTAAATATTACAATATTATATGTAATATGATGAGAAGAAAACTAAAAGTTTTCCCACCCACTATTTAAAAATATTCCAGGTCATCACCAGTCTCTCAAGGTTGCCTAAATTTCCATATTACCTTTTCAGGTATTTCAAAAAGATGATACATTCAAATCACATTGTTACCATGCATTAACATCTCCACAGAATACTTTATCTCATTAGCTAGTCACTTTCAAGAAACTACTCAGAAAAATCAAGCTGTGAAGTAATTGGAGTAAAGAAAATGAAAATATATGAAGTTAGATATATGGAAAATTGCCAGCATCTACAAAAAGATACAATGAAGAGGTATGGCATCCTAAAAGCCCGAAAAGACGTTCAAATAGAAACAGAGCAACACTGAAAATGATGCTAAAATGCTAAGATATATAAGTTTTGTAGAAATTTTGTTTTTCTGGGAAGAAACAGATAATAAAAAGGAAAGAAAAATTTAAGCCTTTTATAGTTTGCATTTCATTCAACTTAAGTAAAATGCCATTAGTTCATAACTCAGTTGCTTTACGTTTTAACGTTATTCATCTAGAGGCTATTTGTTTATTTTCCTTAAATTTTGTTTAGTTAAACAAAACAATGCAATTGAGATTATAAAAAGATATTTAAAACATTCTACCTACTTTTTAAAGTACTAGAATAGGAATCAGTTTTAGTTTCAGCTTTGCCATTAACTGTACTTTATCCCAATGGATAAATTTCTTTGCACTCTGAGTTTGTCTTTTTATCAATGAAATGAAATTTTTAGACTAAATAAACTCTAAGATACTTTCCTATTTTTCTCACCTACTCTTCTGTTTTACTATAAGAAAATTCCAGAAATAATTGTATTTCATTTATAAATAGTTCAACATATGCCTCTGAAAAACAAAGGCTCTTTTTTTATATATATCTAATCATAGTGCTATTGTCACAAAAGAAGTTGTGGATTTGCCTTACAAGAAATGTTAAAAGAAAGTCTTCAGAGAGAAGGAAATGATATGGGTCAGAAACTCAGATCTACATAAAGAAAAGAATAACACTGGAAAATGAATTAATGAAAGTAAAATAAGAGATTTAATTTGTGTCATTCTTAATTGATCTAACAGATAACAGTTTGTTCAAAACAATATTAGCAACAAGTTATTTGAATATATTTATACACACATATGCTTATGTATAAGTGAAATAAATGATGACAGCAATGATGCAAGCAATGTGAGGAAGGAATTAGGAATATTTTATTATTATGAGGTACTTGCATTACCTGTGAAGTGGTCCAGTGTTATCTGAAAATGGGTTAATTGTAATGTATATTGAAAACTCTAAATCAACCACTAAAGCAAGTTAAAAGAGAAGTATGACTGATATGCTAAGAAAGGAAAGAAAGTGAATTATATAAAATTTACAATTAAAACCACAAAAGGCAGAAATAAGTAGGAGGCAAAAATGCAAACAAAGAACAAGGACAAAAAATAGAAAACAGTAAAAAATATGGTAAATATTAATCCAAATATATAAATAATCACTTTAAATTTTTATGGTCTAAATACACCAATTAAAAGACAGAAATCATCAGAGAGGACCCAAAACCAAGATTTCACTACATGTTGTCTACAAGAAACTCACATTAAAATAAAACAAATGTAGATTTAAAGTAAATCTTTAAATATTTAAAGATATATTATGGACAGAGAAAGATATATTATGCTAACCTAATTAAAAGAAAGCAGGAATAGCTATATTAATTCCAGACAGAGCAGAAATCAGAGCAAAGAAAGTTATAAGTAATAAAGAGGGATATTACATAATGATAAAGGAGTCAATACTCCAAGTAGACATAACAATTCTTAATGTGCATACACCTTATATCACAACATCAAAATATATGAGGTAAAAACTAATAGAATTGCAAGGAGAAATTGATGAATTCACTACATAGTTGAAGACATTAACAACCCTCTATCAGAAATGTACAGATCCAAAGGCAGAAAATTAGTAGACATAGCTGAACTCAACACCATCAATCAACTGAATATAATTTACATCTATAAACTATTTCATTCAACAACAACAAATTACAGTAAGTCCTTACTTAATGTCATTGATAGCTTCTATGACTTTGAGACAACCAAAGTACAACAAAACCAATTTACCATAAGCTAACTGATATAAACAATAGTTATGTACCTGTGGCATCTCATCAATGTTATAAAGAAAAAATGTTGAACAAAACGATGTTATTTGAGGACCTGATGTACACATCCTTCTCAGGGTCACACAGAACATTCACCAAGATAGGCCATATTCTAGGCCATAAAACATACATTAACAAATTTTTAAAAATAGAAATCATGCAATGTTTATTCTCAGATCACAGTGTAATTAATCTAGAAATCAATAACAGAAAGCTATTAAATCACGAAATAGCTGGAAAATCCTCAAATACTTGGATATTAAATAACACACTTCTAAATAACAAATGAATTTAAAAAACGAAATTTTAAGAGAAATTATAACTATTCTGAAATAATTGAAAATAAAAATAGAACCTATCAAAAACTGTAGAATACAGAGAAAGCACTACTTATTAAGGGGAAATTTATAGCATTGAATGTATATATGAGAAAAGAAAAAAAGACCTAAAATCAATAATCCAAGCTTCCATGTTCGACAACTAGAGAAATAAGCGCAAACTAAACCTAAAGTAAGCATAAGAAAGAAATAATCCAAGTTAGAGAAGAATTTAATAAAATTGAAAGCAGAAATCAACAAAGAAAAACCAGCAAATCCAAAAGCTACTTCTTTGAAAAGGTCAATAATATTGGTAAAACCCCAGCCAGTCTAAGAAAAAAAAGAAAAGAGAGATGACACAAAATACTAATTCTAGAAATAAAAAAAAGGGACATCAATACAGGTCTCATGTTTATTAAAAGGATAATAAAGAAATACTGTAAGCAACTCTGTACTCACATATTTGTAACCTAGATGAAATAAACCAATTCCTTGAAAGACACACTTTACCAAAATTCACACAAAAAGATAGACAATTTTACAATCTATATCTATTAAAGATATTGAAATGATAATTAATAACTTTACAAAACAGAAAGCACCAGGCCCAGATGGATTCTTTGGTGAATTCTATCAAACATGTAAGGAACAAAATATAACGTTTCTGCAATATCATCCATGATATAGAAGTGGAAGAAATACTTCCTAACATTCAATGAGGCCAGCATTACTCCAATAACAAAATCAGACAGAGATATTACAAGAAAAAAAACTGCAAACCAATATCTCTCATAAAAATTGATGCAAAAACCCTCAACAAAATATTAGGAAATCAAATTCAAAAATGTGTAAAAGAAATTGCACACTACAAGCAAATCAGATTTATCCCAGATATTCATAGCTGGTTCAATACTCAAAAATCAGTTAATGTAAGTCATCATATCAACAGGCTAAAGAAAAATCACATAATCATATCAATAGAAACAGCAAAAGCATTTGATAAATTCAACATCCATTCAAGATAAAAACTATCAACAAACTCAGCTTGATAAAGAATATCTACAAAAACCTACAGTGAACAACATATTTAATGATAAGAAACTTGAAGCTTTCTTCTTAATATCGAGAATAAGACAAGGACATCTCACCATTGCTTTTTAATATCATACTGGAAGTCCTAGCAAATGAAATATGACAAGGAAAGCAAATAAAAGCTATACAAATTGGGAAGAAAGAAATCAAACTGTCTTTGTTCATAATTATCTATGTAAAAAATCTGAAAGAATCGATAAAAAAAATCCTGAAACTAATGAGCAATTAAAGCAAGATTGCAGAATATAGACTAATGTATTCAATCACTTTTCTTTCCGCCAGCAATGAACAATTAGAATTTGAAAAAATATATACCATTTATATCAGTACCCCCAAAAATACAACACTTAGGTATAAGTACTGTTATGTATAAATCTACAAAATACATAGAAGATCTATATGAGAAAACTATAAAACTCTGATAAAAAGTATCAAAGAAGAACTAAATTAACAGAGATCATCCTTGTCCATGTATAGGAAGGGTCAATAATGTCAAAATAACGATTGTTCCCAATTTGATCTACAGATTCAATGCAATCTCAAAGAAAATACAATTGAGGAATTTTATGATATTAATGAACTAATTCTAAAGTTTATACACAGAGGGAAAAGACTTAGAAAAGCCAACTCAAAGAAGAGGAACAAAGTCAGAAGATTGACAATATTTGACTTTAAAACTTACTATAAAGCTATTATAATCAAGATAGTACAGAATTGGTGAAAGAATAGATAAATAGATCAATGAAATACAACAGAAAGCAAAAAAATAAGCCCACATGAGTAGAGTCAACTGATTTTTGACAAAGGAGCAAAGGCAATACAACAGAGCAAAGATAGTTTTTTTCAACAAATTATTCTACAATAAATGGATATCCACATGCAAAAAAAAAAAAAAATGAATGTGGACACAGACCTTACATGCTTAACAAAACTTAACTCAAAATGAATTACAGACCTATATGTAAAATGTGAAACTATAAAACTCTCAGAAAATAACAGAATACAACCTTAATGACCTTGGATTTGACAATGAGGTTTTAGATATAACACCAAAGACATGATCCATGAAAGAAATAATTGATAGGCCAGACTTCATTAAAATTGAAAACTTCTGCTCTGTGAAAAACAATATCAAGAGAACGAGAAGATAAAAACAGCAGAGTGGTTGAAAATATTTGCAAAAGACATGTCTGATAAAAAAAAAAACCTTTATTCAAATTATACAAAGAACTCATAAACTCAATAAGAAAATGAACAACCCAATTAAAAAAATGAGCAAGAGACCTGAACAGATACCTCACCAAAAATATCAAGTAAGCATATGAAAAGATTTTCAACATCATATGTCATTAAGGAAATGACAACTAAAATGCCAATTAGACTGAGCTATCACTACATACCTATAACAATGGCCAAAATCCAAAACACTGACAACACCAAATGCTGACAAGGATATGGAGCAAGATGAACTCTTTTATTCATTGCTAGTGGGAATGCAAATGATACAGCCACTTTGGAAGACAGGTGGAGATTTCTTTAAAACTAAACAAAGAGGTAGGAAGTAGATGAGATAAAAGGGGTCAAATATGTGGTGACAGAAAGAAATGTAACTATGGGCAGTGAAAACAAAATGCAATACTGTTGAATTGCCTTACTGTTGAATTGTACACCTGAAACTTACTGAATTTTATTAACCAATGTCATCATAATAAAATTTTTTAAAAATTTAAAAACAATTGTTCTTTTAAATAAAAAAAAAAAACCTCGACAAATTTGGAATATAAGGAAACTTCTTTAACCTGATAGAAAGCATTTATGAAAATCCTAAATTAAATATCATATTTAATGATAAAATACTGAATGTTTTCTTCCTAACATGAAGAATGAGGCAAGTATGTTCATCTTCATCATTTCTATTCAACACTGGAGGTTCTAGTCACTCATTAAAGCAAGAAAAATAAATACAAAGAATCTCAGTCGAAAAGAAAAAAAAAAACTAAACACTTACCATGTGATCCAGCAATTGCATTCGTTGGTATTTACCTAAAAAAGTTGAAAATTTATGTCCACACCATAACTTGCACATGGACGTTTATAGCAGCTTTATTCATAATCACCAAGTTTTGGAAGCAGCTAGAATTTTCTTTAGCAAGTGAATGAATAAATAAACTGGAGTAATTCAGACAATGGTTTAATTACCCCCCCCAAAAAAAGAGCTTTTAAGACACAAAAAGACATGAAGGAGCCATGAATACATATTAGTAAATGAAAGAAGCCATTCTGCAAAAGCTACACACTAAATGATTTCAATTATATGGTATTCAAGAAAATGCGAAAATATATAATATAGTCCATGTTCTTACTGTGTAACCAGGTACATAAAACTTTTTAAAACTCATAATTATCTTTTAATATTATATCTTTAGAAGAATTTATGTGTAGGAAAAGCAGTTCATAGAAGGATGCAGTGGGATTAGAACACTTTTTAAGAGTCAAAACAATTGTGTTAAAAATACTAGTGGCACTGCCTGGTCAAGTAAACTTGAGATTGCATCTTAACTTCACTTCACTTTTTCTGTATGTAATTGGGTAACAATAATATCCGTTTTATTATGAATAGTACACGTAATATATCTTAACTGTTTTTTGCTTAACAAAAAGATTATATTATCAAACAAGAATTTCATTTATGACACAAAATCATGAAACAATCTACTTCATTTCCCATGCCTCTGGAAGTACAGTTTTTAGAACATCTAAAGAGGAAAGTACTTATTTAATACTCACAGATAGTCAAGATATTTAATAAGTTCCAAAAATCCTGATCAAGTTTAATAGTTCTTAATTTGTAGGAAATAATTCTATTAATGTATAGGCTAAATCTCATACACTTATGCTTTAAAGACAAGTAAATTATCAGACTGTAGCTAAGGGTTTTCCAAACTTGGCATTACTTGGGGTTGATAATTATCTGTTGAAGCAGGCAATCCTGTGAATTGTAAGATGTTTAGCAGCATCCTTGGCCTCTACCTACTAGACGCTAATAGCAAACCTCCCTACATAGTTGCGACACCAAAAGTATCCTCCTGACATTGCCAAGTGTCCAAGAATGAGGAGACTAGGCAAAATCACTCCCAGCTGTAGAGAAATAGTGACCTTGAAAAATGTAAAAATAAAATCACCTTGACCTTCTTGTTCTAGAATAATTGCCATCATATATTTAACTTTTCTTGACAGAATTTGCTAACCAGAACTGTCTTTGTGGTCCTTTTCTGAACCTTCCTCATTTTTAATTATCTACAAATGCAAGAGATAAAAGGCTGGGTATTAAGTTATTTTGGAACTTTATATTCACATTTAGTTTCCCCTTGTTCTACTATTAGTGATTTGTTATAGTGATAATGATACTAACTGTATAGGATAATTATGTTCTAATCTGATTCTTTCTCCAAACATTGAATATGATCATTAAAAATTATAGTATGATGCAAAATCTTTCAAATATCATTTTAAAAAGAAAATTATAAAATTTTCACGTCACATTTTGACAAGTTCTCAATGGATAGTTTGAAGATCACAGAAATTGATCAATTCCCCAAAAGACATCAGCCAAAATGCAGTCTTCAAACAAGAACTTTCCAGGAAGCCTCAAATAAATATACCTTCTTTTGGTCTAGTCTTACCTCTAATAATCCATGAAGGCCTTTGACTATTGTCACCTCATGTACCAAGAGTGACAAGCTTGGTCTGAATAAAACTTGTTTTGATTAAAGTTGCAGCAAGCTGTTCACCAGAATTTCTTAAAAATAAGAACTTCTGTTCATTTGTTAGAGGCATAATCAACAAGGAGCCAAAATAAAATTGCTGTTATTCCATTAGGCTCTTTAAGTGAAGAAAAGAGAGATTGGGTAATTGATTTGACAAAGTATTCACCAATGTCTTAACACAGGGCAGATTTCAAAAAACAAAAACTTTTCTTCTCTAAAAGTCAATTTCTAATATCTAAAAGTAATTTCTAATGTGGTTATACATTCATATCAAAAATGTCCACCTATAGGTTGTTGTTCAGGGCTTTGTCATAACAAGAGAATGACACACACTTAACAGCATTGTCCATAATTCAGTTTGTGAAACTATTAGTATTAACTCAATATAAATCAGTCATCATTGACCAAGTACAAGAAGGTATCAAAGAAATCTGAATCCATTCATTTGATAGATTTGAGAAAGTCAGGGAGAGGGAAGAAAAGAGATGGGGAGAAATGGATTTCAAATTCAGTTAAACTCATTTTCCAGTTTCCATGCCACCCCATGACGATAAGTAAAAAAGACAAGAAAGAGAAATAAAAGGTATCCGAACTGGAAAGGAAGAAGCAAAACTCTGTTATCTGCCAATGACATGATTGATACTTCTAGAAGAAAACATAGGCAGTAAACTCTCTGATATTACTAACAGGAATTTCTTTTCAGATATATCTCCTCGGGCAAGGGAAACAAAAAGGAAAAATAAACAAATGGAACTACATCAAACTAAAAAGTTTTTGTACAGCAAAGGAAACCATCAACGAAACAAAAAAACAACTGACTGGGAAAAAATATTCGCTAATGATACATCTGATAAGGGGTTAATATCCAAAAAAAGAATAGGTTTAATACTAAGTTCTAGTACCAACTTTCTTTCTGATCTTTGTAGGAACTGTTTAAATACTTCCAAGCATACCTTATTGAAAAGATAAGGCTTTCCAAACAAGAACATTCTTAAAGAGAATCATATTTGAGATATCATTGGTAATATTTCTGCTAATAAAAATAATTATTTCAAATAAATACTACTAATTTGAGCAGCTACTATATGCTTTCCATATATAATCTTCGCAATAAACTTATTACAGTGGGATTATTACCACAGTTTATAGATAAGAAAAATGAAGGTCATAAAGAGCAAGTAACTTTTTCAAAATCATATAGCCTGCATTATCAATTTGTTTTCTTTTTATGATTTATGTTTTGTGTATATGTGTCCTAAGAAATCTCTGCCCAACTGGAGGTAATTTCTTATGAATCTTACATTTAAGTCCATAATCCATTTTGAGCCCATTTTCTTACTATTGTTTGAGATAGGTGTTGAGTTTCATTATTTTACATCTAGATCCCAATTGTTTCAATCTTATATGTTACAAAGAATGTTCATTCTCCAGTAAATTACTCTTGCAACTTTATCAAAAATTAATTGATGTTATATGTGTAGGTCTATTTCTAGTCCCAACTCTGTTCAAATGTTCAATGTGTCTGTCCTTAAATCGATACTACAGTTTCGTTTAGGATAATTTTATAGTAAGTTTTAAAATCAAATAGTGTGAATCCCTCAAATTTTTGAATATTTTACATTGTTTTGGGTAATCCAGATCCCTTTGATTTCCCTATAAGTTTGGGCATCAGTTTATCAATTTTTACACATACCGAAAAAAAAGTCTGCTGGGATTTGGATAAATTGATTAGATGAGAACTGACATTTTATTAATATTGAGTCTTCTGATTCATAAACACAGTGTTGCTCTCCAGTTATTTATATCTTCCTTGATTTCTGTCAATAATGTTATGTGATATCAGTATAATCTTGTATATACATTTCTTAAATTTTCTTTATAAGTATTTGATGGAATTTTATGCTATTAAAAATAGTATTTTTTACCTCAATTTCCAATTTGTGACTCAAATATGGAAATACAATCGATGTTTGCATATTGATTTTTTTATTTTTTCCATATCCATTAACATAATGTTATGATCATATCTTTTAGTCTTTTAACATAATAAAGTACATCAGTTACTGTTTAAAGGTTCAACCAACCTTGCATTCCTGGGATAAATCCAGGTGAGTAATGATGTACTTTATTTTCTATATTGCTAGATTAGATTTACTAACATATCGTTGAGCATTTTTCTGTATATACTTATGAGAAATATTGGTCTATAGTTTCTTATCTTGTAATGTCTTTGTAGAATTTTTGGATCTGGGTAATATTGATTTGATAAAATGAGTTAGAAAGTCTATCTTCTCTTGTTTTTCTGAAGGAATTTGTAAAAGGTTGGTATCATTTCTTCCTTAGGTATTTAATAGCATTTATCAGTGAGATCAAGTGGGCTTGGAACTTTCTTTGTTGAAATATTTTAACAACAAATACTACAAATTCAATGTCTTTAACAGATATAGGAATATTCAGATTATATGTTACTTCTAGAGTGAGGTTTGTTAGTTTTTATCTTTTAAGAAAACTTTCTCTTTTATCTAAGTTGTTAAATTCATGATCATAAAATTATGCCTATTATTTTATTTTTAATGTCTACAGAGTTTGTAGTAATATAATCTTTTCATTCCTAATACTGGAAGTTTCGATCTTCTCTTCTTTTTCTTTAGTCAGTCTGAGTAAATGCTTATTAATTTTATTAATATTTTCAAAGAACCAGCCTTTGGTTTCACTAATTTTCTCTCTTAGCTTTCTTTTTTCTATTATTGATTTTGCTCTTATATTTATTATTTCTTTCCTTATGTTTGTTTACATTTAATTTACTCTTGTTTTTATAGAGTCATAAGTGGAAGCTGAGGTCATTGGATTTAACTTATTTCTTTTTTTAAATTCGGCTTTATTGAGATATAATTGACATATAACATTGTATAAGTTTAAGGTGTACATGTGATAAATTGACATGTATATATTACAAAATCCTTATCACAATAAGGTTTGTTAACACATTCTTTATCTCATATAGTAAACATTTTGTTGTTATTATGGTGAGAACATTAAAGCCCTAACCTCTTAAAAATTTTAAAATATACGATATGTTATTATTTACTGTAGTCACCATGATGTACATTACATCCCCTGAACTTATTTTGTCACTGAAAGTTTGTATTCTTTGACCAACATCTCCCCATTTCCCTTACCCCCTCACCCCTGGTAACCACTATTCTACTCTCTGCTTCTGTGAGCTTGGCTTTTTTAGACTCCACATATAAATGAGTTTATACAATATTTGTCTTTCTCCGATTATTGCACTTAGCACAATGCCCTCAGGGTCTAGTCATGCTGTCACAAATGGCAGGATTTCCTTCTTTTTTATGGTATGTTTTTTCCATCACTTTACTTTAGATCTTTATATATAAAGTGAGTTTATTATGGACAGAATAGTTTTATCTTGCTCATATTAACCCAATTTGACAATACCTAGCTTTTAACTGACATGTTTATACAATTTACATTTAATATAATTACCAACATGGTTAAATTTAAATCTACTTTTTCACTGTTTTCTGAATGTTATATATTCTGTATTTTTTCTCTTTTTTCTGCTTTCCTTTTGTGTTAAAAGACTATTTTTTAGATTCATTTTTATCACCGCCATTGGCCTATTAGTTATAGCTTTTTGTTTTATGTTTTAGTGTTTTCTCTAGGGTTTAAAATATACATAATTATCTTCTCTCAACTTAATTTTCAAAAAGATATCATTTCAATTTATTGTGAGAACTACACATCATTTCCTTCCACTAATTCCTTCTGCTTTTGTTTTCATGTTTTACTCCTAACTTTGTTATAAATGCCACAATTCAGTATTATAATTTTTGCTTTTGAAACTCAATTATTTTTCTCAATAAAATTGAGAAAATTTTACTTACACCACCACATAAATTTAAGACATACTGTACATACATTGTGAACAATTATGTTTTTGTTTTTTAAAAAGAAAAAAATATCGACTGGGTGAAGGATGGCAGACGAGGTAAAAGCAGGGTTTGCCTCTTCCCAAGTCTGCATTGAAATTACAACCAAATTATAAAATAATCAACATGGAGAATAACCTGAAGTCCAGCTGATCATAAATAACACCTACATCTGATAATAGAAAGGAGCCACATTGAAGCCAATAGGAGCAGCAAAGTGGCAAATTGTGCTGGACCCGCACCCACGAGTGGTGGAGGATCACCAGAAGGAAGAGTGAGACTGCAGAGGCTCTCCTGGAGGAGGGGGGGGTGGTGGTCCTGGCCTCATGTGAGAACTCCCTAACCCAGGGTCCCAGTCCAGGAAAGAGGAGATTTCAATTACTCTGACTGCAAAAACCAGAGGGGATTCGGGCCATCCGGGTGAGAAGGAAAGAGACTGAAACTCTAGACACCCCTTTGAAGGACCCACACACAGGCTTTCTGACCTGCGGACACTCACCTGGGACACCGGAGGTGGGTCAGAGACTTGTGCAGGATTCATACTGAAAAAGTCTGCATTACCTGGTGCCAGAACGAGGGCTGGAAGGGGAGCCACCATTGTGCCTTAGTCCACTCTGCTACAGGGCAATCTACGGACCCGACAAGCTTGACTGTGCAGACCCCTCCCACAGGGCCATTTGGAAGCTACTGGCCTGAGGACATCAGCCCAACCCACCCAACCTGCATATCGCCCTGGGCTTTTGTTGTTGGATGGCTGTCACACCCTGTACCTATTCAGGGCCTAGCATTTGCAGAGGTTGGCCAGCGCTGTGAGTGTGCATTTCCAAGATAGCGTCAGGCAGATAGATCACTGCTGCCAACATGAACTTGGCCAGATCTCGGGCATCTGTGGGCCAGTTCCAGACGGCAGCTGGTCTTGCTATGATCTGGGACTTCTGCGGGAACGAATGAACAGTTACCAAAGTTTCAGCAAGACTAAGGTTGTATTGATCTAACTGCCATTGTCTCTCTGAGATCCCTTCCCCTCTCCCCACAAATTGCCCCAGGCAGCCCATTGACAATGAACTGCTTCCACCCAGCCCCGCCCCACCTCCCCACCCGCCCCAGGATCTCCCAATCCACACAAGCAACAAACTTTGACTAGCGCTGGGTAGGCGCTAGGTAGACGCTGGGTGGGCACTGCGTGGAAATCAGAGGCAGGCAGACTTCTGCTGTCAGCAAGAGTTGCAATATTGTGTCTGGGGAGCACAGGGGTCTGTGGGACCACCCCAGATGACAGTTAGTCTCACTGCGATCTGTGGCTATAGTGGGAACGCCCAGGCACAGAAGTTGCAGCAAAATTGAGGCTGTATAGGCCACTTGGCACTTGTCTCCCTGAGATCCCACTTTACTCAAGCCACAAAGTGCCTGCAGCTCATTGACAGGCAGCCTCCTGTACCCTGCTTGGTTCTGGGGTTACACAGTGAGTGCATTTCAGGGAAAACAGTTGTGGGCAGGCTACTGTTGCCTGTACAAGCTGCAATATCTCTTGAGGGGATCGCAGGGGTCTGTGGGACTGCCCCAGACAGCAGCTTGTCTCCATGTGATCTGCGACTACTGCGGAAACGTGCAGACTCAGAAATTGCAGAAAACAAGGCTATTGGCCTGAAGGCCCTTGACTCTCTGAGCTCCTGCCCCATTCAATACACAAAGTGCCCTCCACACAGTAATAGGAAGCTGCTGCTCCCCTGGGGTGGTGCATTCAGGCCCAAGGTGGGCAGCAGCTGACCTTGTTATGATTGGAAACTCGTACATGATGCCACAGAGACAGAGCTGGCATGTAAACTGACACTGCAGTAGCAGGGGGAAATTTACTCAAAAGACCCAGGAGACTCCTGGGGTCCCTGTGCCACTCGACACACATATCACCCAAAGGCTCTTCCAGCTTCAGAGACTTATGTGCAACTGACAGGCAGGGTCAGACCTGGAGGAACACTGGTCCCTCTGCTAAACTGCCCTAGGTCAGGGGCAGGGGATAATCAGACTGCTGCCTACAGCATTGTCTCTTCCACTTATTTGTAGATCCACCATAGGTAACAACAATCTGTGGATCACTTTGTAGTTCCCACCAGGTAGACCCGAGCAATCGAAAGCAGCAGCTGACCTTGGCCTACTGGAGAGCCCCTCACAAGGGGCCACAAAACCAGTACATCTGGA
>NW_011888783.1:29261454-29269015 GCF_000151845.1 Pteropus vampyrus | reverse complement strand
CTAATGGGTTATTTTTTGTTGTTGTTGCTTTTTTGTGTATTGCATAATGTTTGATCTAATACCAACATTTGTATAAAGTAAAAATATTGAGGTAAATTTGCAACAGAAAATGGGCACTTTTTTTTTTTTTTCTATCAGTCCATTAGTGTGGAGGTTGGGTCAATCTAAACAGTAGCTGAACTCGGAAATGATCGTTACTCTAATTACCTTTAATTCACCATAGACTTCAAATTTCTCCAATGGTGGATTGCTAGTACCTTGTGCTTAGTGTGAGTCCTAGAGTGTTAGAGGATTTTTATCAGTATTTCTGATCCATCCTCACCTTTCAGCAGGCTGCATACTTGTGCCTCAGAGGGGATCTCTCCTCAGCATCTTTCCCTTCCCCTAGAGTACCTGCTTTAGCTTATTACTAAGTGGAAGACTTATATGGGTGCTGGGGATTTTTAGTATCTTGTTCTATCCTTAGCATTCCTCTTCTCATCATGGCAATCAAAATCGTCCTTGTATCAGTGGAGTATCTTGCACAAAACTGAGTTCATGGCTCTGTGCTATAATAGAACTCTGCCTGTTTTCAGTGAAAGATCCTGGGCTTGAGTAAGTTTCCTATTGCATTCTCTGGTGGCAGACAACTTTTTCCTCCTACCCCTAGGTCGGTGGTCACTAAACTTTACCTGGTTTCAGGGATGAGGCTATGGAGGGTCACCTAACCCTCTCACAATGGCAGACACATATTTTCATGTAAGAAAGGGATTCAGAACAGGGCCAGACCTTGTACCTCTGTCAGAAACATCCAGTCACCATCCACATACCTGTACCACCAAAACGTTCCTCTCAGATCTCCTACCATGTCTCCAGTGCTACTCATGAGCACCTTCGCAAGACCTATGGTCAGGTATTCATGAGTGATTGTAGTCTCATTTATGTGAGGCTTTCAAGAGTTCTAACCTGTCATGTTGGCCCATATTTGACACTTAAAAATTTGTTAAATTTAATTTTGTAGTAGCCAGGGCTCTCCAGAAAATAGAACCAATAGGAAGTGTGTGTATGTGTGTGTTTAAAGAAACATATTATAAGGAACTGGCTCATGTGATTATGGAGGCTAGGAAGTCCAGACCCAGAAGAACCGATGGTATAGTTCTAGTCAAATATGAAAGCCCAAGAAGCTGGAGAGATGATCATTTAAGTTCCAGTCCAAGTTCAAGTCTGAAGGCAGGGAGAAAACCAGTATCCAAGGTTGAAGACAGTCAGGCAGAGAGAAAGAATACTTTAGTACTCAGCTTTTTTTTCTACTAAGAATTTTATGAATTGGATGAGGCCCACCCACATCAAGGAGGGCAGTCTGCTTTACTCAGTTTACCAATTCAAATGTTCATTTCATCCAGAAATATCCTCACAGGCGTATCCAATAATAATGTTAATAATAACAAAACCCAATATTAATAAATAATGTTTGACCAAATATCTGAGCATCTCATAACCCAGTCAAGTTGACAAATAAAATTAACCACCACACACTCATTTTCTTCTTACCTGATTTTTTGGCTGCTTCCTTTTGTTACTGTGCTCTATTAAAGGCAAATTTTGTGTGGTCTTCCTCTCCTTGGAGGGGCTTGTCATCCTTTAGAATTCAATGATCTTATTTGCTTTGCAATCTTGACTCTCTGATGAGTACAAATAAGTTATGACTTTGTAGATTATCTCATATTTTTGTTGCTAGAGTAGGAGTGATCTATATACAAAGTAGAAACAGCTTTGCCAAATACTTTTAATATTCAGAGCAAAAGGCTTATGAATTAAGACATGTTCTTTGAGCACCTGTCAGTTCGTTTTTTACAATGACTTTCTTTTACAAAGAAAGATGAGTAATTGTGTAATGTTTCTACTCTTAAGGCATTATAATTCTACTGTGTAGTATAAGATGGATGTGTAACAAATAACCCTAACAGTTTAGTGAGAATAATTTAATAATGATATTATTTAAGCTAACAGCATAGGTCACCAAGCTATGTTATAATGTATCGATATAGCTATGCTGACTCAAATTTGCTTAGAGCCAGTTCTATGTTGTTCAATATTAAAAATAGTAGTACCATTAGGTGATTACTTAGTTTGTGTTATACTTTATCTGTAGATTTTTCACATGCAGAGTATTTGTAATAGCATTGTCTAATACCTGTTATCATTTGTAAGAATAAAATCAAGCTTCTTTATTTTTTGAATGATAATTCTAAGATTCCTAAACTTCATTTCTAAATTTTAACAAGCTAGCATCATGCTTATTATCTTCTTTTACGAAGAATATTAAAATTTAGGCATTAAATATGATAACCTTAAATGAGTGGTAAAGATGCACTTTATATTCTTTTCTGAATAATAGCATGGAAAGAGAAAGGTAGTTTGATAGGGATTTACTATATTTTATTTTAAAGTTTTCCTCATAGCAAACATATCAAAAAATGGACCTATTTTCCACAATAACATCATTTATATATTACCATTTAAGAGTTCAGTAGACTAGCAATTCAAAATACTATCATATTTTTTCCAATATATGAACCATATCTCCATCAAAACCTGTATCATCTTTGACTATTTGTTGTTCATGCTTATGGGCATTAATACCAGACTCAAATCTATAATAATTAACCAAAGATAAGTACCTAAAAAATTGGTTCCCCAGCTCCTCTTCCCAATAATATAGCCAGGAATGGAACAAGCACAAAAATTATTACAATTTTATGCCTTAAAAATTTTCTGAAATCTCACTGAAGATGAAACTGTTTCATAAAATTGTTATTTAAAAAATCTATTTCAGCTCCTCTGAGAATAATTCACTAAGAAGTAAGAGCATTAAGAGAATTTTGTGGTCAGTGGCCAAGTTCCACTTGCTCTTCTCCCTCTATTTTCTCTGTTACAGGCAGTGAAAAGATGTCAGTGTAGTTGGTACTCCCTAATGGAGAAATTCTCCGCTTACCTAAGCACACTCAGTACAGAATAAACTAATGGTCATGGGTCAACACCCACAGTTCTTTGACGTTTGCCTTATTTTTTTAATGTGACATATGATGATCGTCCCCTGAATTTTAATTTTCAGAAGACAATATGACAAATTTATTTCAACTATTCTGATGTAGAAAGCTAATTAAGTAAACTAGTTCAGCAACTGCTCATGTTTCACTAATTTCAGCCATCTGTCTCAACATTTGTTTCTATGTGTACTAGCTTTCATAGCTTCTTTCCTCTAATAGCAATTAATGAAACTGTTAATAAGCTACATATATTATACTATGTTGTAACAATTTACCAAAGAATAACATTATGAGACAAATTATATTTAGTGATTATAGAAAAAATGACTGTCATTATCAAATGTTGTACAACATCAACTAGTTTTCTTCTTAACTTATGCTTCTAAATTAATTCTTTAATTAATTTAGCATACATTTTATGCATAATTTGTAATTTTAAACTCTTGGTCAGATTTGCCATCTATTTTACATGCTGACTGCTTATATGAGACACATATTAATGAAATACTACCTCTGTGCAAATTAGTTTTATTTTCATTTAGTTTTGTTTTCAATTACATTCTGAAGTTCACTCTACTTTTTCATAAGAACTTTTAAAATTACTGTGGAATGCATAAAGAGGCAAACCGCATTATCACCCAGTTTTTGTGTTATATTCAGAGAAAGGTACATGCACAAACACACATATATGTCTTGATTTCAATTAAAAAATGAAATTAATTTGTAAATACCTTGAATAAAACAGTGCATGGAAAACAAAAGTCAAATAGATTTGATTTTTAAAAAAGTCCTATTGAACTAATTTAATCTTCTATCATAGCTTGACGAAACTAATAACAACTCTTCCAAATGAAAAATATAAAATATCATTTGACTTTGCCAAGAATTTAGAGTTTACTTTCATGACAATTCAGAAAAAAAGTAAGGAAAAATGCATTAATACCTCTTTAATACATGCTTTCATAAAATATACACTAGATGCTAAAATTTTACCTTATCAATACTAAGTACCCCACTGTTTAACCACTATTCTCATCGAAATATACATCTATGCACATGCACTCATCCATATTCAAAACTACACTCTTCTCTATGACGACCACCACCTTCTGCTTCCATACCTATAATTAAAATACAGTTATACAGAAGGGAAAAAAGTGGATATTATAATATATCCAGGACATCTTTACAAAGCTACAAAATATAAATGACTACACATTCCTCCTCCAATAACTTGTTTGGATAACATAGTTCTAAATGAGGAATTTTCAAAATTTTTACTAATTCATAGTGAATGATATAAACAAGAAAATACATCTGAAGTAGTAGTACTAAAAATACATACCAAGTTTCCTAACAAATTGAGTAAAAAGTCAACTGGGAATCTTAACGAATCATAAAATACATACATATAGAGTATTATTCAATTCCTACACTAAACAATGCCATTTTATGACTTAAGTACATCAAGACTGGACATGATTGAAGATCTGATTAAGTAGACTTACCAAAGTTCTGTTTACAAGAAAGACATAAGAGCATTTTAGAAGTAACTCATTCTAAAAGAAGAGAGAGAAAGAGAACCAATTTGGTTCAATTACAGAAGCTCAGCACTGGTGAGGTCAAGTAAATAGGGAATTCATCACTCAGGTTACCTCTAGTTCAATTCCATGATGTGTGTTTTACCTCATTTAACACATGAGGCATTTGACATTTAAAAAAAAAATTGGGTTAACATCATAAAAGTCAAAGTATAACTATTAAGTTATATAGCAACTTGACTAGTGATATAACTAGTACTGTCTGGAACAAATTGACCAATCACTTATCAATACTTCCCTGCTCCTCACCCAACATAAAAATTATATTTGTCCTTCGCTGACCGCCTCCCAAAATTTAAAACCAAACTATTGGGAACACCCACATACAGATCTCATGAAAAAATTATTTCTTAAATTTTGCTTGATATTGTCATTTATAGAGATAAACAAATATACATTGATATTGTTAAGTTTGGAATGAGAGTTAAAAGAATACAAAATTAAATAACCCAGAAAAGAAGAAGAAAAATAATTTAAAAAAAACAAGCAGGAAATAGATTCTTGGAATAATGATAACAAGGAATTGGGAGCCATAGTAAAAAGTTAAGCTCAAAATGGTACTATAAAGTAGTCTGAATTTCTTTAAACTTGCCCATTTTTGTTTTAAAATATCTTCCGTTTTATTATAGATACTTCATGGCTTAATGAAAACGATCAGGTTGAAAATCCTCCAAACCAAAGAGGCAGTAGAACTGAGAAATATTGTTTTCTTCAACTTAGAGTAGAATAATTCCGCCCAGAATTCCACTTCAGAATTCACTGGAATTACTTCATCAGTAAATTACTTCATCATTGTGTCCATATTAATTTCACTTCTTAAATTAAAAAAAAAAAATTAAAGTCATCGTTTTTATCTTGTATTTCATCCTAAGCAAGATTCACTCTTTTTTTAAAATTAAGTTTATTGAGGGTAACATTGCTTAATATAATTATATAATTTTCAGGTGTATATTATAATTTGACATCTGTATATTCTATTGTGTATTTATTACCCAAAGTCCAGTTTCCTTCAGCTACCATATATTAGATCCCCTTTACCCATTTCACCCTTCCCCACCCCCCTATATTTGACACCCTTTAAATTGAGTGTCTAGATACCAAAAGCACACTAATTAATACTGCAATTTTTCAAAAACTCAGTGACAGAACTAAAATTAAATATCATGCCCCAATGAAAGAGACTATACATAGGTCTCCTTAGGCCAAGTGGCCCTCACTTAAAGTAGCTAGACTCAAAGCAACCGTTAAGATTCTGTCCAAGATGCAGCCTTCTGAATTCAGGAGCTCCAACAGAAGTGACTAAGTAAAGTGTTGTCCTGGGGTCAGAAAGTAAAAGAGGACACCATGACCCCAATTTCCTGGCAAAATCATCATGTGTTTTGGATGAGGGGCAGAGGACCATTTGCCAAAGGAGTTTAAAAATTTTAAATATTTAATATGAATTTCAGATGATGGATCATGACCAATTCTAAAATATGTCTGTAAAAAAAATCCATGATGGCCTGTGCAAAAACAGGTTTACGCTTAAAATAGCACCAAAAAATCATGTGCTGGAGCATTCTGGCACATTTGTTTTATCAATATTCTATGTCTGATATGGCTCTGAAGGCTGTGCAGTGAAAAGAAAGAGGGAAATGTGAGTACAAAAGCCCTAGGTCATTTTTAACTTAATAAAATAGGATCTTGATTTCATGTTTGCAAGTGGAGACATTTAAAATAAAAACTTGGCCTTTCGAAAATAGATATTGAGGAGGGCTTCTGGAAAAGAGTATGGTCATCTTGGTAACACTCCCAAATTGATAGACTAATACAACTAAAAGGCCAAAAGGCAAGAAACCAGCAGAAGTGACTATCCTCACTCATCCACTGACAGACTGTGAAAAGCTTGGGATTTATGCCAGGGTCAATCAAAATACTAAATGTGAATCTCTCCTTTTAGCCCTCCTGATTTCATACAGTAAACCCACTGGATAAATGAAAAGTCAATCCAAATCTAATATTTTTAACACAAATTAAAACCAAGACTTCTGAAGTTAAATTGGGATTCAGTTCCAAATCTGAAAACAGGAAGATAGAGACCAAAATGTACATTGTCTAGAAGAGGGAGAATGATTTTGAATCTAAACAAGTGATTTGATCATGTAGCACAGTCTTTCATTATGAATCACACGCCTTCCGATACTTTCCAAATATATTGTTCCTTTCCTGGACACAATTCTGCCAAGTTTAAATCCTCCTCAAATGTCACATTTTTGAGTTCTATGATCATCTTGTTTAGTTACAAGTCACATCTTCTTGTTTTCAAAGTCCTATAGTTTATTTAAACTACTATGAATGACTTTTTGAAAACAATATCCAAAATATCCAACTGAAAAACAGTCTCCAAATAATCTTGAAATTCACCCTAGATTCAACAGTTAAGGGAAATTAAGGGGAAACAACATACATCATATATTTGGAGTTTTGGGTTTTGTTTAACTTAGGATTTAACTAAACCTAGGTTCTTCCCAAATCTCAAATGTAGGAAGTTTCCTGTTCTTCCTGCTAAGAGAAGAGATTTTTAAAAATAAATTCTTTATTAATAAATTATAATATTGTCATTTTCTTTTCTTGTATTTCTCATGTCTACTAAGCCTCTAGAGTGTTGCTAAGTAATTAAAACATGTTTATATTTTCTGAATCCTAGAAGTCAGTTTTAAAATGTTTCAATATTAGAAACAAATATAAAATACATTTTTGGTTAATATAAAAGTGGAAGTAAATGCAATGTTTATAGATCCAGATTTCATTCAGGCATCTCTTGCATTCCTGCCCTTATTTTAGTTAGGTATATACGGTGGGTAAGTTTGGTCCAGCTGTGGAAATGCAACAAGGCATGAGTGGTCTAAAATAAGCTGAAAAATATAAGGTAAACATGGTTTCTTTTCTCTC